>NC_137021.1:12485000-12647500 GCF_032717465.1 Coenobita brevimanus
GCGAGGAAAGTGATAAGTGAGTGAGGCAGAAGGAGAGAAGTGACCTTGAGAAAGCCAGTATGAAGGAAGGAGAAAGTGAGAGAGAGGGCCACAATTTCTTCCCCACCAGGCGTCCCGGGGTGGGTTTTCTCCCGGGCTGACTGATGGACTGGCTCACACGCCCACTCACACACTGATTAACTCACTACGCCGCTTACTGACCGTGGGGGTAAACAGACCTTACTGACCGGGGAAGGAAGAGCTGACTGACTGACTGTGAGGCTAGACAGACATGACTCACTGCGCAAGCATTAAGCTGAGATGACTGACTGACTGGTTGGGTAAAAGAACCTAACTGGGTGACTAGGTAAATGAAGCTGAATAACTAACTGGACAAAAAGAGATAAAACTGATTAATTTATTAACTAACTGGAAAAGAAAAAGCTGGGTAACCTAATAATAAAGCTACATAAGTAACTTCGAAGAACTGACAACTAAAGTACAAGTAGATCTGACTATGTGAATAAATGACCATAAATAAATAAATGAGTACAAACAAATAATAAATAAATGCACACACACACACACACGAGAGAGAGAGACAGAGAGAGAGAGAGAGGTGGGTAGCTCGTGTTGATTTTTGCGGTCTCCTTTGGCATAATGTGAAGGATGAGTGACACGCACACACACATACGGACATACAGGACAGGTGAGGTGACGCCACAAATGAATAATGTTTATGCAGGTATTCCGTCATATTAGCCCGTCACCTGGTTCAATTAGTGTTCTTTTTCAGCAGCAAGTTAGCGACACGCACACACACAGACGGACATACAGGACAGGTGAGGTGACGCCACAAATGAATAATGTTTATGCAGGTATTCCGTCATATTAGCCCGTCACCTGGTTCAATTAGTGTTCTTTTTCAGCAGCAAGTTAGCGTCAGGAACAGGCATTTTTTTTTTTTTTTTTTTTTTTTCATGTACTCAACCCTGGTGGACAAAGGTTAGAGAACATTTTTCGAGGGTAAATACAGTTCGCCTCTCTCTCTCTCTCTCACACCCACACACACACACGCACACCCACCCACCCACCCACCCACACACACACACACACACACACACACACACACACACACACACACACACACACACGTACTCCCTGTACCCTCTCCTCGCCTAACAGTTTTCATCTCCACTTAGTTATGTCCGCAGTGTGAGACTTTCCTCGCAAATGGAGTGGATCTAATTACGTGGGTGCGTGATAGCTACAAGTCCAATTTGATATCCTAAGCAGAAATGATAAAATGTTTTCCAAGTGTCTCTAATTCTCCCTCCCGCCACTCCAAGCGCTACTCCACTTTATCCTCATTTTCCGGTCAAATTCACCTCTGTGAGTTCTCTTTGTCAACCTTTCATCCTCTACAAGTTCCACCTGTCCATGTTATCTCAGTGAATTCAACAGAAGTATGACTAAACTCTGATAAGGCAATGACTCGACGACCATACCTGCAATTAAAGAAAACAAACCCTCCCAGAATCTTGATAACACAGCACCATCCAACACAACTAAGGCCATAGGATGCCCCGCCTAGAAAGAGGACAGCTGGGGCGGGGGTAAGATGAATGGGGATACAGGCCTCATAAATATGTAGTGACGGGGGATTGGCTCCTGCCTGTCATTTACATAAGGATACGATTGTTGTGTAACGCAGCTCCCTACTCGGTACGTCATGTCGGCTAAGTATTTGACATCTGCATGTACGTGTTCTCAGTCGTCGGAGTCTATGAGGGACTGCACGTTTGTTTTGTACATGATTTGTGTGACTCCCCCCCCCCCCCCCCCGCGCCACACACACACACACACACACACACACACACACACACACACACAATTATATATATATATATATATATATATATATATATATATATATATATATATATATATATATATATATATATATATATATATATATATATATATATATATATTAGGATTTTTGTGTGACCACAGTTGGCAGAACGTGACCCCACGTTATTAAAAGTATGAATATTCCAATCTGATGCTAATCCAAACTTTAGCAGAAAAATGGCGCTAAAACAAGACTCTACATATATTTTACAGAAACATTTTCTCGGCCGTCCTGACACTCCCGTCACGTAGCAACCACAAGTGGGATAAAAAGTAACCAACCCAAATTCTTCGCCCTCCACCCAGCAGAGATCCGGTGGCCAAGGGAGTATTTTTCCTTTAGTTTTACACATCTTATGTAACAGTACTTTTATCAGCTAGTGTTTTATGTGAACCTTATTCATTTACTCTACGTGTTTGTTGGATCATTCACTGTTTTTATAAATTTTACGCATTTAGTTGACGGTCTTTAATGATACACTCTGTACTGAGGATACGAGATGTTGAAATGTAGAAGTGTGAGCAAGGGATGGTTGTCGATTGGTTATAAATTACATAAGAGCAAGGAAGGCCAGAGGGTGACAAGATGCAAGGTATAATGGTACCGTTGTACATGTAATGGGCAAAAGAAAGGGGTGAGGTAGATATAGAGGTATTAGTCTTCTCACTGTAGTAAAGCGTGTAAAGCAGACTTGAAGGCAAATAGGTGATGCAGACTGCAGACTGGATAGGTAGTGAAAGCGGAGTGATTTGTAGAAAGCATTGAATGTGTGGATCATTAATTTATCTTTCAGAAACATGGTGTGGATTTAGAGCAAGATATGAAACAGTAGGCAACGCTGGTGGATCAATGAAAGGCTTATGACAAAGTATACACACAATCTGGAAGATGATTAGAATACAAGAAACGCGAAACAGAAAAGCTCATTTGACAGCAAAAACTGTATTAAGCGTAGAGGGACAAGTTAGTGGCGAATCTGAACTAAAAGTGAGCGTTAAACAGCGATACGTGGGTCTCAGTGGATGTTCAATTTGTGTACAAAAGGTAAAGGTGGGGACAGACACCTTGAGGCGCGTTGTCATGGTGCTCATCTAACGTAACTTAGGTCTTTGAGCCTGTGGCGGGTCATTCATCCATTATCCTGTGATACAGGGCCACTAAATCATCCAGGTTACTACAGTTACCACCCCTACGTGTTATACAAGGTAGCCATTTATCTACCAACCCGCAAAGGTTGGATGGACACGAGTCAGGTGACACCAGCTGACAGTAGATGTGAGGATGAGTAAACTGTAAACTAATGATAATAATGCAGGATTTATAAAGTATTTCAATGGTTCACTGACACGGGATGCGAGTTTACATATCTGATAAGTTTTTTGGGCAAGTGTAAAAGTATCGGTAAGATAGCAATGAGCTGATTCAGCGAGGCATGAAAGTAATCTCTGACATTAACTTTTAAAAATATGGGTATTGAACAAACATCAGTGCATGGGAAAGTGTTCGTGCCAACTAGAAAATAAGGAATGAGATGTGGACGTGTGAAAGGGCAAAAGTCACGATTTTCTTTTCCAAAACGTTATCTGAAGTATATGTGGAATTATCTGGATCAAGAAGTGGGCAGGTAAACTATTGTGCAAGTCTAAGAGTGAATATGGGTTTACAAGTAAAGCTAAAAAAGATATGTAGCCTACTCAGGTGATCTGGGTAGGTATCGTACAGCAGAGCACAAGGAGGATGAAAATTTACAGTAGTTTACGGCAGCGAAACTGATGGGAGAATAAGACTGACGAAAATCGCGAATGACATGAAAGTGTCCATGAGGTAAAAAAGGCTTGGACTGAGAGAAAGGGCGGATGAGCTGAGAGAAGTGCTTAAAGGAATTTTTGTACGGGTTAACCTGGATAAACTCAGTGATACGGTGTCTGATAATAGATAAAATATTGCTCTATTTCTATTTCGTGTAGTAAGAGAGTTAACATTATATTTTTTCATTACTAATTTATCCTTTTTTTAACAATCAGTGCAACTTACCTTATTCACGAACGTCCAGACCGTCAGTGTTATAGGTACAGTACTGTATATGTAGACAATTGTACGTAAATATATATATAGAAAGAAATAAAGAGCTTCATACCATACACACATATCCAAAAGTTTTATGACCACAAACTATTCATTAATCAGATTCATGATGTAATTCAGTAATGTTGTTACTAGTAATAATAATATGCATACATTAAGTGAGAGCGCGTGGGTAATATGATCGCTGCCTCACATTACCGCCACCACATCAACCCTGCCTCACCCACAACAACATACCTTCCCCACCACCGGCCTTCCCTTCATCACCACCATCACAACCACCCTACCTCCCTCACCACCACCAAAACCACCCACCTCCCTCACTAGCACCACACCCACCCTAACCTCCTCATTAAGAGCACACCCACCCTGCCTTCCCTCACTATAATACCCACCAAAACTCCCCAGCATATATCCTACCTCCCCCACCAACTCATCCACCCTACCTTCCAACCACCAACTCATCCACCCTACCTTCCAACCACCAACTCATCCACCCTACCTTCCAACCACCAACTCATCCACCCTACCTTCCAACCACCAACTCAGCCACCCTACCTTCCAACCACCACCACATCCACCCTACCACCCCCACCGTCATACCCACCCTACCACCCCCACCATCACACCCACCCTACTACCCTCACTTCCTTCTCCCCTCTCTCCCACCCTCCCATATGCTAAACTCTTTAAAAATCACATTCATGAAAATGTTTGTGTGAATATAGGGGAAAATATGACCCGACTGAAAACTCTATTTACACAATATACCAGACACACACACACACACACACACACACACACACACACACACACACACACACACACACACACACAATGTATATCATTACATTAACAACAAACGCTTAACACCATGTGCACACATTATAAGATGAAAATACTTATTACCACAAATTCAGACATTTGTGTGATTTATTCTACGTTGCCATTTTATGCATACCATTATTTCATGGTGTTCCCTCGAGTGCTGTTCCCTCTTATCTCTCTTTTCATATCTGTCTGTCTGTCCGTCTGTCCGTCTACTTACTTATCTACTTACCTACCTTTGACCACTGGCGAGTTTTGGGGCTATAAGGAAGTTAAAAATATCGTGACTGGTAATTTTCGCAATATAAGCATAAATCGTCTTTGAAGCAGAAGAACACTATGTGATAATAGCTTTTGACATACTATCCAGTATATACTTGCTAAACAATGTTATGCTTCGATTTAGCCGGAAATAAGGAAAGTACATTATCGACGACCATCCCTCAGTTCAGTGTTTAAGAAATCGCTTATTATTTATCCTCATCACTAAAACAGCTCTCAAGTACACTGCATCAGATCGTTTGTTCGGTAGTCAGGTTAAAATGTAACGGCAAGTCGGGTGGAAGTGGTAAGAGAGAACGCAATCACTAGCGCTACAACGAGGCCTGACACGATTTACTCTCATCACGGGTTTCACAAATGACGGTCAGATTTTTACACTTCCCTCCACCTCATTCCTAATATCTGACCCATGAGGACGACCTTTTAACTTGCTCCTGTTAGCCAGACGATTTTTTTCTCAACTTGGAAGAATACTCTGGCACTGAGAGGGTTAATGATGCTTTCCGACCTGAGTAACATCGTCTGGAGATCGCAAGGAGGAAACATAAACTGGGGTACTTCACGGTCATTAAGTTAATACTCCGCCCGCTTGAAATGTCGACACACTGCATGAGAGGGAGAAGTCTATGGAGGCGCAGTTATATGTCGGAGGGTGAATTTCTCTTCGTAAATTCACTGATTACTTAATTTCGAAGGCGTGACTTATGGGTGAAGGTGTGGTCCGAATTAAACTGGGAGGACGACAACGACGACGACGACAACGATAACGATGATGATGACAACGACGATGACGACGACGACGATGATGACGACAACGACGATGATGACGCAATGACGACGACGATGACAAGGACGACTATGACGAAGACGACGATAATTCCCTCTTTTTGCCGCTATAATTCTTAGGAGTAAAATACTTCTTAATGCTGAAGGGTTTTAAAGACTCCGGTCATCCCTTCGCTTGCAGGTTCTCTTTTGTATTATTATTATTATTATTATTTTTTTAACCTTTAGGCGATAGTATTGTCAAAGTGTCCTCGAAGTGAAGTGGCTGCTAGTCTGTGAGACCTTGCTAATAAAATTCCCATAATCCGAATAAACAGATAGATAGATAGACAGATAGATAGACAGGTATAGAGAGAGAGAGAGAGAGAGAGAGAGAGAGAGAGAGAGAGAGAGAGAGAGACACCCAGAATAAAATAACACCAATCATTGGGGGAGGCGGTGGCTCAATCGGTAGAGAGTTGACCAGCAGTCCTGACGGACCCGGGTTCAAATCCCGCTGGGGCAGGGAACAGTTTAAGGATTTGAATTTCATAAAATCAGACTTTACTGATCTACCAGAAGGCCCGCCGACATATCGTAAAAATACCCCCGCTAATACCAATATATCAGTCCTGTATGAGACAGCCCTAGCATGTATTCAGTATGGACGGTGGGTGTTAGCGCCGAAGTGTTGACATGTAGAGGTGTGCGGTACGTAGGAGGACTACTGGGCCTTGAAAGCAGGCTGTGAAGCCTATGCCCAGAGTCGGTCACATAAAAAAAAAATAATAATAATAATTCTCACAAGCCCTTCCACACAAATTAAAATCAACAAAAGCACAAGATATTCATAGAAAAAAATAAATAAGTAGAGGACAATTAATACGAGCCATGAATATTCTAGGAAGGGAAATTATTTAGGAGCGCATCTGTATGGAAATTACACATTAATAATCATAACATTAAAAATTACCGAGGCACCAATAAGCGAAAATTTATGCCGTGAAAAAAAAGACCAAAAAAAAATAACAGCGCCCAGGGAGGCTAGATTCATTTTTTTTAGTAGCCCAGGAGGTGACATGTGAGTTAGAGTTGCGAGGTGAGGGATTTTTCTCCTTATTCATGGTAGAAAAAACGTCGCTGTCTACATGTGGACTCTTGAAAGCATGAGGAATATGACAGGAGGTAAATTATAATCTTAGACAGCCTTGGACTCCCCCAGGCTCCTATACAGGGATGCTAAGGGATTGTCTCCTACCGCTTTTAATATGCAAAATAAATCGCTATGGATGACGCGTTACGAATTACGAATGTCTCCTTTGCCTACGAGAATACGGTCCTTAGATTATACGATGGGAATTTTTATGTGAATATTTTAATGAGAAGTATAACGCAATATAGTGTGGTAGTGTGGAATGCGAAAATTGCTCTCGCCACCGTGTGTGTGTGTGTGTGTGTGTGTGTGTGTGTGTGTGTGTGTGTGTGTGTGTGTGTGTGTGTGTGTGTGTGTGTGTGTGTGTGTGACAATTCTGGATGAGACTAGGGAAAGGAAGGTAGGCGTGTGCGAGGTTCAATACAATCAAGTCCTACAAAGAAAAATGAGATATTAACGCCTTCGGTACAATGACCTACTTTATATCTTATTGTCGCCAGACGATTTTACTCAGGAGGGAGGTATTGTTAGTGTACAAGAAAAACGTCTGGAGGAAGGTGAGGATGAGAGAGGAAGGTGGGGAGGAAAAAACATGGCAAAATTTATGACGAAATATGAAAGTGCCATGAGAGTAAAAACAGGAGTAGACAGACACGGGGAGAAATAGCACGATGGGGGGAAAAAATCATTAACAAAAGGAATAAGTGTAGAAATGTGCGGGGATTGAACTGAAGATAATGGGGAATGAAGAAATAAGAAATATAAGATGATCGAAAGGGGTCACGATGAAGTACTTGAAGGGTTGAAGGGATGAAAGGACGAGGGGAAAAAATAATGGGCATGTTCGTTTAGTCTGTGTGGAAATTACTTCTGCAAATTTAGGAGTCAGCTTCATCTGTCTTCAAGCTGATACTATTGAATCCTGGTAATGACGGCTGTTAATATAATGCAAATGGATCATCCCAAAATACCCCAGACGCATGGAAAATTATACAGCATCGTCAATACTACAGGATATGAGGCACGATTAATTCGCGGACATTTTTGCACACATAGAGCAGGACAACTGGTCTGACAGCAACGTGAAAATCTACCTTCGAAATGCATAATACAGCGGCATTAGTCATTCAGGCAATATACTCCATCCACTTTAACCTGGCCTAGCACTGTCATTTCTCCATCTTAAATGCTGGGCTTTAACAAGAGATTAGCCCTAGAATGTGTTACTGGTCACAAATAAGTTTTATGGGGCACTGTAGTACTGTCACATTCTGCCAATCAGCTACGTGACATAAGCTGAATGAACGAACATTTCCGTCAAGTTAAGGTGGACGAACTGTAGCTATATATTTTGAAGGAAGATTTTCACACCACTGTCAGATCAGTTACTCTGCCTCATAACTCTATATATTCACGAAAAAAGTTAGCCAAATTTGCCTTACACGCAGCACACTGACCATGCAGACCTTCACAATTCCATGCTGGCTTCAAATTAATACACAATGTACTTAATAAAGACATATTGTAGGTGCGACTTGAGAACTGCTACAGTTTTAGCTATTCAGAGGCACTGTAAACTCCTTATTTATAGAATAACGCAAGCACTATTAAAAAAAAAAAAAAAAAAAAAAGGACACTTGTATATAAATCAAGGACAGTCTTTGAAGACACATGTATTGCAGAGAAAGCCATGACTGTTTACAACGAGACGAGCTGCACTGAATAAACCAATTCACACCCATTCCACTTTCAAAACAAACCACGACAAAACGACCCCAACTGTGGCATGCTGTACATAATGAGGACGTAATTACCCATTTTACTGATACAGCTTTCCAATACCATTGGAAAACTGTCTTGCGTTAGAATGTCTCAACAACTAAATGAGTTTATAAAGATCGGCGTTAGCAAGTGAAGAGGTTCGGATCGGAGAATGAGCACGTCATGTAGGTAGTACATTTTCATGTCACCTCTATTCTTTTTCCAATTATGTTTAAGATAAAGTACAGAAAAAAAAATGCTCATCAAAGATACATTGGTTCATATAAAGCCGATTTCCCAGTTTTCGCTAATTACAGTAACAACTGCATATACAAAGTTGTGATATTTTGGCCCACATCCCTGACTTACTTACAATGAGAATGCCTGTCTAGTGGTCTCTCGGTGTCTGTCTAGCGGTCTCTCGGTGCCTGTATAGCTGTCTCGTGGTGCCTGTCCAGCGGTCTTTCGGTGCCTGTCCAGCGGTCTTTCGGTGCCTGTCCAGCGGTCTTTCGGTGCCTGTCCAGCGGTCTTTCGGTGCCTGTCTAGTGGTCTCTCGGTGCCTGTCTAGTGGTCTCTTGGTGCCTGTCTAGTGGTCTCTTGGTGCCTGTCCAGCGGTCTCTCAGTGCCTGTTCAGCGGTCTCTCGCTGTCTGTCTAGCAGTCTCTCGCTGTCTGTCTAGCAGTCTCTCGCTGTCTGTCTAGCAGTCTCTCGCTGTCTGTCTAGCAGTCTCTCGCTGTCTGTCTAGCAGTCTCTCGCTGTCTGTCTAGCAGTCTCTCGGTGCCAGTCTAGCGGTCTCTCCTGTGCCCACGAATATCCCTCCGCACTGCCAGATAGAAGTGTGTCGGCAGTGAACAGCAGCTCCATGTTGACCCCTCGGGCATTGCAGATTTTCAGTCACTGGATGTCATGAATATATAATCCGGTAGGTATTGTACGCTGCTCCCTTCCACCTTCCCTCTCCTCGTTTTCGTACCAAGCCGCCCCGTTGTTAGCTGTACTCAGTATTCACTCAGCCTGCCCGTGAAATTGCTTGCTGGAACACTGTCGAGCTCGGTGGAGGGGGCAGGGGACGAACTTTTATATTCTAATGGTAAAGTAAGATGTATTAGTCAAGTGCACGATACCGTATGTTCAACGCTCCCTACAAACCACTATGGGAAGTCCAGTCTGCCTATGGTCCCTCGTCCGCAGCAGGAATAAAGTACAGTACCAAGCCATAGGAACAGTCATACCCGCTTTAGAGTGTGGGGTACTTGGAATCTTTGAGCATGGCCAGGCAGCCTTTTGAAATAATGTCCCAGAAAGTATAACGTCCTGACTCACTAATAAGGCAGAGTTGGCGGTTCTTGAAGTACTGAGAGAGAGGAAACGGAACACATATTGGTAAGGTCAAAAAGTCAGGCAAGGCAGTTTCAATTTCTTATAACACGTATCAAGTCACAGAGACAAAGAAAAGAGGGAACATGGCATCGCACAAGACTAAGGATAACAATGTCTAGCTGGTAATACTGGACATATTTTCTGCCTAAAAAAAAGAGAAGATACCACATAAAGAAACTAATGCAATATCTATCAATTACGACCAAGAAACTGATTATATGGTTCATTAACCCCTTCAATCCGTTCCTATATTTTAATGACTTAGCCGTGCTGCCTTCAGACTATTTCATCCAATTTAGGACAGGTCTCTAGCAGTGAATGGGCAAGTAATGGTTGTATCTAATCTCGTCAGTTTGAAGTCTCCCCAAAGTTGACTAAAGTCATCTGGCAGCAGCATGAATAAAATAGAAAATATGTTATCGGACTGAAAAGATTAAATATCAGATGAAAGGGCATCAGGTTAATTAGCAAATACTTTCACGAAGAAAAATCTTGTGGCCAAAGTTGTCTTCCTCGCTGTACCTGGTTGTGCCCAAATTAAGAGAATATCCATCCCCTACACTGCTTCACAAAATTCATGACACTGGTGGAGAATGTCTTAAAAAAGTTTCTTTTATGGAGTTTATCATTAATAAAAAGCTACTTCAAATCTCTTAAGCCTGTAGGACATTTGACTATGGGTAAGAAAATGATCTGCCATTTTCCACAGTAAGAAAAAAAAAAGTTTTTCCTCAGATTAAAGACGTCAACGAAGATAGTTTCCGATAAAGACAGCTTCTGAGGGCCTATGAAACAATGGATAAAGTAGTCTTCCGTTTGTTGTTTACGATTTTTTACCAAAGTCTTTAGAAACTGAATTACTTTCACTTATATCACAAAGCAAAGAAGCGAACTAACCAAGTATGTATCTGTATCTGCATCGGTCCACATTGGTTTCACTGCAGAACCTCAGAAGATAGTGACGGCGAATATTAACCTTTCTCCATGCTGGCGAAGTACGAATGGGGAGGGAGTGTCTATGGAATGAGTACTACATGGGAAGGTCGGGGTGTATTGATCATATCTATGTGAGTCAGAGTCTGTATATATCATCAGTAAAACCGACAAAGTAGGAACATAAGCAGACACATGAAAGGACACACTATCACCATCCAATTTATAGGTCTGCCACGCCTTGGGCTCTAACTCTACAACAATGCATCAAGGTATGAGTACGCTAACCACCGAGCCACAAAAATTAAGTATGCTGCAAATCATAATTTACGAAAACTCTTTACTTGAAATTTATTATCTGTCTATCCACTTATCTATCTATCTATCTATCTGTTTATTTATCTATCTATAAATCGCTTATTTCAACTCAATCTGCATACAGTGATAAGAACAGCTGACAGACAAGGTACTGAAGAAATAAATGTGAGTATACTGAGAAAACTATCAAAACAGCACGGCTCCGTAAGTTCCTTAAAAATAGCGAGAAAATACCGATAAATGGAGTATCAGGCAAGGGGACAATTCCGACAAAGTTATTTATTGTGTGTCTAGATTGGCATTGTTAGAAAGTTAAAGGCTGGTACTGGAATCAAAATAAGTGGCGAGTCTTAAACTAAAAGCAATGGTGGGACTGACCTACTTCAGATATGTTGGTAAATTATTCTTCAGTCAATGTGGGGAGTATTTACCCGGTACAAGAAATTATTGCTAAACTAATCCGCTTCAGTCGAAAAATATGATAGAGATGAATATGAAAATAATACTAATCCCGTCCAGTAAATACAAGAGAAGAGTTGCTGGTAAGTGTTGATGAAAACATTAGACGTCAGAGCCAGTTCACACAAACTCCGCTTACGACAACAAAATTCGAAATACAAATGGGAGGCGGGGCTTTCCGTAACCAGTAAAAACATCCATGAGACTAGGGCAATTTTTCATCCGCGAAATTACAGTCATAATTTACAAACAATGCGTCCTTCCTGCTCTAATGCAGTAGACCCATGGAGCCTATGAAAGTAATATATAACCCGGGAGTCCTTTGAGAAGAATGGAAGTGAATGGGAGATCAGAAGAAAGCTCCTTCGACAGGGGTGCTGGAGAACGTAGAAAACAAAATGACCATACCTAAAAAACTAGAAGTAGTCACGAACTGATTTATATACGATAAACTAGATATACAAATAATGTAAAAGTGTGGCTACCCAAATACAGACTGAGCGGAACAGGAAAGGAAAGATGGTGTTATGAAATTTACTACGACACGCAAGTATAGATGAAACAGACTAGCTGTTAACAGGGCATACTGAAGGAATTTGGGATATTTCTTTGTTACGCATTTGGGCTTATGATGATAAGTGATTTATCAATTACTCGTTTACTATGAAAATAATTCGATTTTTTTTTCTTAGCTTACACGCAGAAATCTAGAAATAAAGACCAAGTATTTTGCTAATTAAAAGATAAAATTATAGTTTATACATTACGAAACTATATTCCTACCCATTCAATACGAAAAAAGTATTTAGTGTGTGCTTACCGAAAAACTACCCAAATAAGTCTTGGGCAATTTCATACCAAATTTGGTAAACGGGTTAACATGGTACATGGCCTTGTTTTTCCAGGTAATAGAGCATAATGGGAGGTCAAAAGGTCAATGTCAACTTTTAAAATGCCAGAGCAATACTTTTGTACAGTAATTCTATGTACAGGATAATGGACACTCAACGCACCGGTAATCGTTATCATTATTACGCTGATATAATACACACACACACACACACACACACACACACACACACACACACACACACTGTGCACCTGTGTTCTCGCAAGATTAACCTCGCTGCAATACCTTATCCAAGCACACACACTTGACCGCATTCTTGCCAACAACATACGAGGCTTCCCAATACCTCTTAGATAGCAAGACCAGGATTTACAAGCACATTTAAGATCAATTACCTCTCGCAGCTAAGATTTGCTACTGTAGGAGGAACAAGAGGCATGAGAAGATAATGCACTCTTCTCTTCTTGTCCTTGCTGCAGAACCAAATGAAAATTACGATGGGGAGTTGGTGGTGCATTTGTTTATGAATCTGAAAAAATGTATATTACTTAAGCATATGTCATTTTAATATTTTCTAGTATGTTGTGCAATCCATATCGATAGCAATATGACATCATAAAAGAATATTATGCTGAAAAATGTATATAAGAAAACTGAGGAAGTGCAAGAGATCATCATAATCACTACAATATGTTCCTCAACTTGATACCAGTTGTTTTAAAAAATTCTTATCCCGGGGAAGGTTATTTATTATCCGAAGTTAAACACTGCAGGGGTTGAGGAAGTAAAAGAAACCTCTGATGGACGATGAGGGGAAGGAAACAAGAGGCGAGGAAAAGAGGGGAAGAAGGAAAGGGGAAAAAAAGACAGAGGAGGAAAGGAAAAAATCATACCCAGCTTTCCAATAAAAGATCAGACTGACTTGTTCGAAAGCCAGTGTAATCTGTAAGAGGGAAAGAAGGATTAAAAGGCAATGGAAAATAGAGAAGAACGAATGAGAAGAATAGGTAAGGAAAAATAACACCCAACTTGCCAACAACAGAACTACCTAATTTGGGCGCAGCAACAGGAAGAGACGAAATAAAAGAAAAAGGTACAAGGACAAGAAAGGAGCAGAGGAGAAGAATAAAGGCAGGAGAAGAATAAAGGCAGGAGAGAGAAAAATAACACCCAACTTTCCAACAACATTACTACTTTGCCTAATAGGGGACCAATGTAATCTATTACAGAAGAAGAAATTGGTATAGAAGAGGATGAAGGAAATGGTGAAGAAGGAAGAGAATAAAGACTTTCTCCTCCAATTCCACCTTAGACGATTCTGGTGCTGTTCCTCCATCACTTCCCCCCTCTTACTTCCTCATGGCTAACATTAAAATGTCTTCAGCTGATGTATTTTCTGCCACTGCTGGCCTCAGTACTAATAAGGCATATGGGACTCCCTCCTGTTGTTCTCAAGAACTGTGCTTCTGTGCTTACACCCTGCCTAGCCAAACTCTTTCGCCTTTGTCTGTCAACTTGTACCTTTCCTTCTTGCTGGATGTTTGCTCTCATTCAGCCAGTCCCGAAGAAGGGTAACCATTTCCAACCCCCTAACTATCGCCCAACTGCTTTAACATCCTGTATCTCAAAAGTTTTTGGGTCTATTCTTAATAGAAAAATTTTAAAGCATCTTTCCTATCACAACCTTCTTTCTGATCGTCAGTATGGGTTCCGTCAGGGACGCTCCACAGGCGATCTTCTCACTTACCTTTCAGACTCCTGGTCATCCTCCTTTCGGGACTTTGGCGAAAGCTTTGCCATTGCACTTGACATCTCACAGGCTTTCGATCGAGTCTGGCATAAATCTTTTAATTTCCAAACTGCCCTCTTACGGTTTCTATCCTTCTTTCTGTGCCTTCATCTCTAGCTTCCTTTCTGGTCGTTCTATAGCCGCTGTTGTAGACGGCTATCGTTCTTCTCCTAGATCTATCAACAGTGGTGTTCCTCAGGGCTCTGTCCTATCACCAACTCTCTTCCTTTTATTCATCAATGACCTTCTAAGCTGTACATCTAATCCTATCCACTCATACGCTGATGACTCCACCCTTCACCTTTCCATTCGATTCCCACAACGTCCATCTCAGCAGTTACTTCAACAGGCAAGGGATGAGGCTATGGCACACCTAATGTCTGACTTGGCTCGTATCTCTGACTGGGGTAAAAATAATCTGGTTGTTTTTAATGCATCAAAGACTCAGTTTTTGCACCTATCAACCCGACAAAATCTTCCACAGGTACCCCCACTTATGTTTAATAATACTCAACTTAATCCTGCATCATCCTTGAACAAGCTTGGGGTTTCATTTGCTCGGAACTTGTCTTGGAAAGATCATATTACATCTCTTGTAAAATCTGCTTCCAAGAGATTGGGTGTGCTAAGCCGACTCCGTCCCTTCTTTGCCCCTGCACAATTGTTGACTCTATACAGGGGTTTTATCCGCCCCTGTGTGGAGTACAACTCATGTGTGGGGAGGCTCCCCACATACAGCTCTTCTCAATAGGGTGGAGTCAAAGGCTTTTCGTCTCATTAACTCTCCCCCTCTTACTGACTCCCTTCAACATCTGTCTTTCCTCCCCGGAATGTTGCATCTTTATCTCTTTTCTATCGCTACTTCAATGGTCACTGTTCCTCTCAACTGTCTGCATGCATTCCTCCACTTCTACGACGGGCGCGTAGCACCCGTCTAGCAGCAAACTCTCACCCCTTTTCTGTCCAACTCTCTAATGCAAGAGTTAACCGTTACTCCCAGTCCTTCATTTATGCAACAGGTCAACTCTGGAACTGTCTCCCTCTGTCTGTATTTCCTGCTTCTATGATCTCCAGTTTTTCAAACGCAGTGTGTCCAGGCATCTCGAAATGAATGGATCTTGAATTTGGCTCTCTCTTGTATTTTGTTTTTCTCTTGGAAGGAACAGTTTTGCGGGCTCATGGCCTTTGGTTCCTTCTTCCTCACAAAAAAAAAAAAAAAAATTCCATCATCAGATTTGTCGGACCCAGAGACCCTACCTGGTAAATAGAGATAGAACAGGTGGACGAATATTAGCCTACCTATTGTACATACTAAAACTGAAGATAACGCAATTTCAGCCATTAATGAAGCGGGTACATGAGGGGTCGAGACTAATGTATCTTCAGAATTTAAAAAAAAAAAAAAAAAAAAAAAAAAAAAAAAATGCAGTATACTGGTAAAGTTCTTCAAACTGAACTGTGAAATCAAGATACAAAGGTCGAACAACTTCTGCCATTTTGGTTTATGTCAGCCGTAAATATATATATATTTTTTTTTAACCACTTCGCTCCACACAACGTAGTTCATATATTTTTGGTACTTTCAGAACTTTGTCTTCGGTCAAGGAGAGACCTTTCAAACTAACGATCTCCTTAACCAATTCACTACGAGGAAGTCTTCTAAGTTTAATAAAACCGTCAAGAAGTGGCAAAAATAAGCTAAACTAGAGACCCCCCCCAAGGGGGGAATCACACCAGCCGCGAGCCGAGACATACCTAGCACTGCTCTGAATATGATTTTGATCTTGATCTACTTTCACCAATTTCGAACTCGTAAGAGATTTTCATCCCTACCAAATACCTGTAAAATTTTTTGATGATACCCAGAGCGGTTGAGAAGTTATTGTGCTAACAGACACACAGACTGATAGACAAACTGAAAACAATACTCGTAGGAGATTTTCATCCCTACTACAAACCTGTAAAATTTTGCGATGATATCTCGAGCGGTTGCGAAATCATCGTGGTAAAAAACACAAAGACCTTGATCTACTTTAACCAATTTCGAACTCGTGAACGATTTTTTTTCTCTACTACACACATAAAATTTTGTGATGACATCTTGAGTAGTTGCGAAGTTATCATGCTAACAAACACACAGACACACGCAGACGCAGACACACACACACACACACACACACACACACACACACACACACACACACACACACACACACAAACTGAAAACAACACCAGCTTCACTATCGCGGCTGGTAAAAATACGGCACAATACTGAGGAGAAAACATAACAAATATCCCTGGCCAGTTCCAGCTTAGCCGATGAGGAAGTATCGAACTGGACAAGTAACTAGATAATATACCCAAAGATCAACGAATTTTATGGAACCACGGTATAATACTAAGTTGTGGAAACGGCCCAGTTCCGTCAAGTAACAATGCAGCTATCAGTCCCAATAAATATGTGAATTCTGAAACGCTGGGTTTGAGAATATGGCATGCTATTAATGTTGGGGAGTAATAAACGCGTGCTGGCAATAAGTGGAATCAAATTGACGTACACATCACAAAGTTAATTCTTTCACTACGATGATGCCTTATTTTCTGTCTTCCATTTCACAACTTTTGTAATTTTCGAAAGGTCTTTTGTAGTGAAGAAGCTAAAGTAATCCCCCAACATTGTTCTCTAAGACGAATATTTCTGATAAAGTTAGATCCTTCTGACTTCTAATACGATGCCTTCAATAATTTCATTTTTGCTACCGACAGACTTAGATATCACTGTGGCGATAACAGTTTAGGGTATTTACCATATATATATTTTTCCTTAACTCTGCAACCCACGACAGATTATCCTACCTTACAGCAGTCACTCTTCACCCCACAGCACTCACCCTTCAGCCTCGACCCACAGCAGTCACGCTTCGCCCTCACCCCACAGCAGTCACGCTTCGCCCTCACCCCACAGCAGTCACGCTTCGCCCTCACCCCACAGCAGTCACCCTTCAGCATCAACCCACAGCCATTATCTTCAGCTTCACCCCACAGCCGTCACCGTTCAGCTTCACCCCACAGCCGTCACCCTTCCACATCACCCCACAACCGTCACCCCGTCTCATCCACCCTGCCTTACATTCCAGCTGACCAAACTTCCCCGCCTGATCGACTCTCCCTGCCCGTTCTGACACCGCCCAACCAAAATTAAAGATACTTCGAATGTCTCACGTCTCGCCCACTGACGGAGGGACGCGAGGTCGAGTCCCCATTGAAACCATGAAGACACATTAAAACAAAGGCCATAGGAACTTAAGGAGGAAGAGGGCAGGAATCTGGGTGGTATTTGGCTGCGAATGTTCTCTTGTCTCTATGTGGATCGGAGAGGGAGAGAGAAGGGAGAGGCCAAAAAAAAAAAAAAAATCGGGGAAAAATCGGTGGACAGAAAGGACTGACAATATTCGAGGACGCAGAACGCAATTTCGGTTTGATGAGTGCAATGGCCAACGTAAGCAATATGTGGGACAAATAAAGACTATCGTTAGCATAGGAGTTTTCATTAACTCTCTATAACTCAACTTTGACAAATATCTAATTGTTTTACCCAGCGCAGGGAGATGGGGCGAGAATGCGACGAACGAGCAGATTACCGGCTTAATTCATAATACCTGAGTGTTGGCCGCCGCGGAAAACAAATGCCCGCAATAATCACCTGTAATTATTTTTTCCCTTAACCCACACATTCGCCCGGCCGGCTGCAAAATACGATCATAAGCACCAGCAGCGCACGGCGTAGCCAGAAATAACACACAATCCTCGTCCCGATACAGAGACACGAAGAGGGCTGTAATCTCCTACCTGACCCCCTTCCCCTCCTCACCTCGCTCCACTCTATAATCTTACGCCACATGGACGGAAAATGCAAAACGCCCGCGGTCTCACCAAACACGTAAGACACACAGACTATCACCCAAACACACACACCCGTAGCTTTAAGCACACACACTCAAGCCAAACGCACACTTCTGACACACACCATCATCTGACACACGCAACGCACACTGCCACCCATAACACTGTTGCCTTAGATGGACACTAGCATCTCACACATGCACAAATCTCAGTTGCATTTACAGTAAAAATTCACTATTAAGATGCCGTCACTCAAGATGTGTGCATACAAAAATATACACATTACACATACTTAGCATACATAACTCTACGATGCTGCATCTAATGTATGCAGACGGAATCACATGTTCACAGAATATCAAATAGACACGAACGCGCGCGCGCGCACACACACACACACACACACACACACACACACACACACACACACACACACACACACACACACACACACACACTTCTAGGGTTAACACACCATTGCTCACAATTCCTTATCCCTCAGACGTACAGGCACATTTGCACACATACCTTCTAAACACACACACACACACACACACACACACACACACACACACACACACACACACACACACACATTCCTTCTTAACAAACACAACAAGTCACACAAGTCCCCATATACATACATTTCCAACCAACAAACAACCTCGCAAGGACTCGCACACACACATTCCATACCAAAACACAAACACACGCATCCCCACACAAGACACTATCACTCACAATTCATCACTGGACAGGCACAGACACAAACAATCCCTTCTCCTCCCCCACCCCAGCACACACACACACACACAAACACACACCTCTCCATATAGTATCGCTCAAAACGCAGAAATACTAACACTCCTTCCAGACAGACTGACACACACCCACACCCACACCCACACACACACACACACACACACGCTAATCGTTCCCAAACACCGTACTCTACACACCCACACTTATTAACGCATGTATTATTTTGTATATTAGATGTAAACAGGTATTCCTTCAAAAGGATAATATTTAGGTAATGAGAGCTTACTACTGTCTTTAGGTTAAAGATTTTCCACTGAAAAATCTTAGACACTAACACGTATACACAAACTCAGTCCCCAACACACACACACACACACACACACACACACACACACACACACACACACACACACACAACCTCACGAACTCCCACCCTCTCTCAGACACACACACGGAGAGGTACGGCAGGGGGGGACAAGAACAAAACACACGCTCTGTCAGCTAAACAATATCCCCGACTTACAATTCCCCTAATGACACACCTCCGCCCAAGTGCCGCTACCACCCGCATATTTATTCCCCGGCCAAATTACAGTCATCGCTGCTACATGGCTCCATTGTTAGGGGGAGTGCCGCCTCTCCTATGTCACTCCCATTGAATTAGCTCAGACTAAGGGGGATTGGGGCTGGCTTGGGCTAATGGCTGGGGTACTGAGTGGATTAGGGCGGGTACTGGAGTAATGGGTGGGGATACTGGGTAAGCTGGGGTAATGGGTGGATCAGGGTGGGTACTGGAGTAATGGGTGGGGATACTGGGTAAGCTGGGGTAATGGGTGGATCAAGGTGGGTACTGGAGTAATGGGTGGGGATACTGGCTAAGCTGGGGGACTGGGTGGGTACTGGTGTAATGGGTGGGGATATTGGGTAAGTTGGGGTAATGGTTGGGGTATTGGATGAATTAGGGTGGGTCTTGGAGTACCGGGTAGGGATACTGGTTGAATTGGGGTACTGGTTTAGGTATTGGTTTGATTAAAGTATGGTCAGAGTGGGTAAGGGAGTGGTCAGAGTGGGTAAGGGAGTGGTCAGAGTGGGTAAGGGAGTGGTCAGAGTGGGTAAGGGAGTGGTGAAGGTGGTTACTGGAATGACTGAGGTGGGTACTAGGCGACTGAAGGTGACCTGGAGTAATGGGAGGGGTATTGGGTGTACTGGATGGGGGTACTGAGGTGGTGAAAAGGCACTTGGAAAATACTGGAGTTTGTGGCATCGGGTGGGGTATTGGAGTGGTTAGGTTGGGTATGGGATGGAAGGTACTGGGTGGGACAAAGAGGTGCTAAAAGTGATGCTAAAGGAAGGTACTGTGTCCGGTACTGAAGGGAAGGTATTGGGTGCGGTACTGGGGTGATCAGGATCGGTATTGTGGAAGTATTGTGTGGGTACTGGGTGGCTATTGGGGAAAGCACTGGGTAGGCACTGGGGTGATAGTGCGGTTATGGGAAGGTATTGGGGTTATGGAGAGGTAATGGGGTTATGGGGAGGTATTGGGGTACAGGGTATTGGGTGGGGCAATGGGGGAGGTGTTGGACTGGATACTGAGTGGATACTGGATAGGATACTGGGTGAAGTAGTGGGACAGGTACTGGGAGAATAAGCTGGGATAACGGAGGGTATTGGGGAGTATGCATCTGGTGGGGCCCTGGAGGAGGTATTGGTACAGTAGAAGTATTGGGTGTCAGTTTAGTTTAAGGGTGGCAAAAGATTCAATGTTGACAGTACTGGCTTTGACCGTAGGGGTATTGGTATGAGGCAAGGTGGATGAGGATGGGTATTGGGTACAGAAATGAGGGAGGGGGGAGAGGTATAAAGGTGAGGTAAGATGGATGAACACAGGTGCTGGATTAGGCTGACAGAAGGATGGGTGTTGTGTGTGGGAGTAAGGGAAGAGCAAGCAGTGATCTGAGTATGAGAAGAGTACGATAAATCAGTTTAATAATAGTAATAATAATAATAATAATATATAATAATAATAATAAAAATAACAATAATAATGCAGTGAAGTAAGAGCTATGATTTAATGTTTTCATCCAAAGACAACAAAACGAAAGGAACCGGAAATAAAATGATATATATGCAATTTACAGTACTAAAGCAATGCACTTTTTAACAGTTCTATCTATGTAGGATACAGGGACACCACACTCGTTCATTCAAGGGGGATGTTTACAGACCGCATTCACTACTCTGCTTTATGGCTGTGATAATGCAGCTATCAGATTTATCTATCCTTAACTTTGGGATATATCGTATGTAGCGTTTCTCTTGATGACATTTATATATCACCATACATTTATACATCATCATACCATACTCAAAGTCAAACGGCCACCCTTTACTGGATTATGGCGTCGGCTGTAGATACGAGTAGACAGAGTACAGACAGATCAAACATTATTAAATTTCTCGACCCACGACTCTAGATTATAGCGAATGTTGGATTTCTTTTGATGGTATTTATACATTTGCTGTGTCGTCAAAGTCTGGCATTAGCTAGTTCAAGGGGGCGAACCCAGTAGCTTCTTCAGTACATTGCTGTGGAGTACCTTTTAGTTTCTGCGAAGTAACCACTCTTTAGGGTTTTGAGCCTAAACGGAGTTTTAGCAGAATTCAAGATGGTGTTACCAACAATAATGACCTGGCTTTACTTAAGCATATCCATATAATCTATCTCGTTTGGTTTTAATATGATACAGGAAGGTGAAACAATCATCAGGTGTATGCGCACTCAAGCCATGCAAATCCCACGTATTGTACTGTTAGTTACTCTGCAGTCCTCATGAGGGACCATCATGTATTATCAGTGGTATTATTACTGTCATGATTGATGGCATGTCTCACAAGTCTTAACGAGGTCGCGTAATGCATTTGCTGTGGGAGTCAGAAGTACCAGGTCGTCTGCATAGCTTTGTGATTTTACGCACTGGACATTTTGCGTGGTAAGCAGTCAGTATTCATGCTGATAAGTATAGCACTAAAGATGGCCTGCATGTTGTACTGCACTGCATGACACGAACTAAACCCGTCCCTGCGAGAGGTTCTTAGTATGCACAAATATAGTCAGTAGGTGCCCAGAACTAAAGAAAACCAAACATCGTCTCTCCCAGTCTGCATAAAATAGTTTATCAGCGGCAGTAAACACACCTGATTCTATATTAACGGATGGTTGTTACTGAAGACGAGTATGCGGTGAGTGGATGGTACTGATTTTGGGTGAAAGGAGAAAAGGATGAGGACTGGAATAGTGTTAATGGGATATGCGGACAGCTGAGTTGGCAAGAGGTTGAGGGAGGCGAGGTGGGTTGCTGTAGGAGAGTGAACATGTGCTTGTGTCGAGAAGAACGCTTGCATGGGGGTACCAAAGAGGGGGTGGGAGGGATCACAGATGGGGTTTGGGGGTTAGATGCGGACAGAGCTTGAGGTGACGTGAGGAAAACGGAGGCGGGGTTGGTTGCAGAGGGAGGCAGAGGACTGTGCTTGGGTCGAGAAAAATGCTTGCACCTGGGTAGCAAAGGGAGTGTTGCAGAAGGGGTTTGGGGGATGAAGAGGGGGTTTGGGGGGTTGGATGTGGGTTGAACGGTTGCAAGAAGCACGGATTGGCTAGTGGAGGGTGGAAGAGGCGGAGCTTTTCGTGACGTCACCAAGAGATAAGCGTGCAGTGTGAGGGATAAAGTGGGCAGGGCTTAGTGACGTGTATGGACAGTTGCCAGGGGCCGTATTGTTGTCAGATTGGGAGGCGCTCAAGCATCTCATCCTTACCAGTTTATTTCTGCATATCACACGTTAACATTATCCTTTCCTTTATTTATGTAGGCTTTCGATGATAAAATAATGTAACATGCAAAAGAATATTAAATGTGCTGTATGCAAAATAAATCGTTAGGAAAGAGAAGCTAGAAATCCCAGCAAACCAACGAGAAAACGACCGCGGGTGTTATCAGTCTCGCTGGTTGATGCTTTATGACGTCACATCCCGGTATTATATCTCCTAGTAATGACCCTCTCTTCACTGACATTTTCCCTTGTTCCTAGAAATTTATGAACATACAGTAGATGGGAAATTGATTGTAGTTTTACTCTCCGACTGAAATAGGTAGCTGCAAAACACACGAGGGAAGTGGACGACCGCGAGGCAAACCATTTCCGCGATAACCGCTGGTTTTAGAATTTTCCTGTGTCAGAAACAAACACTACTAATTTTTTACAAGTGAAGGAGTATATCTGAAAGTTGCTCAAATGTAACGATGCCTGAAGGTGCAGTAAGGAAGTCTGTAACTCGTCCCTCACCCACCCTCAGTCATCTCCCACAGTGGTCGGTGTTCTGAGTGGCGGGACGGAGGTGACTGATTTTAAGCCCGAATTATCCTACCGTGTTCTATCCTTATCATTCTAACACTACTCTTATCATCCAGTGCCGTATTTCAACAAGCCTCTTCTCTTTTTGTCACGTCTAGCTTCATCAACTAATTTCTACCGTACATCTATCCATTTCTGCCTTTTTCCTTCTCTCTATCCGGTTCTGACTAACCTGCTTGCCCGGGCCTGTCCTGCCTTGCGCAATGCTCTTCTCTCCTGTTCCCTTCTCTAAAATTATCCAGTTCTGTTCTCTCGCACACCTGCATGTTTTCTTCTCTCTTATCCTAATCCATCCTCTTCTCTCTCACCTTAGCCTATTCTGTTTTCTTATCCTAGCCTATTCTCTTCTCTTATCCAAGTTTGTTCTCTTCTCTCACTTTAGTCTATGTTCTTCTCTCTTTAGCCTATTTTCTTCTCTTTAGCCTATTTTCTTATCTCTTAAGCCTATTCTCTTCTCTCTTACATATGCATATTCTCTTCTCACTCTATCTAGTTGTTCTTATACTCTAGACTATTTTGATCCATATTACATTAACATATCATCATCTCACCCTAGCCTGTTCCCTTTTCTCTCACCCTAGCGTTTTTTCTTCTCTCATACTTTAGACTTATATTTTCTCTCACCCTAGCTTGTTCTGGCCTGCCCTTGCCTGTCCTTAACCTTGCCTAGTCATGTTCTCTTCAGGTTTGTTCTATCCGTCTTCATTTATCCTTATTCGTGTCTATCCTGTTCCTAATACACACAACAGTAATAGTTCACATTTCCTTCCCTCTCTTATTCTTTTCCTCCTCTTTATTCCAGAGCTGAAGTTACTGTTTCCTACCCTCACTACATTATTTTATTTATTTATTACTCAGTGTGATTCAAATTTCATTCTAAAACTTTTTTTTTTCAGCCAACTGACTATTATTATTTCCGGCATGATTCTCCATTACAACCCCTCTGAATTTCGCCCACACTGCGTGTTATCGCCCTTCCATTATAACCTCTTATATTTCTCTCGCACTTAGCTGCATTTTTTTTTTTTTTTTTATCGCACCTATATTGTAACTTGTCTTTCCTCCTGCCATATCTACCCTTACACTTTTTTCCCTTGTGTTTTCCATTCCTCAATACATTTTCTGCTTTCGTCTTCCCATCCACACTTCATTTCCCCTCCATCACCGTTTGATCAACTATGAATATCCCTTTTCTTGTCCTATACCAACCTCCCTCTCATCTTTCCCAAGCCCATCGATGTAATCTTTTTCTGCACTACCTCCTCTCCATTCCAATTTCTACATATGCTTCTCTCGCGCTCAGGTCTACATTTAACATACCTTTTCTCGGGTTACCCTTTTCATTGCAGGCTCCCGCTTTTCCATTATTTTCTCTCTAATAATTCTCCCTTCCTCTCATCGCAGCCATTACTGTCGTTCCTATCGTCCAACGCAGCTGAATTCGTGTATAAGACTGCATCACTATTTCGTCTTCACGCATACAGCTACCGGTACTATATACTTTACTACCGAGCTACATATTCACCTTCAGACGACAAACAGCCACTTTTGAGCTGATTTAATTGTTTGGTGGAAGTAAATACAGATGTTGAAATATTTTTCCATCGCCAAAAGGTTAATCGCTACTACGCAATATTTTAATTATTTCCTTCAATCCAGCACCAGGCGATTTTATTTTGTTTTGGAGACACTTGTTGTTTTTAAAGTGATTAATGAAGGTTATGTCTAACACTTCCAGTTCGAAGTATCTCAAGTTGAATAAAATGTCACCTGAAGATGATATGAACACAAATAGAGAGGCAGCTGATGGAGGAGGTTACAGTGAAGTTATGAAAGATAAACCTATTTCTGGGAAGGTATTTCTAAGCTATTTTTACCAGTTTTCATGGTAAACAAGCAATTTTACTGGTTAACTTTCCTTTCCAAAGTTGCAGTAAATATCACTTTAATATTCATGAGAGTTTGCCAGCAATATGGAAGCCGAAAAAACTGTAATGAAAAAATTGTATATATAACTTACCGTGTCAGTCCTATGATGTATTTTTCGTTTTATTCTAGCTATCTCCAGACGGTTTTTTTTCAGCTTAGGAAAGACTTTTTGAACTAGAGAGGTTAGTCAGGCGTAGTTAACCCTTTCACAACTAAGACTCCTTCCCAAGTCAAGTAAAAATCGCCTGGTGGTAGCAAGAACAGACTAAAAAATAAGTCACTTGATGGAAGACGTTAAGATCAAGAAAGCTTACGATTACGACCTCTGGTAAACACAAAAGAGACTATGTCCGTATTCTGGTCCACTAAAAAGCTCCCTAGAACCTTTTCTTATGCGATTTATTTTCTTTATGACACTTTACTGTTCTCTACTGTGCTACATAAAACCTTCCAATATCGCCATAGTCAGCACAGGTAACAAAGAAAAGGATATTAACCACTTATCCAAAAATAAATAGCTAAGGAAGAGGTGTTAGGGAGCCTTCTTAACCAGCGTGAATACGTGTCTAAATCCTTTATAAGTACAGGTATGTCCCCACCGGCCCCTTGGATTCCCTAAATAGCCACACTGATACGAGGAGGGTCAGAGGTTACTATCACCACAACAACCTCTTCCTTATCAGGTGTTTACTGCCTCCTTCCCTCGCCTTATCTTATCGCACTGGAAGACGGCCTCATCCAGAATCCCATGTATCTTGGTCTCAGTGAACCAGAAGTCACATTATAAAAGTACCCAGCTATACTCGTTTTACTCTAACCTGGCCTAAAATTCCCATCTGTCTGTCTTGAATGCTGAGTTATGAAAAGAGATTCACGGTACAGTATAATGCTAGTCATAAAGAAGTGCTACGTAAAGAAGGTAGAACGGCTGCATTGTCTTTTTCTGCCACTGAGCTACGTGAAATAAGCAGCAAAAGGAGGAGAATCTTGGCCAGGTTAGAGTAAAAACAGTATAATTTTTTTTAGGATAAGAAAGTCCCCATATTAACATTAGTTTTGACTTTCGTGTTGCTCTGCTTTGATATTCAATCTTGTTTAACTGTGAAGTATTTCGTAGCTGTTTAAGTGAAAACAAACGTACACACAAACAATTTTATACACGTGAAGCTTAAAATCCCTCACAAATACGGCGCAAGATATCTAGGTGTATATGATGTGGATCTTGATATATGATTATCTTGGCTATCAATTTGTTGTGTTTGCCTTGAATCTCATCATCCCTACCGTCAGTTACAGGTATAGCAGTGTGACCCTGCAGTACAACACTTAAACCATCAAAATGCCATCAGTGTTTTCGTATGTGTACAATTACTTTAGCGCCAACTTCTAACACAATACTGTATTTGAATTTTATAGGTTCAGCGCATGTCTGAAGACGCAAACATGATAAAATGAATAACTGTACTGAAACAACTACTACGATTGTATTATTATTATTATTATTATATCCACTCACTTGATGTAGTGCAGCCTACTTCTTCCTTAGCCTTTACCACTCTTTTTCTGTGCCTGCCCTCCTCTCTTCCTATTTCTCCCATCTTTCCTGTCACTTCTTATTGCTTTTCTTTCCCTTACAGATGGCTTTACATCGAGTGACAAGCCAAATGGTTTCATGTAAGCCAAGAAACCATTTACAACGCTGGGTGGTAACCATATAACCAGACCATACGTGCTCCCTACGTGTCAACAAGTGGATTGGTGGAGGGTTAGTGCCCCTCCCCGTAAAACAAATAACTCAAAGTCAAATGACCACCCCTTACGGGATTATGGCGACTGACAATAGATAGATAGATAGATTATTATTATGAATATTATTACCATGATACAATGTGCACTATATAGATAGAGATAGATAGATAGATATAGATAGATAGATAGATAGATAGACAGACAGATAGATATGCCATCGTATTAAAATATTTAATGAAGAATTAATGACCATGCTTGGGTCTGCAGGACATAAGCCTCGCTGTTCTAGTTGCAGCCAATTGATAACACTCCACTTCGACTGATTTGCTTGTTTATTTGCCTGTCAGTCTGAAATACTATGCTCGGCAGAGGCCAAATTCATAAACTTTTTAAAGCTAGGCATACAGTTACTTGTTTACACTTTAATCTCAGCGAAGCAGTTGCTAAATATTTTAATAAACCCAAGTGAAGGACGTACACGTATACGAAAAAAAAAATAAACTAAATGATTCATGATATCAGATAACTGCCATGGGTACTTGCTTATCGTAAAAAAATACAGTAAATATATAAAAAATCTTTTACAAATACCTCGCCAGCGGAACAAACTGTTCTCAGCTGGAGCTTGAGGAAATGTTTAGAATATGTTTTTGTCCTTACTTTACTCCAAAAACAAACAGATACGAGAGGAATTGATCAGAGAGAGAGAGTGTGTGTGTGTGTGTGTGTGTGTGTGTGTGTGTGTGTGTGTGTGTGTGTGTGTGTGTGTGTGTGTGTGTGTGTGTGTGTGTGTGTGTGTGTGTGTGTGTGTGTGTGTGTGTGTGTGTGTGTGCGTGTGCGTGCGTGCGTGCGCGCGAGTAAATTTCAGTCCTATGTTAGTTTATAAATTTCCTAATATTAAACCATATACCGGTATGAGACAGCAAACACTTCATAATAGTAGCGAATATTAATATAAAAAAAATTCAATAATTGTTAACAGTTAGAGACTAGTTTACCTTTATGAAAAATTCTCCTATCCCCTTCCATCCCGACCCGGTCTATTCCTCGACGTAGTTTCTTACTCATGTTCTCTACTTCATACATCATTGATACTCTGAGGGCAGCACGCTCGTCAATTCAGGAGGTTCCCTGGCATCTCTTCCTTACCGGTTTATTTTTGTACGGGATGCACTGCTTGGTTTTGTATGTTATTTATGGAAGCTGTATCGATATTAAACAGATGTAAGCAACAGATAATGCAATAAATAATAAGGAACAAAAAGAAAAATATGTAGCTAAGAATCGGGTGTTAGAAAGAGTACTAAGCAAACCAGAATTCTACTTTTTTTTTGTTATTTATGCAATCTTTATCGATATTAACAGACGTAAACAGCAAGTAATGGAATAATAAGGAATATGCAAAACCTATCACTAAGGACGGACTGCTAGAAAGTGTACGAAGCAAACGATAATGCAGCTATTTATGTATATCGGTATTATACTCGTCTGACATTTGCACTGTTGCATCATTACCTCTACATTTTTTTTAAACAGAATTTTTCCTTCAACTATTTCGATATTAATTTTACTGTTATAAACTGGGATCACTTTATTCTAACTCTTCCTTAAAGGTTTTCTACATAACTACAGCAACAGTCACAAGGCAAATAATCAAGTGTACGTATTATTTAAAAATTCCTGAACTCATTTTTGGCGGTTCCTTCCCCGATTCTTTCTCTAAAACACACGCACGCACACACACACACACACACACACACACACACACACACACACACACACACACACACACACACACACACGAATAATGTTACCCATGCATACACTCCTCTTATACCCAGATTAGGATTTTCAGCCACTGCCTCCCAAATAAACAGCTTCGCCAAGTGGTGAAGACTAGTCTTGACATTTTTCTTAACTAATATATACGGTACATATTTCTTGCTTTGTCTCATGTTTACGGTACACCTGTGTAATCCACGATTATACAGCTGTATTATGATTGCAATGACCATCTGACTGATTTCAGTAACTGACTTACAGCAGAATAATGTAAGAAATTCTGAAAATAATAACTATTAATACATACAACTTCCTAAGCAGTCAATGCACCATGGAACTGCGGTGGTTTGGTGGTCAGCGTACTCATTTTTCGTGATGCTTGAGGCCACAGTCTAAGGTTTGAGCTCACAGGGGCGGGCACATAAAGTAAGCGCTGGTAGTATCTTCTTTCATATGGCTACATATATTCGCAACTTTTCAGCTCTACTGATGACATGCGGCCTCTGACGCACACACACACATAATACAACACTCCGATTTTTTCTCCACCACTTCCTACATACAGTTCCTTCCACATTCCTCCTTTGCAAGCAAAGGGGAATGGGTTAATTTTGGTTTTCATTCTCCCTCCAGTGTAAAGGGCCGATCCAGCAATGGCCCTAACATGGATTGATACAGAACACAGAAATATACCACACAACGTAAGGACGTACACAGCGGCTGGGGGAGCGAGTCCATTGTCGGTTCTTCCATTAGTGGAGAGGAACTTTTAAAAACAGCGTGCGGGATGTACTGGCGGAATTCCCAGCATGGGATTCATGAATCCCCAAGGGGCCACGGCAAGAGAGGGCAGGGCGGCTGTGGAAAGTACAGGATTCTCAAGAAACTATTATAAATCTAAAACAAAATGTATTATTAGTCATTTATAATGCCAGACTATGTAATTACATCCGCATCATTATTACTATCAAATAATTGTCGTTGTAACGTAACGTTATATACTAATGACATGCTGATGAAATATTTTCCTTCATAAAGGTCCAATTGATAATTGGTACATTAATGTGGGAATGAGTAAAATGCATTGATTACCTGACTGAAACCTAATGACTGTCGTTATGAGATCATCAGTAATGGGTCATATTCATGAGCTGACAGATTACAAACGAAATGGCGATCCAATCTACGGGTGATAGAAACAGTTGCATCTTTTATATTCCATCCATCCATCTATCTATCTATCTATCTATCTATCTATCTATATATATATATATATATATATATAGATATATATATATATATATATATATAAATATATACAGCATGTAAAATCCATCTAGAAAACACTGGAGAGGCCAAACATATGCTGTAATTGAAATAGCAATTAAGTTCCAGATATACCACCATCAAGGTTGACTGATGCACTTACAAACTACAGATATTGCTTTTACCTATATTTTTAGCTCTGAATGCTTCCATAACCTGAGTAAAGGTCAATGGGGAGAAAGGAAGGGAAAAGGAACTGATGGTTAAGTTCAGCGCAGCATGTTTATTGCAAAAAATAAAGTAAATAAATACATAAAATATCGAAAATAAATTTCCCTATTCATATTCTTTATTTACCATTTGGTACAAACCATAACACTCGCTAGAAACTAGTAAGGGATGAGGGCATAGGTGAATGAAAAAAAATGCAAAAACAAATACATATAGCTGGGTAAATGACAATGAGAACTAAAATGTGTATCAGGGAAGTATGTGTTTAAGGTCTGAGAAAATCAAGAGAGTGAGAATATCCCCCTGACTAGGTAGTGAATGAGGTGTAAAAGTACAGAGGTATCGGGCCGTACGGGGAGGCATACCGATGAAGACATAGGAGAGTTGGCGCAGAATAACGCAAGGTGGGGGAGTGCCATCAGGTGAACCCGTCTGACCTACGCTACAAGAAAATCAGACGTTAAGGTGAAAACTTACGATACTGACACAAACTATCACACGGAAGTCCTGGAGGACGAAAACTGATAACTGCGCATGTAATGATGTAGTGGTTGAATGAGAGGTGGGTGCGTGGCAGAGTATGTAGTGCTGCGGTCGCCGGCTGGTAAATGACTTCCCGAAAGCAGCACACCAGGCTCTATTCACGATTGACGACCACTTCAAGAGCGACGACCACCATCACAGCGGTGGGTAAGGAGGTACGACGGCAGTACGATGTACCCCAAACTGTAATATCTTTATATTATAAATCACTAACCATGGACCGGGGATATCACTACAACCGACAACCATATCCCTTGGCAATAGTGAACTCTTGAATAGCAGATTCTCTGTACATTAAAATGTCTTTGGGCCGCTTTTTGAGGGATACAAAACAAGGTTTACTGTAAATCTTTGATGCATTCAACTTTGGCTGCGGTAATATTTTATAGATTGAATAAAATCATCAGTCATGAGCTAAAATAAAATATTTTCTTTTTATTCCAGGCGGAAAGGTTAAGTATGATCGATTTTAGTGTCCCTGGTTTCTCTTGAGCATAGTAACATTGCCTGACGTTAACCGAAACATGATGTAAGGTAGGTATTCGGCCGCCAGAGTTGAGGCCCATCCCCACTGTCCACTAGACCACCTAACGCACACCAACAGACGGTTCATCCTCAGCAGCTGTCACACGTCGCCATTTTGGCACCACTACCCACCACCTGGTTTGTGTTACGCTAAGGATGTAATATTTAGCTCTGGCGTGATAATATTAGTGATGGTGTTTTACATGTCGCTGGAGTCATGGAAAAACCTACCAGAAAATGAACTCATGTCACTAATATACATACCGTAAATAATACCGTACATGATTTAATAAAGCTGTTGGTCACTATTAGGCAACAATTTCAGATACAGGCCGTAGAAACAAGTAAAAAAACGGAATATGAATAAATTGTGAAGGCATGTGTATGTATGTATGTATCTCTCTATCTACATACACAAGTAAGTATGTATGTACGAAAATGAAAAAAAAAAAAAAAAAAAGAGGAGGAAGGTATGAGACAGGGAAGAAAGAACGAGGGAGTACAGGGGAAGAAAACTGGAAAAAAACGAAAGGCAGGAGAACAAAAGGAAAGAGAAAGAACATATGAATAAAGGAGAGGATAAAAGGCAGGAAGGTGGAAGGAAAGTGACGGGAGATGACAATGACAGACCTCAAAGAAGGGAAAAATGAAGAAAAAAAGAGCAGAATATATAAAATTGAAGCGCAATTGATTGGTACACTTACAAAACGAAGAGGAGGAAAAAATGATGAAAGGGGAAAAGTTTGGAGGAGGAAGAGACGATGAAATTGGGGAATAGGGAAGGGGAAAGAGGAGGGATGTGGAAGGTGGAGGGAAGCGGGAGGAAGGGAGAAGTGGGAGGAGGAGGGAAGAGCGAGGGGGAGGGAAGAGGGAGGGGGAGGGAAGAGGGAGGAGGAGGGAAGAGGGAGGAGGAGGGAAGTGGGAGGAGGAGGGAAGTGGGAGGAGGGAAGTGAGGAAAAAAACGAGGAGGGAGGAGGAGGAGGAGGAGGGAAGGAGGAGGAGGAGGGAAGGAGGAGGAGGGGGGGAGGAGGGGGAGGAGGCAAGAAAGAGGAGGAGGAGGCAAGAAAGAGGAGGAGGAGGGAAGTGGGAGGAAGGAAATGTAAAAAAAAGGAAGAATGAGGAAGTAAGAAGTAGGAGATGGAGATGAAAAGGAAATAAGAGAAATAGGGAAGCAAGACAAGCAAGAAAGGAAAGAAAGAGGAAGAATGGGATATAAGAGAAAGAAGAAAGTAAGAGAAAGTAGAAAACGGGAAGTAAGAAGAGGAAGAAAGAGGAAAGTAAGAGAAGGTAGAAAGAGGAAAGTAAGAGAAGATAGAATTTGGGAAGTAATCTATCTCTATCTATATACCTAGGCTGCTTCCCCCAAGGAAAGGGAGGTAGCCGAGACAGGACGACTCACTCTCCATTTACTCATCCATTCAAACACATTCATTCGCATCTTAGCCCCAAAAGGAAGAAGGGACAGATCCTCACCGCATCACACCGCACAAGGGTCAACTGCGCAATGCAAGCAGTGACATCCACAGCAGGGCCCGACAGCAGAACTGGTTTACCCCTGCCACATCATAACAGACCCATCCCCTTACCCGCACCTGACCTGACTAGCTGATCAGACCAAATGCGGGAGAATATCCCCTCAGGGCTGCGTCATCACTTATTCATTCACAATTTCTCTCCATTTATTTCTGTCACGCACAGCCACTCTTCCTTGCTCAACAGACATCCCTCTCGCATCCAGCGCTCTCTTCACACTGTCCATCCATCCTATTCGTGGTCTTCCTCTCAGTCTTACACCTCTCACATCAGATCTAGTTATCTTTTTCACCAATCGCTCATTATCCATTCTCTCCATATGCCCAAACCATTGCAACACCCTCTGCTCAACTCTACCAGCCATCTCCCGAACAACTCCAGTTCTCCTTTGCACTTCATCATTTCGCACTCGATCCATACGCGTCACTCCACACATACTCCTCAGACATCTCATCTCCATTACATTCAAACTTTTCCTCTCTGCTACACCCATATTCCATGTTTCAGCCCCATATAACGCAGTCGGTACCACAACACCCTCATACAGCCTTCTCTTTACATCCATTCTAAGCGAACGACATTTAAACACTTTTTTCATTCCTCCCAGCACCTTTCCTACTTCATTTATTCTAAACTTCACTTCTGCATCTATTCTTCCATCCACAGCAACATGTGACCCTAGATATTTAAAACAATCTACCTCCTCAAGCAACTCACCATTCAAAACTATATTCATCCCCCTACCATCTATCAACCTCGTACACTTCATCACTTTACTCTTATTCTCATTTACTTTCAATTTCCTCCTTTCACACACCCTTCCAAACTCCTCTACCAACTGTCTCAATCTCTCCTCTGAATCAGTCACCAGTGCAGTATCATCTGCAAACAGCAGCTGCTTCAGATTCCACTCTCCTCCATCAACATTTACCAGACTCAGACCACCTAAAACTCTTGCATTCACCTCCCTTACAACACCATCCATGTAAATATTAAACAACCAAGGCGACATCACACATCCCTGTCGCAGCCCCACTCTCACGGGAAACCAATCACTCACAGCATTTCACACTCTTACACACGCTCTACTATTTACATAAAAACTTTTCACCCCTTTTAGTAACCTACCATCAAGTCCATACAATCTTAAAACAGTCCACAAAGCCTCCCTATCAATTCTATCATACGCTTTCTCTAAATCCATAAATGCCCAAAACACATCCTTGCCTTTCGCTAAATACTTTTCACACACTTGTCTCACAGCAAACACCTGATCAACGCATCCCCTCCCTCTCCTAAAGCCACACTGCTCATCACTAATCACTCCCTCTGTACCCTCTCTAACTCTCATAATTAACACTCTACCATACACTTTACCTACAACACTCAACAGACTTATACCCCTAAAGCTAGTACATTCATACTTATCACCCTTGCCTTTATACAACGGGACCACACAAGCACTTGCCCAGTCAATTGGCACCATACCTTTCTCAAAGCACACATTCAATAATCTTACTAACCAGTCAACAATAGTCACTCCACCACCCTTCAGGCATTCCACAGCACACCCATCCATACCTGCAGCTTTCCCTGTTTTCATCTCCTTTACTGCCTTCTCCACTTCCTCCTTCGTGATCAAAGAATCATTCAACTCTCCCAACACATTTATTCCTTAGAAGGTAAAATTTGGGAAGAGAAGGTAGAATTGGGGAAGTAAGAGAAGGTAGAATTGGGGAAGTAAGAGAAGGTAGAATTGGGGAAGTAAGAGAAGGTAGAATTGGGGAAGTAAGAGAAGGTAGAATTGGGGAAGTAAGAGAAGGTAGAATTGGGGAAGTAAGAGAAGGTAGAATTGGGGAAGTAAGAGAAGGTAGAATTGGGGAAGTAAGAGAAGGTAGAATTGGGGAAGTAAGAGAAGGTAGAATTGGGGAAGTAAGAGAAGGTAGAATTGGGGAAGTAAGAGAAGGTAGAATTGGGGAAGTACGAGAAGGTAGAATTGGGGAAGTAAGAGAAGGTAGAATTGGGGAAGTAAGAGAAGGAAGATGAGTGATAGAACAGAGAATCGTGGCCTGTGAATGAAGGGTGAACAGAGAATCATGAAGTAACAGGACAATGGAGAACAGAAACAGGAAATAGAAAGGAAAGAAGGTAGATGAAATAAGAGAAATAATGGAAAATAAAGTAAATGATAAGATTAATGGAAAAAGAGGAACAATTGAAAGACGATAAAAGGAGACAGCTAGGAAATGAGATAAATGAAAGAATACAGAAAATGGAATGTAAAAAAAAAAAAAAAACAACGAAGAAAGGAAAGGAGAAAAATGAAAGAATAAACAGAATATGGAATGTAAAAAATAAAACTGAAAGAAGAGAAAATAAAGAGGGGGATAGAGCCGTGAAAATGAAAAAGAAGCAGGAAACAGAACAGAACGAATGAGGTGAATAAGGAAAGAAAATAATTAGGAATGTCTAGCACACGGAGAGGGACCGATGAAGAGATGTAATGAAAGACGGACGGATGAAACGAGACGATGCAGGAAGAAGAATAGACGAAGGAAAGATGAAGATAAAGATGAAAATGAGAAGTAACTGATAGAGGAGGAGGAAGGTATGGAAGAGACCAAGCAGATGGAAAAATAATAATAAACGAGAAAGGACGGAGGATAGTGAGACAAAGACGAATAAAGAAAAATAGCAGAAGGATTGTTATGAAAAGGAAGGTACAGAACAGTAAAGAGGAAAAGTACAGCACAGTAAGAAGGTACAGCACAATAAGGGGAAAGAACAGCACAGCAAGAGGAAGGTAAGGAAGAAGGGCATGAAGGGCGGCTTAGGGTGTAGTTTCTGACACCTCATCTCCAGTAAATCACTTGTTTCTTCACACTCCATAATTGTCGACACCCCAGAACCACCACTTCCACTACCACGCCCCTTCACCCTCACCCTCTCGCCTTCCACTGCTTTTCAACGTCCCCACCCCTCACTCTCACTCTCACCCTTACCCTCCCACCTTTCACTGCTTATCAACGTCCCCACCCTCACCCTCACCCTCCAATCTTCCACCATTTCTCACCCTCACCCTCACTCTCAACCCTTCCATCTTCCACTACTTTTCAACGTCCCCATCTTCACCCTCACCCTCCCACCTTCCACTACTTTGAAACGCTCTTTTCCATCTCCCTCCGTCTTACTCAACCTTACCATCTCTTCCTTCTCCAGTTTGTTGCCTTCTCACCACATTCTGCATTTCTTCGCCTTTAGCTACATGTCTCGTAGTTATTTCCCCCTTCAATTCTTCATCATCGTCAACATGCTACACTCCTTTTCACCTCCTTTCCCACAACTTACTCCTTTCACATCGTCTGTATCTGTTTTCTTGTCACGTCAATCATTATCCCTTCTCTTAATTCATACTTACTATTATCTTTTTTTCTTTATGCTAATACTAATGGTCGAAAAAATGTTGTTCGTTGTTACGCCTACCTTGAAGGAATGAATGAAGAGAGAACATCATTTGAGTAGATGAAAAATTAAAATTATTTATTATGGTGATCAGGGGCCCTATTCTGCAGTAGGGATCGAGAATTTCTTAACTCCTGTGCCTTAGCGATTCATTTTTTATAAGATTGCTTACAATTTTCTTCATTTCGCTGAGGAAAGAGCATTAGAAAATTTCCTAAGGCAACGAAAATACCCTAATGTGTAACTAAGGTGTGAGAGTTTAATCTACTCTCTCTCTCTCTCTCTCTCTCTCTCTCTCTCTCTCTCTCTCTCTCTCTCTTCTACTGGCCAACTAAGATCTGTGACTGATATAAATCTCAATGAATTTCCTGTATAACCAAAACATTTTCTGTAAGCATAGTAGGCATGGTTTGTGATATATTAAAGCATTCCCAATAATCTACTTATATATGCATGGTATTAAGCTGTACTCTTTACTGTACACGTATGTGTTTGTGAACACTTAAGATGCCCTTCTTGGGTCTGCCCTGCCTCCCTCAGCCGCCTCCCCCCCCAAAAAAAAATATGAAAAACGCCACTGAAGATACAGGAAAAGAAGGGCAGACTAGTAAAGAGAAGCGAAAGGAAAGTGCAGAGGAAAAAGAGAGGAGGTGTGGAAGAAGAGAGGAGGTGAGGAAGAAGAGAGGAGGTGAGGAAGAAGAGAGGAGGTGAGGAAGAAGAGAGGAGGTAAAGAAAAGTGGAGAGAGCAGAAAGAGGAAAAATGGAAGCAACAGGAAAGAAAATATAAAAATATAAAGAAGAATTGGGAATAATAATAATAATAATAATAATAATAATAACAACAACAATAATAATAATAATAATTATAATAATAATAATGAAAATAATAATAATAATAATAATAATAATAATAAAAACTGATTACCATGAAGCAGACAAAGATGAGAGACAGTAGAGTAATTAAAGAAAAGTAGAAGAGGAGGCAAAGAAGGCAGAGATGAAGAACAAAAGATGGAGACAAGAACAGAAAAAAAAGGGGCTAGATTTGGAGAGGAAAAGAAACAAGAAATTAAGAAAGTAAGGAAAAGTGAGGCTGAGAACAAGAAGGCAGTAAGGAAACAGAGCAAGCCACAAAATACACAAAGGAAAACGAAAAACAAGAAGTGAGAAAGTATAAAGGAAAGAAAGTGAACGACGAGAGAGCGGCAAAAAAGAAACAGTGAGGAGGAAAGTGAGCCAAGAAAAAAAAAAAATAAATAAAAAGTTAAAGAGAAAGAAGAAAGAGTGAGAAAGGAGAAGTGACAGAGAGAGAGAGAGAGAGAGAGAGAGAGAGAGAGAGTGTATGAAGAAGACTAAGATGGCTGTAGGTGGAGACAGAGGACTGCAAGATGAAAGAAAGAAAAAGAGAAAAGTATAAAAGAAATAAGAGAAAATGTGAAAGGGAGAAAAAGAGAAATAAATTAAGAGAATTAAGAGAAAAAGTGAGAGCAAGAGAAGAGGAGGTAGTAAGAGAGAGAAAGGGAGCTACAACATGAATGAGAAAAAGAAAAATAAGAAAAAGTAAGACAGGAAAGCAAAGATAAAAAGCAGTAAATGATGAAGTAGAGGCGCAAAAATTAAAGCAAGAAAAAGAGAGAGAAGAAAAAGTGAGATAGTAATGGAAGAGACGTGAAGGTAGAAAGAGGAGCCACAAAATGAACACGGGAGAAACAGAGGAGAAAATGTGAGAAAGTAAAGCAAGACAAAGTAGTAAAGACAATACAAGATGAAAAACTGAGAGAGTAAAATAAGACGGTAATAAGGACAAATAAGAAAAAGGCAGGTAATAAAGCAATAGAAGGCAGTAAGAAAAGGGAAATAAGAAGTGAGATAATAAAGCATGAGAATCCAAATAAAAAGAAATAAGAAAAAGTAAGACTGTAAACTAAAAGAAGAAGAACAAGAAAAAGCGAGATTGTAAAGCAAGAGAACGTAGTAAAAAAAGAGAAACAAGAAAAAGAGAGATTGTAAAGCAAGAGAAAGCAAAAAGAAGAGAAAGAAAAAGTGGGATAGTAAAGCGAAAGAGGAAAGTAGGGAAAGGCAAAAATTTGACAAAAAATGAGAAGGAAGTAAAAAAAGTGAATGGAGAAAAGTGAGAAAATAATGCAAGAGATGGCAGTAAGGAAAGAACGTGAAAAAAGACTGATATAAAAGAAGGCAGTAAGGAAGGTGAATGAAGAAAAAGTGGAAAAATAACGCAAGAGAAAGTAGTAAGGAGAGTGAATGGAGAAAAAGTGAGAAAATACAGAAAGCGACGGTATTAAGAAAAGTGAAAGGGGAAGAAGTGATAAAGTAAGAGATGGTAGTTAAAAAGAAAAAAAAAAAAAAAAGGAAAAACGTGAAAAAATAAAGTGAGAAGGAAGTAATGAGAAAAAAAAAGTGAGAAAATAAAGCAAGAAGGTTGATAAAAAGAAAGAAAACGTGAGAAAATAAAGCAAGAGAAGGTAGTAAGGAAGGAAGGGAGGCAGGAAGGCAAACCACTACAGCCTATATCTGGAGTGAACGTCTTCATCTCCTCCCTCGCCTTTGATGATAGCATCTCTCCCTCACTCCTCTCCTTTCCCTGCCTCTCCCCTCCTCTCCTTTCTGCTCTCATGTCATGTCTTCTCTCCCCTCTCTCCCAGGCCTTCTCTCCTCTCCTCTCCTTTACCCTCTCCTCCTTGCCTTCTCTCCTCTCCCCTCTTCTCAATTCGTGCCTCCTCTCCCCTTCTCTTATTTCCCACTCACTTCTCTCTTCTTCACGCCTTTTCTTTTCCCAAATGTCTACTCTCCTTCTCCTTTCATCGTGTTTCGTTTCTTCTCTTTTCTCCACTCCTCTCGTCACCTTCTCACGTCTCCTCTCCTCTCCCGTCGTCTCATCTCTTCTCCTCTCCTCTTCATTTCTCTCATCTTTCTCCCTCATGTCTTCTCTTCTACCCCTTATAAGTCTTTTGTCTCCTGTCCTCTACTCTCCTGTCTCCTCTTCGGTTAATGTCTCCACTCCTCTTCCATTCATGTCTTCTCCTCGTCCCTTCCTCTTCCTGCTTTTCCATTTACAGACTAGTATCCATAAGTGTAATCTGCCATATAACAGTCTCTACAGGGCCAAGAGATCTGTTGCTGTCTGCTTTCCTTTGTATGTTTTCTCTCCTTTCTACTTTTCTACCCTTCACATCTCTCTCTCTCTCTCTCTCTCTGTTACCCTCTTTCATCTCCCCTGTACACTTTTTTTTCTTCCCTTTCGTAATATCTCACCCATCAATATTTAAAACAATCTGCACCTCAGTCTTACCCATTAATTTTTTCCCTGATCTGCTCTCTGGTACTTTATCTTCCTCCTTGTCTACCTTTTTTTACGTGTCTTTTCATCTGTTATCATATTTATTCCTGTCCTCTACATCTCTCCTTGCCTAGGTATTTTTTTCATTGAAGTGCTTTCCTTGGTAGTTATCTTTCTCCTCCTCCTCCTCCTCCACTTCCTCCTCCTCACCCTCATTCTCCTCCTCTAATTCCTACTCCTCTTACTCTTCCTTCTCCCCTTCCGCTCCCTTTTTAAATCTTTTCATTTGCCACCATAGTTACTGCTGTTCTTTCTTTAATCTATAATTTTACTCGCACCAGGTGTCTGTTTTCATTCTATCCCTCTTCCCATCCCCTACAATCTTAACATCTCCCTACCTGTCTTCTTCACCCTCCCTCCCTCCCTCCCCTTCTTTCTTTCCTCTCTCCCCCCTTTTCCTTCTCCTTCTACTGTTGCTCTTCCTTCTCGTTCTCTCTCCTCACCCTCCTTCCCTCCCACTCCTTCCCACTTTCTTCCTGCCCTTCCCCCTCTCCCTTACTTTTCTCCCTTTGTCCTTCCTTCTCTCTCCCTGTCCTTCCTCTTCTGTCTCTCCATCCTCCCACCTTCCTCCTCTCCTTTCCTCATCTTCCACCCTGCCCTGCTTCATCTCCTTCCCAGATCTTCCTTTCATCTGGTCTTTCCCCTTCTTTCCTTGTCCTCCCTCATCTCTCTTCCTCATCTCCCTCTCTCCGTCTCCCTCCCCCTTTTCTCCCTGCCCTTTCTCTTCTCTCTCTCTCTCTCTCTCTCTGTCCATCCTCCTTCGTCTCGCCCTAACCTTCCTCATCTTCATCCCTGCCCTTCTTCTGCCCTTTTATCTGTCCCTCCCTCCTCCTGTTCTTTCCCAACCTCTTTCCCTGCCCTTCCCACTCCCTCGTGATGGAGTGGCCTCACCCCTCACCACCTTGTCTCACTCCAAGCAGGGGGTCTAACCATCTTCACATTCCTTCATACTTTTTTTCACTGCTGTTATTCGTCCCTTCTTTATCGGCTTCGCAGTTCCTTTTCACCTAGCTTTATTCTTTCCTCTTGTCTGCTTGGTTATGTCCTTATTTCGTTTTTCATGGAAGCATCACACCCACACACTTGAACTGTTTACTGTCCATGTATCTTGACAATCAAAACAGCTTCAGTATGTGGGAAAATTCTTTCGTTTGAGCAAAACATAACATATGAAATAAACACAGCTTCGTCTTCGTGTTTTTCTGTTTCGGCATTTTAAAAAGATTGTTATAATTTTAATGATTTCCTTGTCATCCAGTCTTTCTGTAACTCTATTATTTCCCGATTCTTTTAACTACCCTTTATTTTTTTTCTTTGTCTAGTAACTTAGTTTTCACTCAGTCCCTTTTCTGCTGACTCTATCCACCTTTTACTTTATTTCTTTTTCTCTCTCTCCATATCTTAATTCTCTTCACGTGTTCTTCCCCTTCCTCTTGTCAACTGCTTTTCACATCCGAGTGTTCTTCCTCGTTCTCTTTGTTATCTGTTTTTACCTGTTTGTACAATTTTATCCACTTTTCACTATTGTTCCTCTTTGCTTCCTAATCAAATTTCTTATCTTTTTATTTCACTTTACACTTTCATCTACCTCTAAATCTTAATTCTTGGCTCTCGTCCTTATTTTCATCTGCTTTCACAGCCTAATTTTATTCACATACTAACAACAATCTCTATCTGTTTCTGTATATTTTTTTTCCTCATCTTCATCCCTCCGTTTTCACCTACTGCTAAATCCCGCTTCTCTTCACATATTTCTATACCTTTCCTTTATTTTTTTTTTTGCTTGTCTCATCCAATAAAGCCTCTCTCTCTCTCTCTCTCTCTCTCCTCTTCCTCTTCTTCTTCCTCCTCCTCCTCCTGATTATCACTTGGGCCTATCTATCTTGTGCTCTGGTCTCTCTGTGGCACACTTTAGCCCCTCTTCCACACCCTCTACACTACCGGGGGAGATAACGTAGGTTTATGGTTGGGAGGGAAGGGTGAGGGATGGTGAGCGGTAGGAGGAAGGGGTGAGAAGACGGGAGAAGGTGAGGGTGAGGGGGTGAGGTTGCGGGGGTGGGAGAAGGTGAGGATGAGGGTGAAAAGGAGGGAGAGAGAGGGAGAAGGTGAGAGGGTGAAAAGGAGGGAGAGAGAGGGAGAAGGTGAGAGGGTGAGGGTGAGAGGAAAGTGATGCCAGGGTGAGGAGAGGGGTATTGGGGAGTAAGGATGGTTGAGTGGGGTGAGGGGTGGTGGGGAAGTGAGGACAGTGGGGTGAGGGGTGATGTAGAAATTAGGGTGGTGGGGTGAGGTGAGGGCTAGTGGGATGGCGTGGGGTTGTGGGATGGCGTGGGGTTGTGGGGTGGTAAGGGGTTGTGGGGTGGTAAGGGGTAGTGGGGTGGTATGGGGTAGTGGGATTAGGTGAGGGGTGGTGGTGATGCGAGGCAAGAAGTGACGGGGGAGTGATGATGGTAGGGTGAAGTGGAAAGGAGGTGGGGAAAGGAGGGTTTACAGTGAGGTGGGGAGGTGAAACGTAAGGGAGCGAGGGAAGAGGAAGTTAGAATGGTAGGGTGAAGTAGAAAGGTGAGATGATTCAGGGTTACGAGATAATATGAGATGAATGAGGTGGCGAGAAAAGTGGGAAAGATGAATATGGAAGTGAGAAGAGTTGAAGAGAGAAATGAGGGTGAATGTACGGAGAGATGAACTTCATTAACAAGGGGGAGATGAAGGAGAAGTGTGGTGTGGGAGAGGTGCGGTGTGGGTGAGGTGCGGTGTGGGAGAGGTGTGGTGTGGGAATGGTGAGGATGGCTTGGTAGAGGAGTGAGTGTGGTGGAGGTGGGAGATGAGTGTGGAGGGTAGAGAAAACAGTGGTGGGAGAGGGAAGTCGGGAGAGCGAAGTGAGGTTGGTAGGGAGTGAAGTGAATGTGGGAGGGGAGGCAAGTCATACAGGAAGATATTGGTGAAAAGGAAAATAATTGTGATCAGTGCTCGTGGTGGCTGATGAAAGGTGTGTGTGTGTGTGTGTGTGTGTGTGTGTGTGTGTGTGTGAGAGAGAGAGAGAGAGAGAGAGAGGTGGTGAGGGGAAGAGTGAGTGGTAAGGGAGAGGACCAAAATATAGTGGTGGGGAAGTAAGGGGTTTGGCAAGATGTGCAAGCAAGAGTGAAAAGTGGGTCGGAAGGGCATTATAAAGGTAAAGTGATTGCTGGAAAGGTTATAGTGAAAGGGAGTAGTGGGATCTGAAAGTTAAGTAGGATAGGCATTAGACTGAGAAAAGACAGAGGGAAATGAAGTGGAGCAATGCAAGGAAACTGACAGGAAGATGTAGATGAGAGAATTATTAAAGGAGCAAAAAAACATAAAAAAAGAATATGGGTGAAAAGGAAGAGAAAGAAGCGTTGTATGTGATAGGGACAAGAGAAAGATGAGAAAGGAAGGACAGAGATGGGAGGATGCGGAGAGAGAGAGAGAGAGAGAGAGAGAGAGAGAGAGAGAGAGAGAGAGAGAGAGAGAGAGAGAGAGAATCAGGATATGGACAGGCAGAAGATGGAGCAGGGAAGGTGTTGAGGGAGGCAGGGGGTCAGCTGGAAGGGTGGCAGGGTGATTATAAAAATGAGGGTGCTTGGCGCGATAAGGGATAACATATGGTGGAGGGTGAGGAGAGGTATGGGAGGGCTGAGAGGGCCACGGCAGAGGAACAGCATAGAAAGTGGCTAATATTCATGTGCTTTGAAAATCTGTGAGATAAAGGCGTTAGGGACAGAGAAAGTGAATAAAAGAAACAGAAGGGAGACAGACACTGGCTAAAAATTAATGTGTTTTGGAAGGTTGTGAGATAATGTACTGTAGTGAGGGGTACATTATAAAAGGAAGATATTTTGAATGAGGGAGATAGGATTGGCTAATATTCATATGCTTCGGCAGTTGGTGAAGTATGGAGATAACTAGGTAAGAAGCGAAAGAGGGAGAATTCTTGAAGGAAACAGGATCGAAGTTGGCTAATATTCATGCGCTTGGGAGGCGAACAAGATAAGATGGTCGGGGATAGCCTCTGAAAAGGTGAGAATTATTGAAGAAAAGAGGTAAGTGACTATTATTCTTTTGCTTTCTGTGGCAAGGGAAGTATTGTGGAAAAGGGAGAAGGTCTCAAGTGGGATATATCTTGAAAAGGTAGTATACGAAAAATTTATGGCATGTAGGGGTCCAAAGGAAAGAGTAGGAAATATAAGCTGAAAGCCAAAGATACCAAAATGGCGGTGAAAAAATATTGAAGGCAATGGAAGGGAGAAGAAAAAGGAGTTACATAGGCGATGGAAGCTTGAAGGTAAAGATATGGTGAAGAAGAAAAAGTGATGATGAAGAGAAGGTTGATGGCAGGAGATAATGAGATGGATAATGAAGGAATGGTTTTGACTGAGGGAAAGCCTACCAAAACAGGATGAGGTGACGGGGGTTCAAGGTTCTTTGTGACGCCATCCTTAGTGCATTTTTGCCTTCAGACGATTTTATTCAGCTCTTGATGTACAGTTGGCAACACATGAACGTGGGGCATTGTGTGAGGCGTAGGTCTAGCAACAAAATCCAACGTTCATCCATCACAGTAACTTGGTAATTTCAGCTAATTTTTAACATCTCCATTCATTCATATCAGTGCCGCTAACAAACACGTGATTATGTCAATGTTCTCAAGTGTACCAAATGCCAGACCTATGCTACACACTGATGCTGTTCCAGGTTTGTGTGTTACCACCTGTACAATTTTACCTGTCTGAGTTACATGCGGCCTTCATTAACCCGTTCACTGTGATCGGGATTCCTTAACTCGAATAAAATCGTTTGAAGACAAGATAAAAAGTTTATGTCGTCGGGTTGTAAGGGTTATAACTAAAAACAATAAGAGGAAGGCAGTTCTTTTTTTTTTTTTTTTTTTTTATGTGTCCGACTCTGGGCATAGGCTTCACAGCCTGCTATCAAGGCCCAGTAGTCCTCCTACATACCATACACCTCTACATTCTTAGTTTCTTATATCATTAACCCTTAACCCTTTAGCCCAGAAACTGAATGTTCTGGCTGCTACAAGACAAGTTAATTAAGCTAATCAGAGCCCCCAAGCAAAGAAGTTAATTAAGCCTGTATCTAAGCCAGTCAATGCCAAGTCTATCCTAAAGAAAATTCGATAAAAAAGGTAAATTTAGTGTTTCCACCTTTTTTCCATGTTTTTTCTTCCGTACAAACACTTTTTTATTTAATTTCTGTTACCACGAGACAATCTTTCTCAACTCAGGAGAGACTTGTTCGAAATCAAGTAAGATATTTCTCAAGGTATATTTTCATTAGCTTCTTCATTACGCTACAGTAAGGGTACTTGCTAATCCCATCTTGTCACTGGAGGGTAGGGGCTCGTGGCTAGGTTGTCGTAGTTCAGAATATTAAACTATAAGACACCAACCTTCATCTCCCATAAAGTGAGGGCAGATGTTTGGTAGTAGCAGTAAGAGTAGTAGTAGTAGTAGTAGTAGTAGTAGGGGAGAGAGAGAGAGAGAGAGAGAGAGAGAGAGAGAGAGAGAGAGAGAGAGAGAGAGAGAGAGAGAGAGAGAGAGAGAGAGAGAGAGAGAGAGAGAATTTTACTGAAACAGGTTACGAATACAGCCATCAGTAAGCTTCATAAATCCCTTCAGTTCAAAATGTCTCCTAAAACTGGAAAAATATATATCGGTAGGCAATGGAAAGAAAGAAAAAAACAAAAAAAAGCAAAAAAAAACAAAGGCCGTCGCACTAAAATGGGCAAAATATACAACCCTCAGTTCCTCCCTTTCCCGCCGACGCCGCCTGTCCTCAGCGGCGGCTCGTGTGAGATTGATCTTCGTCAGTTTTATTATCGCGGTCCTCTGTTTCGGGCCCTCCCTTTGCCCCTATCTCCCCATCTCTCCTTCTTTCTGTCGACCCACTAATATATATACCACCTTCTCTCTCTCTCTCTCTCTCTCTCTCTCTCTCTCTCTCTCTTCTCTCTCTTTCAATCCACATTCCTGTTTCGCTGCCTTTTCTTGAATTACATTTTCTTGAATTATATATATTTTTTCACCATAATACTCTATCACCCTTTTTTTGGCCAAAGTAATAATTCTAGTTTCATCGCATTTACGATCGGGGTTTCTTGCAGTTAATAATAAATAATAACAATAATAAAAATAATAATAATAATAATAAATAATAATAATAATAATAACAATAATAATAATAATTTGCGGATAAAAGGTACATAATGAGACAACAGGTTAAAATGGGATATGATATAAATATTTTTCACTATTTTCTTCAACTCTGCTTTATTTTTCTTCTCGTATCTTTTTTCAACAACTTTTCTTCGATTTTTTCCTTTGTTTTACCATTTTTTAAAAACTTGCTTTCTCTTTTCCGTCACACCTCTCTCTCTTTCACCATCATTCTTTCGGATTATATTTTTTGTGGTATTACCTGGCGGAAGAATAGGGTACGTGCAAAACCGCTCTTACTCAGGCTTTTCTTTGTTTCTGTTACTGGGTTCCTCAAGATATTCGGTTCAGAGCTGCTTATGGGTAAAACAAAAATAAATAAATAAATAAATAAGACAAACATCGATTTTCACTGAAGTTTTAACATGTTCAGCCTGGGACGTCATTTTTTTTTCTCCTTTTTTGCTAATGTCACGCTAATTTTAACCATTAATTAATTAAACGTATTTCATATTTTGTTCCTTCTACCTTTAGACGATTTTATTAAGCTTAGGAGGAGCTTTTCAAACTACAGGAGGTTAGATACGGCTTTATCATACCTTTAAGTACAAGACCATCTTTCCTAGGCAGAATACAAACATCTATCTATCTATCTATATACCTAGGCTGCTTCCCCCAAGGAAAGGGAGGTAGCCGAGACAGGACGACTCACTCTCCATTTACTCATCCATTCAAACACATTCATTCGCATCTTAGCCCCAAAGGGGAGAACGGACAGATCCTCACCGCACCACACCGCACAAGGGTCAACTGGGCAATGCAATCAGTGACATCCGCAGCAGGGCCCGACAGCAGAACTGGTTTACCCCTGCCACATCATAACAGACCCATCCCCTTACCCGCACCTGACCTGACTAGCTGATCAGACCAAATGCGGGAGAATATCCCCTCAGGGCTGCGTCATCATTATTCATTCACAATTTCTCTCCATTTATTTCTGTCACGCACAGCCACTCTTCCTTGCTCAACAGACATCCCTCTCGCATCCAGCGCTCTCTTCACACTGTCCATCCATCCTATTCGTGGTCTTCCTCTCAGCCTTACACCTCTCACATCAGATCTAGTTATCTTTTTCACCAATCGCTCATTATCCATTCTCTCCATATGCCCAAACCATTGCAACACCCTCTGCTCAACTCTACCAGCCATCTCCCGAACAACTCCAGTTCTCCTTCGCACTTCATCATTTCGCACCCGATCCATACGCGTCACTCCACACATACTCCTCAGACATCTCATCTCCATTACATTCAAACTTTCCTCTCTGCTACACCCATATTCCATGTTTCAGCCCCATATAATGCAGTCGGTACCACAACACCCTCATACAGCCTTCTCTTTACATCCATTCTAAGCGAACGACATTTAAACACTTTTTTCATTCCTCCCAGCACCTTTCCTACTTCATTTATTCTAAACTTCACTTCTGCATCTATTCTTCCATCCACAGCAACATGTGACCCTAGATATTTAAAACAATCTACCTCCTCAAACAACTCACCATTCAAAACTATATTCATCCCCCTACCATCTATCAACCTCGTACACTTCATCACTTTACTCTTATTCTCATTTACTTTCAATTTCCTCCTTTCACACACCCTTCCAAACTCCTCTACCAACTGTCTCAATCTCTCCTCTGAATCAGTCACCAGTGCAGTATCATCTGCAAACAGCAGCTGCTTCAGATTCCACTCTCCTCCATCAACATTTACCAGACTCAGACCACCTAAAACTCTTGCATTCACCTCCCTTACAACACCATCCATGTAAATATTAAACAACCAAGGCGACATCACACATCCCTGTCGCAGCCCCACTCTCACAGGAAACCAATCACTCACAGCATTTCCCACTCTTACACACGCTCTACTATTTACATAAAAACTTTTCACCCCTTTTAGTAACCTACCATCAAGTCCATACAATCCTAAAACAGTCCACAAAGCCTCGAGGCCCTATCAATTCTATCATACGCTTTCTCTAAATCCATAAATGCCCAAAACACATCCTTGCCTTTCGCTAAATACTTTTCACACACTTGTCTCACAGCAAACACCTGATCAACGCATCCCCTCCCTCTCCTAAAGCCACACTGCTCATCACTAATCACTCCCTCTGTACCCTCTCTGACTCTCATAATTAACACTCTACCATACACCTTACCTACAACACTCAACAGACTTATACCCCTAAAGCTAGTACATTCATACTTATCACCCTTGCCTTTATACAACGGGACCACACAAGCACTTGCCCAGTCAATTGGCACCATACCTTTCTCAAAGCACACATTCAACAATCTTACTAACCAGTCAACAATAGTCACTCCACCACCCTTCAGGCATTCCACAGCACACCCATCCATACCTGCAGCTTTCCCTGTTTTCATCTCCTTTACTGCCTTCTCCACTTCCTCCCTCGTGATCAAAGAATCATTCAACTCTCCCAACACATTTATTCCTTGCACCCTTCCATCCGCCACAATCTCAGCCACCCTTTCCTCCCCTACATTTAACAATCTTTCAAAATACTCTTCCCATCTCTTCCTTACTGTATCCATCTCAATTAACATCCTTCCATCCTCTGCTTTTACTCGTTCTTCCTTCCCAGACTCTCCCTTTCGCACCCTTTTCACCTCCTTCCAAAACATTTTCTTATTCTGCTGAAAATTCTCTGTCAGCTGCCTACCCCACCTCTCATCTGCTGCCACTTTAGCATCACGCACAGCCCTTCTCGCTCTATTCCTCTTCTCCTTATACCTTTCATATGACATCTCATCCTTCCTCTGCAGCCACACTTCATATGCACGTCTCTTCTCTCTCGGATGGAAGGAATTATTTAGCTCAGACCTGCCTCGTAGTGAAGGGATTAATGAGGGATATATCTAACACGTGCAGTTCGCTCTCCAAAACTAAAGGCAATAATACGGTGGTGGTGGTGGTAATAATAATAATAATAATAATAATAATAATAATAATAATAATCTATCTATCTATCTATAGCCCGACGCCCTAATCCCGCAAAGGGTGGCCGCAGACAAAACGCCTCCAAGTCGCTCTGTCACCCACCATTTGACAACCCTCCCCCCAACTCACCCCCCCTTCCTCATATACCTCTTAACTCCATCCCTCCACCTCATCCCCGGTCTACCCCTCCCTCTCCCTCCCTCCACCTCACCTACATACACCCTCTTAGTCAGTTGTTCATTCTCCATTCTCTCCACATGTCCAAACCACCTCAGTGTATTTCTCCTAATCTTCTCAACCACATCCACATCCACCCCACAACGTTCCTTCACTTCTTCATTCGTCAACCTGTCCCTCCATGTCACTCCACATGCTCCTCTCAAGTAACTCATTCCCACTGCTCTCTACTCGACTTGTACCCTTCTTGCAAGGTCCACGCCTCGCTTCCATACGTCAGGGTAGGGATCACAATACTATCATGCAGTGACTTCTTAACTTCCATACTCACCTCCCTACTTCTCATCACTGCTTTCAGTGAACCAACAACCTTCCTTCCCTGCTGTACCCTTTCACGCACTTCATCCCCCAAAGTTCCATCCTTACTCATCACACTACCCAAGTACTTGAATGCACTCACATTCTCCATATCCTCACCATCCAACCTCACTGTACATTCTGTGACTTCATAATAATAATAATAATAATAATAATAATAATAATAATAATAATAATAATAATAATCGTCTGGGGATAGGAATGAACTAAAAGATCTCATCGTACTGAAGAAGTTAACAAGTCCAGCACGATAACACCGCTTTATATTTCATTCTTACTAACTCAAGACCATGTAATCTAAACTAGGAGAGATTTTTCGGAATGCATGGGTTTGATATAGCTTTTCTTCAGGCCTTCACCGCAATGAGTCTCCCTAACTGTGTCGTATTAACAGTTAGTACCAATAATAATAATAATAATAAAAAAAAAAAACATTGTGATCAAGGGGTTAATCTTGCTCTTTCACAAAACGAAAATACTGTACAGCCAATAACGAAAGTCCTGCACAGCCCACAATCGTAGTTAAACCCTGAAGCATCTAAGGTTCGAGCATTACTACTAGGCTACTACTCCTACTATTACTACTACTATCCTTTGCTTCATCCCTCAAACCTCAGATCCTTCTAGGACAAACTACGAGGGTGAACTGCGCAGGACTTTTGTTGTGTGTACATGTTTCCTTTATAGCCAAGTATAAGACTGGTAATTCTTTCTGATACAATGGAACAGTGTATCAAACCAAATACAAATACACTCTTACTGAAAACATGTACTAGAAACTTCTCGAGGAATCCGGTTATTGGCTTATAACGATGATGAAACTTCTACCCTGAGTTCCTCTTCTTCGTCAAGTCTTATTTTTTACCTGTTTAAGCAAGACACAGATGCCACCCCATTTTTTGTGACGAAGACGAAGATGATGAAGATGGCGATGAAGATGATGATGATATGATGACGTGAGCAAGGGAGATTAAACGAACCATTTGGTGTCATTATTCCTTTTCTGCAATTCGTCCCTATGTTTTCTCCTTCCTTCCATTCTTCTTGTTTATCATCATTATCCAGTTCCGTCACTTAGGTTTCCTATTATATCTTCCTCGTCATTATTCTTCCTCCTCCTTCCTCATATTTACCATATTTCATCCTTCTTTCTCGCGATTATCATTCTCCCTTCTCTGTTTCCTGTCTCTCTTCTCTCATGATTTTTCCCTTCCTACCTTTCATTATTACCATGTCTCCCTTCTGACAGGTATCGTCCTCTTTCATGTTCTTGTCTTTTCCTCCTACACCTCCATTCACATGATTTTTTCCTTCCCCTATCCCTGTCATTCATTCTTTCCTGTCATCCCTATCAAAGTTGTTCGTCCTTCCTATCAGTCATTCACTCTTACCTTCTATATCAAGATTTTTTTTCCTTTCTTGTATTTTCTCTCTCTCTCTCTCTCTCTCTCTCTCTCTCTCTCTCTCTCTCTCTCTCTCTCTCTCATTTTGCATTCTTCCCCTCCTCTCTTTCCCTGCTTTCTACTCCCCACTCTTCCTCACCCCTTTCACCCCAGTCTCTCCCCTCCCTCAATCACACACCGAGTATCAAAAAGTTGAGATCATAAGGAAGTGGATTGAAGGCCAATTCTTCAATCTTCAGAGGTTTCTTTCTCCTTGCTGTTGATGGGGTGACGATTCGGTGTGTGTGTGTGTGTGTGTGTGTGTGTGTGTGTGTGTGTGTGTGTGTGTGTGTGTGTGTGTGTGTGTGTGTGTGTGTGTGTGTGTGTGGTGAGAGAGAGAGAGAGAGAGAGAGAGAGAGAGAGAGAGAGAGAGAGAGAGAGGAGGGAGTGAAGGCATCTATTCCCTCACCCTCTGGTCGAAAACTTTCAAAATTTCTGTTACAATGACTTCTTGGGGAGAGAACTTCCTCGGATATTGGGAGGGAAGAAATGCGGGAGGAAACTGAGGAAATAATGGAGGCGAAGGGAGGGGAGAGGAGGGGAGGGGAGTACAAAGGTGTGGAAGGGAGTATAAAGGAAAGCAAATGGAAAGAGACGTATTGCTTTCTTCGTGGGTGTTTGTTACGGAAATGGAGGAACGAAAGGGGAGAGGGAGCGGTAAGAAGATGGAGAGAAGCAGGGAAAGTAAGAGGGGAAGAGAGAGGAAGGAGGGGAAGGGGAAGAGAGAGGAAGGAGGGGAAGGGGGAGGGGGAGGGAGGGATTGGGGAAAGGATGGGGGATAGGGAAAAATGGTGAATGGAAATGAAAGATGAGAAAATGATGCAAAGGAAGGGACGTGAGGAAATAAGACGTGTAGTGGAGAGGGAAAAGGGATAGAGGAGCAGAGGGGAGGAGAGAGATGAGGGAAGGAGAGAGATGAGGAAAGGATAGAGACAAGGGATGCAGAAGTAGGGGGGAGAGAGAAGGGGGGGTGAAAAAATATGAACTTATGGCGAAGGATTGGAGATAGAAATAATTGAGGGAAGGGGGAAAGAGGAGAAAGGAGGAAAGGGGGAGAAGAGGGGATAAGAGCGGGAAAGGGGGAGAAGACGGGAGAAAGGAAGGAAGGAAGAGTAAGTGAGGGGAGGGAAAAGTAGGGGAGAGGGGGATGAGAGTGTCTAGGGAATAAGACACTGAGTGAAGAGGGGATGGGGTGAGAAAAATCAAACTGAAATGACACAAAAGAATCACAAGCGATGATTGTGAGATCTGATGAAGGAAGGAAAGACGACAACCTGAAATGATGATAGGTGAGGGATGATGGAAGAAGAGGTGAAACTGAGGCTGAAATGATGCTAAAAAGAGGTAAGATGAAAGAAGGAAAGATGAAACCTGAAGCGAGCGATGACAGACGGGGCACGATGAAGGAAGAAGAGATGACACTGAGCCTGAGGATATGATAAAAAGACAAAGGAGAACAAAAGAAAGGATCACAGAAAGCTTAAGATGAAAGACATGGAACTGAAACTAAAGGGATCAAAGAAGAGACATGATAATGGAAAGATGAAATGAAATTGAAACTAAAGGGATCAAAGAAGAGACATGGTGAAGGAGAGATGAAACTGAACCTGATATAATGATAAGAGATAAAATGAAGGAGAGATGAAAGTGATAATGAAGCGATGAGAGAGGAGGTAAAATAAAGGCAAGAAATAAAACAGAACCAGAAAATATGACAAGCGTTATGCCAAAAATATGACTACAGATTTTAGATAATGGGAGGAAACAAAATTAAACCTGAAGCGATGACAGAAAGAGGGAGAGCTGAAACAACCTGAAGCGATGAGAAAGGAGGCAAGATGAGGGAGAGAAAGAAAGATAATGGACTTTGGTTGAAAAATGACTGAGTGAGTTGTAAGAAGAGTGAGGGAGTGGAGAGGAGGAAAAGTAGTGAGGATGAGAGAAAGATCTGAATGACAGCACAAAGAGCGGCAAAAGAATGAATGAAGAGAGATTGTGGCGAGAGAGTGGGGTACGTGAGGGAGGGTTGTGGTAATGCTGGGATGTGGAATGAAGGAAAGAAAACGACAGAGGGAAGGGGAATGAGGGGAAAAAAAGTGCTCTCTCTCTCTCTCTCTCTCTCTCTCTCAGTTTCTTCGCTTCGAACTTTCTCCCTGAATCAGCTCTCCTTCACTTCTCTCTTCCAGTCTCCTAAATTCGCCAACTTTTTTTTCCTTCTCTCTCTCTCTCTCTCTCTCTCTCTCTCTCTCTCACACGTTCTGTCTACATTAATTTATCTTCTCCCTGAATTTTCTTTCCTCCTCCCATGTGATTCTCTCTCTCTTTCTCTCTCTCTCTCTCTCTCTCTCTCTCTCTCTCTCAGCAATAAAAATCCGACAACGAAATGGAAGGAACCAAATGATATACTTTGGTTGGAAACATAAGGGGAATAGAAAGAAGCCGACGAAACACTAAAAAAGAGAAAGGAATTGACTGACAGAAGCAAGAGAAGGATATAAGACAACGGAGAGAAAAAGAGAAGGGAAGGAAGGAAGAAAGGAAAGAAGAAGGATGAACGACAGGAAGGAAGGGAGGAAGGAAGGACGGATGGAAGGGAGAAAGGCAGGAACGAATGAAAAACGGAAGGAAAATGGATGGAAGACAGGAAGAACGGAAGGAAGTAAGGAAGAACAGGAGGAGGGAAGGAAGGAAGAGAAAGGAGAGAAGGGATGAGAAATGAGAGAGAGGGAGGGAGGGAAAGGCAGATTCTCGCTCCATTAAGTAATGAAGAAGATAATCCACTGGGATAAGGTAAATATTACATCACGAGATAGACAGTCGGATAGATAGCTGAGAGAGAGAGAGAGAGAGAGAGAGAGAGAGAGAGAGAGAGAGAGAGAGAGAGAGATACCATGTAATACAGTCACTGAAGGAAATAAAGGTAGAATGAAAAGAGAAAGGAAGAATACAGGTAGGGAGGGAGGAAAGAAGGGAGGAAAAACAGGAGGTTGTTAGGTATGGAAAGAGGGAGCAAAAGAAGGAGAGGAGGAAGAAAAGAGGAGGAAGAGGAAAGGTGGGAGGAGGAGGATAATTGGAAGGGAGTAAGGAGAGTGGATGAACGGAGGGAGAGAGAGTGGGAAGGAGAAAGTTAACAGAGGTGTGGAGGAAGGTAGAGGAAGGGAGAGAGGGAAAGAAAAGATGAGGAGGAGAGAAAAAGAAGTGAAAGAAGGGAAGAAAAAGTGCGTAACGAGAATGGAGGGAGGGAGGGTGAAGCTGAACTGAAGGGAAAGACGAACTGAGAGATATAAGAAGAAAATGCGGAAGGAAGGAGGAAATAAGTTGGTAGGATGGAGAAAAGAAAGAAGGATGGAAAGGATAGGGGGAAAAAACTGAGGATGGAGGAAAGAAGGAATAAGAGAAGAGGAGGGAGAGAAGAGGGGGGAGAGACGAGGAGGGACAGAAGAGGAGGAGGAAGGAAGGAAGGTAGATGATAGGCCTACTGAGTAATAGGCCTCATAAAAAAGGGTGGTAGCAGAGGGGTGATACAGCCACTCTGCTTCAGTACTACCTGCATGTGCTCCTAGTTGTTGTGGTAGGTGTGGTAGTTGTGGTAGGTGTTGTGGTGGTTGTGGTAGGTGTTGTGGTGGTTGTGGTAGGTGTTGTGGTGGTTGTGGTAGGCGTTGCGGTGGTTGTGGTAGGCGTTGCGGTGGTTGTGGTATGTGTGGTGGTAATTGTGGTAGGTGTGGTGGTAATTGTGGTAGGTGTGGTGGTTTGTGATGGTTGTGAGAGTTGCGGTAGTTGTGGTAATTGCTGTAGCTGTGATAGTTGTAGTTGTGGTGGTTGTGGTTTCAATGGGAGTCATGGTGTTTGTGGCTGTGGCAATTATGGTGATTTTGGTTGTTATGGGAGTCGTGATAATTGTGGTTGTGGTAGTGGTTGGTGGCTATTATTGTGGTTGTGATGGCTGTGGTGGTTATGGCAGTTATTGGAATCGTGGTAGTTGTGGTGGCTGTGGTTGCGCGAGTGGTTGATATGGGAATCGTGGTAGTTGTTATGGTTGTTGTGCTAATTGCGATTACTATGGGAGCAGCAGTAGCTGTGGTTGTGGAATCGCCATGGTTGTGGTTGCTGTGGGAGTTGTGGCTGCTGTGGGAGTTGTGGCTGCTGTGGTAGATGTGACTGCTGTGGGAGCTGTGGCTGCTGTGGGAGCTGTGGTTGTTGTGGGAGTTGTGATTGTTGTGGGAGTTGTGTTTGCTGTGGGAGTTATGGTTGCTGTGGGTGTATTGGTTGCTGTGGGAGTAATGGTTGTTATGGGAGTTGTGGCTGCTATGGAAGCTGTGGCTGCTGTGGGAGTTGTGGCTGCTGTGGGAGTTGTGGCTGCTGTGAGAGTGGTGGCTGCTGTGGGAGTGGTGGCTGCTGTGGGAGTGGTGGCTGCTGTGGGAGCAGCGGCTGCTGTGGGAGCAGCGGCTGCTGTGGGAGTGGTGGTTGCTGTGGGAGCTGCGGTTGCTGTGGGAGTTGTGGCTGCTGTGGGAGTTGTGGCTGCTGTGGGAGTAATGGTTGCTGTGGGAGTAATGGTTGCTGTGGGAGTAGTGGTTGCTGTGGGAGTTGCGGGAACACTGAGGCTAATATACTTGTTACTTTTCTTGGTGGTAAGTGTGTTTACTATGAAAGTGGAGGCAGTTGTGGTGGGCAGTATGGAACGGTGGTAACTGTGGATGAGGTGGTGATGGGTGTTGTTGGGGAAGTTGGGGTACCGGTAGTCATGGCGGAGGTGGTGGTTGTAGAAAAGATTGTTGTAGTAGTGACTGTAGTAATAACTGTCTTCGTTATTACCTGCCGCGATAGCGAAGCTGGCATTGTTATCAGTTTGTGTGTGTGTGTGTGTGTGTGTGTGTGTGTGTGTGTGTGTGTGTGTTAGCACGATAACTTCGCAACCACTCAAGATATCACCACAAAATTTTAAAGGTGTGTAGCATGGAAAAACAGCGATCACGAGTTCAAAATTGGTGAAAGTAGGTAAAAATCTGTCTGTCTGTTACCACGATAACTGTGCAACCGCTCAAGATCTCAACACAAAATTTTACACGTGTGTAGCAGGGATGAAAATCTCCCACGAGTTCGAAATTGGTGAGAGTAGGTCCAGGTCAAGGTCATATTCCGAAGCACGCTCGATATGTATCGGCTCGCGGCTGGTATGATTCCCCTCTTGGTGACGCCTCTAGTTGCTGTAGTCGTGGTTGTAGTTATGACGGTAGTGGTTGTGGTGGGAGCTGTGAATGGCAGATAACCTTTAGGTAAGTCAGCAGAGCTTGTGCGAACTGTTCAAAATGTGTACATTTCATTGTATTGTTGCCAACTTCCCTGCTCAGAGTAACACATGATAAAAACTCATGTAGTGTTCACAAGGGCACTTCTGGTTGTACTGTTACCACAGTGGTGATGGTGGTTGCAGCAGAGTTTTTATGGTGGTGGTGGTGGTGGCAGCAGTGTTTTTATGGTGGTGGTGGTGGCAGCAGTGTTTTTATGGTGGTGGTGGTGGCAGTAGTATATTATTATGGTGGTGGTGGTGGTGGCGGCGCCAGTAGTGTTTGTTACTATGGTGGTGGTGGTGGTGGTGGTGACAGTAATGTCTGTTACGATGGTGGTGGCGGTGGTGGTACTGGTGGTGGCGGCAATAGTGTTTGTTGCTATAGTAGTGGTGGTGGCGGCAGTACTGTTTGTTACTATGGTGGTGGTGGCGGCGGCAGTAGCCTAATGTTTGTTACGATGGTTGTGGTGGTGGTGGCAGTAATGTTTGTTACAATGATGATGGTGGTGGTGGTGGTGGTAGTGGCAGTAATGTTTGTTACAATGATGATGGTGGTGGTGGTGGTAGTGGCAGTAATGTTTGTTACGATAGCGGTGGTGGTGGTGGTGGTGGTGGCAGTAATGTTTGTTACGATAGCGGTGGTGGTGGTGGTAGTGGTGGCAGTTGTGTTTGTTACGATGGTAGTAACGGTGGCAGTAGTGTTTGCTACAACGGTGGTAGGGGTGGTAGCAGTGTTTGTTATGATGGAGGCTGTGGTGGTTGCAGGTGGCAGTAGTGTTTGTTACGGTGGTGGTGGTGGTGGTGGTAATGTTGGTGGTGGTGGTAATGGTGGTGGTGGTGGTAGTAATGGTGGTGGTGGTGGTAGTAATGGTGGTGGTGGTGGTAGCGGGTGGCAGTGGCAATTACTATGGTTACATCTGATAATGCCAGCTGATGACATGGGTGTTATTCTGCCGATGATAGTGGTAGTTGTGGTGATTGCAATGTCGGTAGGTGGTGGTTTGTCCTGCCTTCCTCTGTTGACGTTGGCGGCTATGATGACAGTGGTGATGGTGGTGGTGGCGGTGGAGGCGATGGCGAATTATTTCTTGTGGGTTGTAGTTATTAGCGCCGACACAAGGAAGAGATATTGGAAATCGTGGTTAGGGGAAGGGAGAGGAGGAAATGCTTGTAGGAGAGGGATGTGGTGGTGGCTGGTGATGCTGGTGGTAGTAATGGTGGTAGTTACTGATGTTCGTATATATGGTGGTGGTGGTGATTAAGGGGAGGAGAGGAAGCACTTGTAGGAAAGGGATATGGAAGAGGATGGTGATTGTTGTTGTTGTTGTTGTTGTTGTTGTTGTTGGTGGTGGTGGTGGTGGTAGTTGTTAATGTAGATATTTATGGCAGTGGTGATGGCGGTGGTGGTGATGGCGGTGGTGGTGGTGGCAGTAATGGTGGTGGTATATATATGTCTGTGGTGGTGCTGGTGGTGGTTTGGTCGGAGTAGTCATGGAGGAAGAGGTGATGTGGTTGGAAATGTTGAGGCATGTAAGTTAAATTCATTCAATTGAAATTCATGAAAATTTTACGTAACTAGTTTTATACACATTTATTAAAGAGAGACAAAGGCAGACATGCAGACAAAAAGAAACAGACAGACAGACAGACCGAGAATGAGACAGTGACACGCAGACTGAGACAGACAGACACACACATACAGACAAAAAGTGACAGAGACAGACAGACAGAAACAGACACAGACATGCACACTGTCAGGCAGACAGAGAGACAGACAGAGACACACACACACACACACACACACACACACAAATGCCTCCAGACAGAGGTAGTCAGACTGTCTGTCTGTCTGTCTGTCTGTCTCTCTCTCTGTCTCTCTCTCTCTCTCTCTCTCTCTCTCTCATGTGTGGAGGCAGGAGGAAGCGAGGAATGGAGGACAGACTGAATTAACTGCAACCTTGACCTGTAGGAGTGACAGACCCAACCCGACACTACACACTGCTGTATCGTGTACCCTGAAACACACACACACACACACACACACACACACACACACACACACGTGTCTATTTCTTTTCATGCAAATAAACGTCTACAAAGTTAATGTTTGTTCCGTCTCTAACTCATTTCAAATTTTATTTTCCATCTGTCTGTCTGTCTGTCCGTCTGTCTGTCTCTCAAACATTTAACGGTCTCAGAGTGAATTTTCTTCTGCTCACTAATATTCTTCGCTACGTGTGTGTGTGTGTGTGTGTGTGTGTGTGTGTGTGTGTGTGTGTGTGTGTGTGTGCCCTGCGTGTGGATGAGAGAGAGAGAGAGAGAGAGAGAGAGAGAGAGAGAGAGAGAGAGAGGAACTGGTTAATGTGGAAGCTACTGTATTTCAGCATGAGGATGTGAAAGTAAGAATTCGTGTAGGTTAAGGGGTTTAGATGTGAAAGCGAATATGTGAGAGAATTTGAGAGAGCATGACAGTAAAAAAAAAAAGAAGAAAAAAAAAAGAAAGTAAGAATGTGAGAACGAGTGTAGGCGAGTGTGAGAGAGAGCGAGAGGGAAGACAGTGTGTATTACTCAGTCAAGTGAGTAATTAACAGAGACACCCCAGACATATCGACCACACCTGTCAATTAAGAGACGGCACGGGCGGGAGGGAGGAGGGGCTACCACATGGCGCGGAGGAGAGGGAGCCAAATGGAAAGAGCGAGACGAGGAGGGGGTTAGACATACGGCGCAGAGGGGGTGGGGGAGAGGGAGGCCAGGAAGAAAGAGGGGGACATGGATGGGGACTCAACACATGACGAGATGAGTGGGGGGAAAAGAGGAGCCAGATAGGAGGGGGACTGGTCACTGCGCGGAGGTGGAGAGGGAAGGACAGATGGAAGGAGGGGGACGAGAATAGGGACTGGACACACGGCGAGGTGGGGGAGAGAAGGGGCCTACATGGAGAGGGGAGAAGGTGATAGGGAGGGCTGGACATGCGAAGAGGATGAGGGAAATAGGTAGATGGAGAGGGAGTAAAGAAGTGGGTTGACTGGAATGACAGAGAGGAGAAAGGGAGGAAAAAGGGAGAAGGAAGATAGCAGATGGGATGAGGTGGAGAGGCTTGGATAGATGGGAACGAGAGAGGGGGAATGCCTACGGTAGAGAAGAGGAAGATTAGAAAGGAGGGAAGGGGATGATGGAGGTAGCAACAGAGAGCCTGTGAGAAGAGGACATAATGGGAGAAGGGAAGAGTCTGGAGAAAAACTGGAGGAATGCGGAGGGAAGAAAAAAGGAAGAGATGGACAGGGATGGAAGAGGAGAGAGATGGAAGGAGGACAGAAGGAATGCGCGGAACATGGTGGTCAGGGCAGGGAAGGTGGAGAGACAATGAGGGAAGAAGAATAAGAAGAGAATGGGAAGGGGAAGAAAGGAGGAAAAAGGAACGAAGGAGGAGAATACTGGGAAAGAAGGATGGGTAGGGGGTTGCAAGGAGAGAGATGGATACAGAGAAAAGACAGGGAAAGAAGGATGAAGAGAAGATAAAAAAGGTGGGACGAGGAGGGAGAGAGAGAGACAGAGATAACGAGAATGAACGAATGGCATGCAGAAGGAATTAGTTGCAGAGAGAGGGAGAACCGATTAGTGAACAGAATGCACTGACACAACGCCCAGGACAGAGGAGAGGGGAGACGAAGCTACGATAAGAAAAGATTTAGTTATTGAGAGTTAACATCAGTGATACAGAAGTATGATTAAGGCTCTCATTCTTATTGGCATTACAGATTTCGCAACACTCCTTCTGTTGCTATTCTTCTTGCACATTACACCTTCGGCTACTTGCGTCAAATATCGACGTGTTTTGCATCAGTAACAAATTTAAGGTAATAAGCACAATAAAAGGCGAGACAGGGAGCGACGAGGGATGAACAAAATTAGAGATATGAGAAGGGAGGAAAGGGAAAGAAGAGGAATCAGAAGATGAAAGGAAAGAAAAAAAAAGTGGAAAGAGACGAACTGGAGAAGAGATAAGAGATGGGATGTAAGTGTGAAAATAAAACGAAAAAGTTGTGAAATAAACGGAGGAAAGAAGTGAGAGAAAAGGAAAGCCATCAGACGGTGCAAAGAAACTGAGAGGAAAGTTAAGAAATGGAAGAAAGATGGTGCAAAGGCTACGGAAGAAGATCACGGTGACAGGGTGTAATGCAAAGAAATAAAAGGGAACGAAGAAGCTGACAGATGGCTTTACCTTCCCAAGAGTGAGTCTTCTCTGGTATTTAATTCCACAGAACACCGCCCAGTTTTATTCAGCTGAGAGTAAGTCATCGGATCTATGCCCCTTTTACTAAAACTTGGCCTAAAATTGCTATCCCTCCACCATGACTACCGAGTTATAACAATAAATTAACATTAGAACATGATGTTAGTCAAGAAGAAGGATGTAGAGCTGGACTGCTTTTTTCTGCCACTAAGCTCTATGATATAACCTGCAAATGGAAAAGAACGCTGGGTCAAGAGTGAGTAAAAGCTGCAGAGAGTGCTAATGCTGTCACCATTACCCTTTGATGGTCACCTCTTCATTAGTAATTAACATCAGCAAACGCAGGACGATTTTATTTAGCTGGGAGTGAGTCATGGGCTCCTGATGGTTATTACTGTGACCAATACCCCTTTTATGATCGCCTCTATTCTAGGTTACGCCAGACGATTTCATTCAGCCGAGTGACAACAGAAAAAATCAATGAGAAAAGTTATAAACAAGAAGTGTTGCTGGAGACATGACGAGGAAGAAAGTTGGAGGAAAAAAATGCTTACCGGAAGTGGTGGCAGTGATACATGGATGAAGAGAGGGACAAAAAATGAGGAATCGGGAGACACTTCAGGCAAACCCCGAAAAGAAGTGAAGATGATACGAAAGAAAAAAAAAATACCGAAAAAAAAACAAGGAGAGTGTATGAGAAAGAAAAAAAACTAGGCATGAACGCGGAAGATGCTACGAAAGGAAGGAATAATTAAGGACGAAAAAAACATGGATACTCTGCGAGGAAAAGAAAAAACACACTTGGCATGAAAGGGTCAGGTTCGAAGCTTTGACCTGGCAGAGAAAATTGGCGCAGTCTTCAAGCCCCAGTCCACCTTCCAGCAACCTCACCCTTTTGCTTATCTTTCCAAACTTTCTCATCACGGTGTCTTCTTCACGTCGCTCCTCCTCTCTTCATTTTTCCCTTGCTTCCTTTTGCTTCTCCCTCGACCCACTCAGGCTAATGAACCCGCCCTCCACTAACGATATAAAAATAAACACAAAAGTTTTCACCCTAGTCGTCCCGAGGTGGATCTTGATATTAGCCACGGGAGTACACAAGATTTCTCCCCCTCTACCTTCTCTCCCTCTCTCTCTCCTTCCTCCCTGGCCTCCTCAGGTAAGTGCCCCTTATGTGTGTGTTTGTCCCTCCCCCTCCCCCCCTCCCTGTACAAGAGCCCCCTCCTCTTCCCCCCACACACCCCGTCCCCCTGAACAAAGAGGGTCCACTTCAATTAGGGCGAGGGGACTAGTTGGTACCTATCTGAGACCATAAGCTGGTGGGGTCCTGGGGAAGCAGATATATAAAACCTAAGCCAATTTATCAGGTCTCCATTGCAGTAAATTGCTTTCGAAGGCTGTGGAAATATTTGGCTGCATTTCCTCTTTCACTTTTATATTCACTCAAGATTTGATGTCAAGTGTCTGGCAGGTGCACGAGAAGAGATAAGATTATGCACAAGCAACTTTATACACAGCCTGTGCCCAAGAAAGTTAGTGAATATGGGTGGTGTAGGGGAGGTGGAGGGTCAGGAAGAACAGAATCTAGGTCATCTGCTGTCCCGTGACCTTATAGCACGAGCGGCAAGAGTAGCAACATCCAAGTATAACAAATTAGACTACGGTATCTGAATTAACAGTTTTATGGTTCTGAGAATCTTTGGGAGAATTTGCACCAGATCTTGATATTCTTAGGTTTCATAAATCTCCATTAACAGTTTCAGAAGTTACTTTGCCTAACTGTGAAGCGCCTGGTACTCGTTGGTGCAAGAGTCGGGCTAAAGGTATAAACAACCCTGCACACAATATAAGCTTGAAAGTTTATATGCCTCCTGGGTCGCTGAGTTACCGTACATTGCAGAGGATACGGTATCACACAACGCAGTTTGCAAAATTGCACTGTTGGTGATTACCATATTGGCAAAGATTATACCAACACAAACTGTCCTAGTATGACAACCTACAAATATTTTATGCTTGTTACGAGAATTTTTTTTCCTATAATGAGAAAGATCATAGGAGGAAGATGTACAAACTTAAGAATGAAGAGCAATTATACTAGTTCAGTAGTGAAGTCTGTGGATCAGAAAGATATAATAAATAAATAAATGCACACAAAAAGAAACTAAAAATAATTAAAGTAAACAGGTAGGACAGAAAAAAAAAAAGGATAGAGAGAATTACTTAAACTGGCCAAGACAAGCCACTTTCAGCTTAAGGTATAATAGTGTAGTACATGCCAAACAATCCGAGAACAAGTTTTTCATTTAATTCCCCCACATGGAGCGAACCTGCCTTGATCTGAGACGGCCATCCAAGGTAGTAACCCGGCGTGGGGTCAAGGGGACAATATGCCAGCGATGTGACCTGCCGTGATTCATCCCCCCACCCCAACTCACACACACAAACACACCTTCCTGGGCCGCACACATCTCTGCCGGGGAAGGGCGAGGGGAGTAAGACTGAGGAGCAGAGGAAGAGGGACGGTTTGAGGGGATGGGAAGAGGCAGGAGTGGGAAAAAGGCAGAAGAAGGAGGAAAGGGATGTAGGGAAAGGAAGGAAAGAGAAAGAAAGGGAGGGAGGCGGGAGGAAGGGAGGGCAAGGGAGGGGAGCGCAGGGAAGGGAGAAAGCAGAAATGGGGAGTAGTATAAGAAAGGAAGTGGACGGTAGGGGATAGGAGCAGGATGGAAAGGCAACGGAGATAGGACAGAGAGATGGAAAGGAGGCAAGGGGAGAGGTAAATGTGGGCAGTAGGGAAGAAGAAGGGATTTAGGAGGGATGAGAGGAGATGGTGTGGGAATGGAAGAGGAAAGTAGAGGAAGAAGAAGAAAAGGAAGTGGAGAAAGGGAATGGATGTGCAGGGGACAGGACTGGCGGAAGGAGGTACAGGAAAGGAGGAGGGCAGAATGGCACTACAGATGGAAGCTGAGAAGAAAGGAGGGGAAAGGAGTGGAGATGGAAGGTTGGGGATCAGGAATGGAAGAGACAAATGTGGATTAAGGAGGGTGAGGAGAGGATAAGGAAGCACAGGGAGTGGTGAACGGAGTAGAGTATGTGAATAAGGAAGAATGAGTGCAGGAGGAAGGAGGAAGGAAAGCTGGAATGAGAGGTGGGGAAGAAGAGGAGGAGGGACGGATGAGGAGTGAAGATGGTAGGTAGGGGACCGAAGGAAGGGAAGGAGCATAAATACAAAAGGGAAGAGGCAGGATTCAAACACAAATAAGGAAGGAGAAGGGATGAAGGGAGGAGAGATGGGATGGGATAAAAGGACAGGAGGAGGAGGGTAACAGAGGCAGACATACAAGTGAGGATGTTGGGAGGGTGCAAGAAAAGGTAGAGAGGAAGAAGACAGGGGCAAGGTAGTAGCGGAGATCAGACATACAGACAAGGATGACGACCGTATGCAAGGAGAGATAAGGAGGGAGGAAAGGAGACGGCAAAAATAGATAATACGGGAAGGAGGACGTGTTAAAGCAGAAATAAGCATAAAAAGTAGATCACAGCACTAGTAAGGATGGAGGGAGAAGGATATAAAAGATAAAGATGGAGGGAGACGATATGGATAAGGGTAGAGAGAGTACAATTAAAGATATGAATAGGGGGAGGGGGAACCAGTTATAAGGATGGAGGAAGAGGAGAAAAAATAAGGATGGGAGGCGGGGGGACAAAGAAGTGATAAGGATGGAGGGGGGAGGACACAAAGTTAAGAATCGAGGGAGACGTATCAAAGCTGAATGGAGGGAGGGGTGCACAAAGTTAATGATGGGGGAAGGGAGAGGGGGCCACAGCAGTGATAGAGATGCAGAGGGAGGAAACAGGTCACAGATAAGAACGAAGAGAGGAGAGAAAAGAAAGGACTGGTAAAAAACAAGGAAGGGGAATCAAACTGAAAAAATGGAAGCACCAAAATACAGATAAGGACAGAGGAAAAGGGGAGGGAGGAAGCACATGTGGATGGAGAGGAAGCGGGCGGCGGGAGGGGGGGGGGGACAGATACAGATATGGACGGAGGGAGAGGCTAGGCATAGATAAGGACGGACGAAGAGAGGGAGGGTAGTAGGAGAAATGAATGGAAGTGGGGGGAGGCATGCGCTGATATGGACAGAAGGAGGGGGTCAGATGCTGATATGGAAGGAAGGGGGAAGAGGGTAGGCATATATACGGACAAGGGGTGGGGGTCAGGGAGGGGGATAGGTATTGATATGGATGGTGGGAGGGAGGAGGACAGGCACAGATATGGACGGAGGGAGGGAGGGAGGAGGACAGGCACAGATATGGACGGAGGAGGACAGGCACAGATATGGACGGAGGAGGACAGGCACAGATATGGACGGAGGAGGACAGGCACAGATATGGACGGAGGGAGGGAGGGAGGAGGACAGGCATAGATATGGACGGAGGGAGGGAGGGAGGAGGACAGGCACAGATATGGACGGAGGGAGGGAGGAGGACAGGCACAGATATGGACGGAGGGAGGGAGGTGGACAGGCACAGATATGGACGGAGGGAGGGAGGGAGGAGGACAGGCATAGATATGGACGGAGGGAGGGAGGAGGACAGGCATAGATATGGACGGAGGGAGGGAGGAGGACAGGCACAGATATGGACGGAGGGAGGGAGGGAGGAGGACAGGCACAGATATGGACGGAGGGAGGGAGGGAGGAGGACAGGCACAGATATGGACGGAGGGAGGGAGGAGGACAGGCACAGATATGGACGGAGGAGGACAGGCACAGATATGGACGGAGGAGGACAGGCACAGATATGGACGGAGGAGGACAGGCACAGATATGGACGGTGGGAGGGAGGGAGGAGGACAGGCACAGATATGGACGAAGGGAGGGAGGGAGGAGGACAGGCACAGATATGGACGAAGGGAGGGAGGGAGGAGGACAGGCACAGATATGGACGAAGGGAGGGAGGGAGCGAAGCACAGATATGGGCGAAGGGAGGGGGAGGCGGGCACAGATATGAACAGAGGGAGGGAGGAGGACAGGCAGAGATATGGACGAAGGGAGGGAGGAGGACAGGCACAGATATGGACGGAGGAAGGGAGGAGGACAGGCACAGATATGGACGGAGGAAGGGAGGAGGACAGGCACAGATATGGACGGAGGAAGGGAGGAGGACAGGCACAGATATGGACGGAGGGAGGGAGGGAGGAGGACAGGCACAGATATAGGGGCGGGGGGCAATGCAACACAAAGCACTGACAAAGAAAGTGGGAGGAGAAAAATGAAAGGACATACGAGGAAAGAGGAAGGAGGAGGTAACATGCAAGGGGGAAAAATCGAAGCAGGGAGATCCAAAAAGAACATGAAAGCGATGAAGGGGGAGATCACACACACACACACACACACACACACACACACACACACACACACACACACACGAACGGAGGGAGGGGGAGCATGTACAGATAAGAATGGAAGGAGAGTGGGGCACACACAGATAAGGGAGGAGGGGGCAGAGGTATGTACAGTAAAACAAATACAAAAATAAACAAAAGTATGGGAGAATTAAAGCAAAGATTATGGCTTTGGACTGAAAAAAAAAAAAAAGGGGAGGGGGAGGAAGGGAAGGACCACGTATATTCAACCACTTAGGAACGGTGACATCTTGCTTATTTTTTCCTGCCAGGACCGGGCGACTTTATTAAGCTTATGGAGGGCCACTTGCAGCTAGCTGGGTTCCGAAGGCTCTATCTTACCCTTGAAGTACGAAAATTACCTCGTTAGACAAGCAGTTTGGTGGCAGTAAAAAACCTGGTGAAAACACGTCACTATACTGAAGAGATTGCGGCTAAAGGGAAAGGTCAAACGCAATGACAACCTCTAATCCTTAAGTACAGTGACTCTTTACATTACTCCCTGCTACCATTAGATGATTTAATTAAAGTTATCTAAGACCTTTATACTTAAATTTTTCTTCGTTATTATTATTATTATTATTATTATTATTATTATTATTATTATTATCATCATCATCGGCATCCCTGACGATAAGACGAGGTAAGTCTTGACTTTCTGATAAGTGCCTGTTAATTCAACACACACAGCAGAGTTGGATGAAGTCTGTACATCTGCAACAGCGTTCTTGTGCGCCTGTTTTGACAGAAGATACTATGCAACTAGCAAAAGCATGACAGATTATCGCATCAAAATATGGAAGAAACGGACTGGCTCTGGGACCACAATAAAACAGTGCACTATCCCACCAACATCAGCAGCAGCCTCAGAAAACATCAAGCGAGCACATTACCAGGTGGCCCACTGGCGTGAAGCCTTGTCAGGTGTGCCACCAACAATTAAAGCAACAAAGTATGGGTGGAAAGAAGAGGGGACTTTCCTCAAGCCCAGAGCAGTCCCATCTGGTACCAAGCTGGCACCATATGAAGTAAGGTGCCAAATGTAAGAGTAGTCGAATAGGCTGCACTGTCTAAATGCATATGATGGTGGGCCATCATGCTTAACTCCGCTGACTAGGAACCGTGATGTAGAGAGGAATGATGCTGATGAAAACCGGGATGATGATAATGTAGGTGACGCAGATGGGAGTGATCATAATAATGCTTGGCATAGATAAGAACTGATTATTTTGAATTATTATGCTGATTATGATGACGTACAGGATGATAATGGTAAGTTCAGTGAGAAATTATGAATCATGTATGTACAAAATGTCTGCAAATATCTGATGTTGAATGCAGCCCATTTTAATATTTTAGGACCGGAAATGACATTGGCCTTCATCTTATTGTGTTATCTCGACCTCAAATCGATTCAGACACCTCAAAAATCGATTCAGCACCCCCCACAAAACCATGAGACTGACTCCAGGAACATCAAAAAAGGCCCATAAGTTGCTGAGATATGCCACTTACCTGGTTTGAGGAGGGGGGGGGTGTAGGAGGGGGCCATCGAAGAAATATGTTAATAAAAAAAAAAAATGCACAACCCCGATTTCGATTTTTATCATCCAGAAATGGTCTCTACTGTCCCTAAAGATCACAAAAAAGTATAAACCTCTACTATACTTTTTTTGTTGAAGGGGTCCAACTAGCTCTCAGCCTGACTATGATGCCCATGAGTTCATCCCCAAGCGGTTGGATGAGAGAAAGAAAGATAAATGAAAGAAAGATGAATGAGAGAGAAAGAAAGATAACTGAGAAAGAGAAATGAGACAAAGAAAGGAGAAAGAAATGAGATAAATGAAAGAGAAAGAAAAAGAGCGAGAGTGTGAGCAGACGGGAAAAAAAAGTGGGCTACTTGCAAAGACTGCCGAACATGACGAAGTCTAAAGAGAGGAGGAGGAGGAAGTAGGAAGCTGGGACGATGCATTACAAGGGAAGGTATATGAAGGAAAGAGAATATGAATTAAGCATACTAAAAGAAAGAAAAAACGAGAACGTCTAGGGAACTCCATAAACAGGACTACAAATACAGACAAGGGAAGACAAGAGAGAAGCAAGGCAAAGAAGGAAAGAGAAGAGAAAAGAAAGGAAGGGAGGAGAAATGAAAGAAAGGAAGGAGGACGATAGGAAGGAAGAAGAAAGGAAGGTAAAGAAAGGAAGGAAAATGAAGGAAGAAAAGGAAGGCAGAAGAAAAGAAAGCAAGCAAGCAAGGAAGAAGAAGGGAAGGCAGAAGAAGAGAAAGAAAGGAAGAAGAAGGGAAGGCAGAAGAAAGGGAAAAAGAATGGAAGGGCTACGAGAAAATGAGGAAAATGCAGGAAATGAGAGAAAACAGTGAGAGAGTCGGCAGGTGCCCATAAAGGGGGTTACAAGCTGAAAGTATCGGGTATGATGTGAATGAAGAAGGAAGAGGAAGAAGGGAGGAAGAAGGAAGGAAGAAGAGGAAGAAGCGGCTGCAGCAAGAAGAGAGACGGTGAACAGGAAATATATCGATAAGAAAAGAGGAAGAAAAGTGAAGATAGAGAGAGAGGGAAAAAAGAGGGAAGAGAATGTCGGCGGGCAGCCATAAAAGAGGGGTACAAGCCAAGGAATATCGGACATGAGGGAGTCGAGGAAGAAGAAAAATTAGAAGGAATAAGAGGGAAGAGGAAGAAGTGAGAAGAGGGAAGAGGAAAAAAGAGAGGATGTAACCAGAGGGATGTGAAGGAGATATACATGGAGGAGGAAAAGAGCAAGAAAAAAGAGAAAGAGAGAAAAGAGAGGGACTGTCTGTGGGCGGGGATAAAAGCTAGGTACAAGCAAGGAGTATCGAACATGACGGGGCCGCATCTGATAAGGCCGGGACAGCGTTACAAGGGGCAGGCCGCGGCGAAGGGACTGAGGGCGCTGACGGAGGGGATGTAGAAGGGAAGGGATGGAGAGAGTAGGAAGGGGAGATGGGAGAATGAGTGGCTGGAGGAAGAGGGGGTTATTGGGGGAATGGGAAGAGGAAAAGTGGGGAGGTGAGGAGATGGCAGAGTTGGAGTGAGGGGGAGTCAGGTGGGGTGGATGGTATGGAGAAGAGGGGAGAGGTGGGTGGGGAGAGAGAATGGGAAGGCGTGTAGGGAGAGAGTGGGAAGGCGTATGAGGACAGAGTGGGAAGGCGTGTGAAGAGAGGGCGTGGGAAGGTGTGTGAGGAGAGGGAGTGGGAAGGTGGGTGGGGAAAGGGAGTGGGAAGATGTATGAGGAAAGGGAGAGGGAAGGTGTATGAGGAAAGGGAGTGGGAAGGCGTGTGGAGAGAGGGAGTGGGAAGACGTGTGGGGAGAGGAAGTGGGATGGAGTGTGAGGAGAGAGAGTGGGAAACTGTGTGTGGATAGGTAATAAGGCAGTAGGAAGATTGTTGGAAAGTGGAAGTAAAAGGGAGTCAGATGAGAAGTCAGGAGGAGGTAACAGGACAGCGAGAAAAGGGGATGGGGATATAAATAAAGAAGAGAATGGAAAGAAGTGTCGAGACAGAAAGGAGGGGGTGAAAAGGAAGCAGAGGTAAAGGAGAGGGAGTGGAACGATAGGTGTGGAGGAAGAAGAGTGAGTGTGCATGGAGATGGCTGTGAAGTGGGTAGGTGAGTGGATAACAGAAGGGAGAATAAAGGAAGGCGGGGTAGCGAATAGGTTGGTAGTGAGTGGGGAATATCGCTGGGAGGTGGGTAGACAGAATGAGTGGGAGAAAAGTGAGAGAACAGGTGGCAATGTAGGTGGGCAGAGAGAAGAGAAAATGTGTAGGAGGACAGTAGCCACGTGGGAAGGCTGAGTGGACAGTAGGTGGGAACGCAGGTGGGTAAAGAGGGGGTGGGAAATGTTCAGATGGGCATAAAGACGCCTGGTGGTCTAAAGGGATAAGACGGTCCGCGGGGTGTGTGGGTTTATTGCTCAAATAATATCATTCAGGGGAAGTGGTTGCTTATCTTTGCCCAAAATGTCAGGACTGGGTAGCCTACTCATAATCCCCTACACTCTTGGAGGAAAAAATAGGTAGATAAAAGGAAATAAGTGTAGGATAGGTGAATGGGTCAGTGGGTAAGTAGCAGGAGAGGTGGGTCGGTGTGGGGGAGGGTGGAGATTGTGGGGAAGATGAGGACACAGGCAGTGGAAAGCGCGAATGGGAGAAAGGATGGACAGAGGGATAGACAGACAAGTTCGCTGGTAGCTGGGATGGGACAGAGAGGGTAAAGGACAGGAAGATAGGCTAAGACAGTAGCTGGGCAGGAAGAAAACTAAGTGAATGGAGGGACAGGTAGGTAGATGGATGGGTAAGTAGGCAGCTGAAGAGTAACTGGGAGAAAGGACATGCAGATGGAAGGGTAAACTGGCATTTAGATGGGTAAGGAGAAGCATAAACAGGAGGAGGGATAGGGTAGTTACACAAATCGATAAGCTGGAAGGTAATAGGGTCAGAGGACAGAGTGGCTGGAGGTATTGGGTGATGGATGGTCAAGGTAGTAAGTGGGTAAAAAAATAACCTGTTAAGTGGCAAGGTTGATGGATGGGTGACTTTGTTCGTAGGTGGGTGGGTAAATGAGTGGGTGGGAAGAGGGGAAGACGGATGACGAGGTGGATAGGCAGAAGAATACCCGGGAAAGGGGAAAATGAAAAGGTAGGCTGAAGTATGGATTATTAACAAGTGGAAAGAGAGGTGGGTTACCAGAGGGATAGGTTAGGAAAAATAAATTGTTGGGCATGAGAATAGGGCAGTACGTAGGATATGAATCTAGGCACAGCGAATAATAGGCAGACAATAGGTAGGTAGGGATCCAGGAGGAGTAAAGGTACAGGCAGGTGGATTATTTGATGCAGGCGGATAAGACCGAGAAAAAAGGATGGGCAGTGGGATATGTAGGCAGGCATGGCGATCGGTAGGTAGGCAAGATGATAAACGGATATGCTGAATAGGCAAAAAGCAAAAAAATAATAGGAGGGTAATAAGTGGAATAGGTAGGCAGGCAGGAGAATGTTAGTGGGCTGGAGGGTTGGTAGACAGAACAACAAGTAGTATGGCAAGACATGTAGGTAGGAAGGAGAATGAGCAGGATGGCAGAGGGATTGGCAAGTCGGTAAGCAGGAGGACAGGTAGGTGGGTAGGTAAGCAAAAGGACAAGTAGGTGGGTAAGTTGGCACGAGAAAAGGTAGGTAGGTAGGTAGGACAAGCGGCTCTGTAGTAGGACTAGCAAGTAGGCAGAACAATTGGGCGTAGAGGGAGAATATGCAAACGGACGGGCAGGCTGACAGTAGGATAGGCTAGGAGGCAGGACAGGTAGCTGTGGGTAGGAAGGCAGGTAGGCTGGCAGGTATGTAAATATAAATATACGATACGTGTGTGCGTGTGTGTGTGTGTTTCTCGTTAGGTAGGTAAATATGTGGGTAGGTGGGAACACACGTACGTCTGTATGTTCAGTGATGTGTGTATGTCGCCAGGAATGTGTCAGTGTATGTCTTTCTTCTTGTATTTGTCCACCCATATGCTGAAAGGCTGAAAGAAACGAATACAGGAACTGATCCTGGTAGGCAGACTGATGAGCTAAATGCACAGGTAAGGAAGCAGTTACATATGTATGAACACTCGTTCCAAAAAATATATACCGTGTAAAAATTAAGGTCCAGTGATTGTCCAAACGAAACAATAAACTCCCTGCTGTTTGGTCACTGAGGCCTCTGTAGGGATGATAGGTGGGCTTAGACGGACGTGCCGGAACTGCTGCTAATCAAGGAAGGTCACACAATTTACATCCATTAACAAACCAACTGTAAACGTTGCACAACTGTCTTACATACACGTAAGAAGTAAAACTACATACGGAGCATATTTGCCCTGCATGTGAAATATGGCAGGCCACTGTATCGACGAATGGATCAAGTTACCACGTTTCTATTGCTCCAGACAATGTCAGCATACTCTACACAGCAACTAAGCAATGTGTTGTAATGCTGTATAACATAACAAGCACCTAAGCTCATGAAACAATACAGGACACATTACACTTCGGTATTATCGTGTGAGAAAATATGCCACGTGATTAAACATGATAGGTTTCACAGTTTGAACAATGTATCTACTTCAGTCAAACAACTGCCCCTGTCATAAAGAATCATAATGAATGTTAAAGGAGCCTAGGGAAAGGTATCTGGTACTTAGCCAAGTGTTCGTACATCTTTGAGAGTTGGTTTTGAGACCACTAAATCATGATCACGTCCATCATGGAGACCACACAGACTGCGCGAAGCAGCAAATACCCTTCACAATGAAGGTCATGGCAAAGCAGAAAAGCAAGGTGGTTTAGAGTATCAGTCCCTATTTTAGGATCATATTTGTAATACTTCTATGAAACTCAACAAATTTCTTGTACAGTATACTATCTGCCAACCAGTAAGTGGCAGGAAGGGCAACTATTGTTACGCCTGGTCCTTTACCACTTTCCATAGATATACCTACGATTTGTATACTAACAAGCACAAAAAATGTTCAGATACTTTCCTGAGCGACTGAACTGCACTGTGCATATCCCCGGTACAGACTTAAAGTAGGGAAAAGGTGCGAGGAAATCTCTTGAACCTACGAGATCATTTACAGTATATACAGCGATATATTTTGCATAAGACATCTAAATACTCCCTTACAGATCAATAAAACGAAAGTGAGTTGAAGATTAAGTGGCCTGATGGCGGAGGACACCATAACATGGGGGTGATTCCTTTGTGGCCGTCCCTTCAAGGATTAAGGAGGCTGGCTATAGGAAGTGGATGGTTATTCGCGTCTTTTCAACAGAGATATAAACAACAACATAACAGAACGCTGATGTGATGTATAAAGAAATAAACTGGTAAGGAAAGAGGTGCCAGAATTCTCTCTCTCTCTCTCATACGTTCTAATTACTCTGAGGAATAACACAGCCTGTGGTGGGATTTCGAAGCACATCACCTCGTCCACGCAGTAACTGACCTTCTAAAATCATGAAAGAAAACAAGGCTTTACCTAGTTTATTTCGAGAAACAAGACTGCTAAGCAGCTCAAGTTCCTGTGTTGGGGAGGTGACAAGACGACGACCGGCCGTTCAGTAAGTGTGGAAAGGAGCTTACATCCTACACACTGATAGTATGAGGTTCTTCTGTGCAGGACTGTGGGTGAATGGGCTGGTTGGTACAGATTTTTCTTGTGTCCGACTCGGGGCATAGACTTCACAATCGTTCCCTGAGGTCTAACATTCCTTCTATGTGTCTTATACCTTCACAAGTCTGTTTAAATTCTCTTAAAATGTACAGTATCAACAAAGCCCCGCCCCAGTTTGGGATGATGCAATGCAGAAGTATAAGTCGGTACAAATCATTCTAGGCAGGCAGATAAGTAGGAAGGTAGGTGAGGTGTGTGGGTAGGTATGTAGTTATATGTACGCAGGTAAGCGGGTAGATAAATGAACAGATGCTGGGAGGTGGAAACAGAAGTGGGTAATGATTAATCCAGGCAGGTAGGAAGGCAGTAAGGCAGGAAGGTAGGCAGGAAGGTAGAAAGTTGGGTGCGCAGGTAGTTATGTAGTTACTTATGTGTGCAGGTAATCAGCAATTAGGAACTTGCTAGAAGGCAGAAATATAATTAAGCTGAAAATATCCACGCAGAGTAAGTAGGCAGGCAGGTAAGTAGGCAGGTAGGTAGGCAGGAAGGTGGATGTGCAGGTAGGTATGAACTAATGTAGGTAGGCGGACAGATAAATACGTAGGCTGGTGAGGGGAGGGGGGGTAGGTAGGAACAGGTAGCTCATGACTCACGTAGGTAGGCAGGTAAGTGGGTGGTAGGGAGGGAGGCGGGCTGGCGGTGATGGTGGCTGTGGTAGACTGCGCTAGTGAGTTACGGTTATGTGTGGTAGTTGTGGTGGTAGTTTTAATCAGTGTAAGTGATGATTGGAACTGCATCACTCTGACAACAGGTGTAGTCATGTGGTGGTTGATGCTGGTAGTTATGGCGATGTCTGATAGTTGTGGTAGTTGCTGGTAGTTTTGGTTCTGTCTGGTAATTATAGTAGTTTTAATCAGTGTACTGGTGACTGGAATCGTAAGGCAGTTGTGGTAGATGTGGTAGTAAATACAGGTAGAAAACGAAGTTGCAGAGGAGTCAGGTAGCGAATTTAGAAGTTATGATGCTTTGGTAATCGTGGTAGTGTTAATCAGAGGCAGTGATGGATGATACTGCTTTTGCTTCTGATGGTAGCTGTGGTATGGCAGATCTGTAGGCAGGAGCTGGTGGTGGGCTATGGTACCATCGTGTCTGGTAGTTATGTAGTCTTAATCAGAGGCAGATGATAGATGATATGGTCGAAGGTAGTGGTAGTTATGGTAGGTGTTATAGCAAAAGTTGTGGTAGAGGTTATGGTAGCAGTGGTTCCATAGACAGTAGTAGGGGAAAGTTGGAAATGATTACTGGTGAGAGCTGCTGTGAGGTCTTATGACTGGAGTAACTGTATGGCATTGTCGGGAGATGGTTATGAAGGTTACTGGAGGTGGCTGTAGTACGCTGAAGGGTGGGAGTTCAGTGGATGCAAGACGAGGGACATGGAGGAGGAGGAGGAGGAGGAGGAGGAGGAGGAGGAGGAGGAGGAGGAGGAGGAGGAGGAGGAAGGAGGAGGAGGAGGAGGAGGAGGAGGAAGGAGGAGGAGGAAGAAGGAGGAGGAGGAGGAGGAGGAGGAGGGGGACGGCTGATGGGTGGGAGTTCAGTAGATGCACGAGGGAGATGAGGATGAGGAGAAGTAGAAGGAGACTTGATGGCAATAGCTCTTAACTCTAATTGGGGTCTCTATTAACTTTACAAGAATCGTCTGACGGTAGTGATATTGTACTAACGAAGACGTGCTGAAGGAATTAACAAGAAAAACACAAGTAATTACAGAAAGGATCAAAGGCAAAAAAACAGAATAAGGACAAGGAGGATACTAGGAGGGGGGGCTGGTAAGGAAGAAAAGAAGTGGAAGGGATAATGAAGAAATTGGAAGAAGAGGATGCAATGAGGAGGGCTGAAAAATGCTGGAAAAAAAGATGAAGGAGAGTGGCAGGAAAAGATATGGAGGGGGGGACTAAGCAGAGAGAAAATGAGAAAGAAGAGAAAAATGGAGAGAGAGAGAGAGAGAGAGAGAGAGAGAGAAACTCAGAAGAGGGAGGGAGAATGAGCAATAAGAGAGAGAATGGGAAGTGCGCGGAAGATTGAGAAGTAAGAATGTGAAGTGGGAGGGAGAATGCGAAGTGGCAGGGAGAATGAGGAGTGGGAGGGTGAATGCGAAGTGGGAGGGGGAATGCGAAGTGGGTAGAAAGAATGCCAAGTGGGTAGCGAGAATGCGAAGTGGGAGGGAGAATGCGAAATGGGAGGGAGAAGAGGAGTGGGAGGGAAAATAAGGAGTGGGAGGGAGAACGAGGAGTGGGAGGGAGAACGAGGAGTGGGAGAGAGAACGAGGAGTGGGAGAGAGAATGAAGAGGGGAAGGAGGAACTGATGGGAGGTAGGAAGAGGGAAGGGATGAGAGAATGGAAAGGGGATGAAGATGTGGGAAGGAAGAGTGATGGAAGTGCGAGGGGAAGTGAGTGCAAGGGAGGTGTGATAAGAAATGGGAGGGATATGGGAAGACGAGGAAGGTGGGAAGGGCTTGTAAAGATGGAAAGGGTGTGAGTGTGAGAGGGAGAGGGTGTGAGAGAGAGGGGGTGTTGGGAGAAGAGGAAGAGAGTGTGAGAGAAGATGTGTGTGGAGAGGAAGGGGATGTTGGGAGAAGAGGGAGGATGTTTGAGGGGAGGGAGGATGTTTGAGGGGAGGGAGGATGTGCGAGGGGAGGGAGGATGTGCGAGGGGAGGGAGGATGTGCGAGGGGAGGGAGGATGTACGAGGGGAGGGAGGATGTACGAGGGGAGGGAGGATGTACGAGGGGAGGGAGGGGGTGCGAGGGGAGGGAGGGGGTGCGAGGGGAGGGAAGGGGTGAAAGGATGGAGGGAAGGGGTGAAAGGATGGAGGGAAGGGGTGAAGGGATGGAGGGAAGGGGTGAAGGAAGGGAGGGGATGTGAGGGAAGGGAAGGGTGAGGGAGGAATAAGAAGTGTGAAGAAGAGGTACGGATTGTAAGAAAGAGAGGGAAAGAAAAAAAGGAAGGAAAAGTACGGAAGAAACAGAGATAAGCGAGAAGAGACTAAGAAGATGCAAGGGGAAGGAGAGAGGAATGAGAAGGGAGAGGAGGGACGACGGAATAAGAAGCAGAGGGGTTGGGAAGAAGAGGAAGCATGAAAAAACAGGAGAGTAAAGGAGACGGGAAAGGAGAGAAAAGAAGAGAGAGGTGAGACAAGGAGAGGAGAGGGGAGAGGAGAGGTGAAGACAGTAGCAGGAGAGGAGGAGGGGAGGGGAGGAGAGGAGAGGAGAGAAGAGGAGAGGAGCTGTGAATTACAAGCGGGAGAGCCGGGCTACCCGTCCTCAGATAAGCCCCACTCTGTTATTACCGCCCTATATGGTACCCCGTCCCGGCCCACTACCTGTGCTACCACCCTCCTACCTCCTACCACAACCTCTCCCACCACCCTCATACCACTACCACTGCTACCACCCTCCTACCTCCTACCACATCCTCTTCTACCCCTGTGCTACCACCCTCCTACCTCCTACCACAACCTCTCCTACCACCCTTACACCACTACTTCTGCTACCACTCGCCTACCTCCTACCACAGCCTCTCCTACCACTTCCTCTGCTACCACCCTTCTACTTCCACCATAACCTGTGCTACCATCTTCCTACCTGCTACCATAACCTCTGCTACAACTCCCCTACCTCCTACCACAACCTCTTCCATCATCCCCCAAACGTATTCTCTCCTACCAACCACGTATCACAACGTCTGCTACTACATAACCTTTTCTACGACAACTATCATTTCTGTAACCTCTTTTCTCTGCGACCATCATGCACAGTACCACCACCACAACAAAAATAGTTAAAGAACCGGTGTGTCCTCATTTTCTCCTGTTACCACAAATAGCACAGTCTGTCATCAGTCTTCCAAAACAGTCCACACAGCTACCACTCTCATCACACCACTATCACCACATGGACGGACTGCAGCAACACCACACACACTATCGCTCACATCACCTTAATCGTCTGCCACCGCTGACACTATCATCTTCCCACTGTCACCGTTGAATCATCCACAATCCCACTATCACCATCACGACAACCACTGATATTAATACTGATATTACTAATACTCTTTATAATACCACCAACAGTAATTCGTAACACACAAAGAAGGATTTAAAATTTGAAAGCCTGCAAATATCGTCCCTTCCTATTTATAAAAAAAAAAAAAAAAAAAAAAAAAAAAAACGGAAACAAGAAGCTGCCTCCACACATGATACCTAAACACACACATTGAAAAACTGAAGGTCGTGGGTCGAGGAACAGACAAGCAGAGGAAGGATGTTTCAGATATGGGTCTTTTACACCAACCTGACCCATTATTTCGTCTTTTTGTTCCTTATTTCACATAGCTCATTGGCAGAAAAATTATATGGCTCAACATTCTCTCCACTGCACTTCTTCATGACAAGCACGATTTTCTGGTATTAATCTGGCATTCTAACTTAGCACTTAAGCGGAGAGACGGCAATTTTAGGCTAAGTTAGAGTAAAACCAGTATAGTGGTTTATTTTTCGGGATTGTGTTTGTTCTCTAGCCTTTCCTTTTGAGCCATACACCAGCTACACGCCATCCCTTTCTACCATTTTTGCACCTCTTGACACTGCTGCAACTACATCCTCTGAAAATATAACTACAATATTATTTTAGATACCCTACCTCACTACAAATAACAGTGCCGTTGCTACCACACTATTACTGCCACTTCCAAGTCTTTCACTTTCCTTCTGGCACTGCTCTCGCAACTACGATCATTTTCCTACCACTCCTACCACAACTACTACTATCTTCCCATCTCCAATACAACAAGATACCATTACCTGCGCGACAGTCCTCTTGCCACCACCGCTACCATATAAGTACCATCATTCCTGACACCACCATTAACGTCGCTCCTCCCGCTGCAATAACGCTCAGGAACACCGATACCACTGCTAATTATTTGTTTCTATTACTACTGTCACGACTATCACCCTCATTGTCGCTAATCTATATAAAGTACCGTCATTAAGGGTCTCTTATTACGGCTATCGTCACTAATACTACGATCTCACCATACCACATTAATAACGGCAATATCAGCTACAGTGACCACCATAATTACTCCACTACCAAAAGGGAACTGAGGTTAAATTTTTACTCCTGTTATTTTGTACGTCCATCTGTCAAACTGAATGTATGATCGTGAAAATTTGTGGGATGCTCGAACTGACCCAAAGACGAAACTATTTATATTTTATAGAAAGTATGTCACACAAAAAAGACATAACTTTCACTAAATACAAAATCAGCCTGACGAGGATACAGTAACTCCACTACTAACCACAGCTTAGTTGCCCCCCTATTATTACCTCCACTTCTTTAAGACGAACATTTCCATATACTCTTCCGGAACTTGAATAATTATTAACCTCACTGCTCGCACTACCATCACTACCTCATCATATAAGTGTTAAATCACTGTTCGCTAATGGTACAGACTTTCAATATATCACCTTTTATCAACTACTGCTGTATTGTCATCAGTACTGTTAACCAACCAGACTTGCATACCACATTCTACCATTAACACCAAAACCACACCTACCATCTCCCTCGGGACTACAGCCTCTCCGACCACCATCACTACCAAAGACTTTTACATTCCTTGAACTACTAATAATACCAATACCACAACTACTACCAATATAACAGGCACCACCCCCAGCCTCTTCAACTACCACAACCATCATATTCACATCCTAAAGTGTACCCAAACTACTAAAATCGCACCTACCATACCATCCCCCTATGACCACTTTCCCTCCTACCACAACTACCATAACTACCAGATTCACATACCGAGAACTACCAATAATACCACAATCACAGCTATACCACCACCACACCTATCCTACCACTATCAAAACCATTATTTTTACATCACAAGAGCATCCATTAATGCCAGAATCGAAATTACCACAACCATTTCTCTCTTCATCACCATTACCACAACCACCATCTCCACATTCCTAGGTCTACCAATAATACCACAATCACAGCTACCAAACCATATCCCCTCCTATACTACACCAACCACAACCACTAGCTTCCTATCACGAGAGCTACCGACAATACTATTACCACAACTACCACTAACTAACCTCTCCTACCTTTATTACCACAACCATCAGCTTCACACCCTGGGAACTACTAATAATACCAAAATCACAGCTACCACACCATCATTCTCAGGGCCACATCCCCTCCTACCACAACTACCACAACCATTAACCTTCTCACACCCTAAGCGCCACCAGCAAAAGCACTATCATTACCACCACCACAACAAGCTGCTTGGCTAATACCTCCGCTACCACCACCACCACAACTACCACCTGTCCACCTTATCATCACCACTACCTACCATCGTTGCAAACTAGTACCTACCACCACCAACTACCACTGCTACTAACCACCAACATTACCCTTCCCTATCTTCGCTACCAGATGCTGCTTTTAACCACTAAAACTACCAGACATCACAAACTACTACTATTATTTAAAACCACATCCATAACTACCACCATTACTATTAACTCCTGTTCATACTATTACCATTATCAACATGTATTTTGAGCCATACCTACCACCATTACAAGCAACGAGTACCTACACAACCACCAACTACCAACAATCCTACTACAACAGTTCTACCAATACATATCTCTCCCAGCCTAACTATCACCAATCATCAACATTCTAACTGACATTTCCAGTCACTATCGACTATTTCACCACCAACATTATCCGTCATAACCACCAAACAGTTATAAGTCATTCCAACCACAAACACTATTCAACACCATTTGACATTCCTACCACCGCCACCACCACCGCCTCCACCACCGCCTCCACCACCACCACCACCACCACCATCATCATTTACAATCCTTACACAACTACTAAAATCCCTTCCTTTTTAGTCACCACCACCACCACCACCACCAAAAACAATCAGCAATCCTACCACAGAAGCTACCAAAACCCCACCACCATCACCACCATCCGCAATCCTGCCACAACAACTACCAATATCCCCATCACCACCAACAAAAATAACCACCACCATTACCATATTATCACTGCAGATACCACCACCACCACCACCACCATAAACATCCACAACAATTACCACTCTATTGCCAGCATCACATCGACACGGGAGGCGTAAAAACCACAATAAAAATGAAGATAAATAAAAGGAACAAAAATACTGGTAAAAGATGAAGGAAGGCTGATTACAGAATGAGGCTAACGCGATGGGGTGGCTTACCATTTGTTCTGAAATTAATAGAGATTATTGTCAGTTGATGGAGGAGGAGAGAGAGGGAGATAAGGGAAGAGGAGTCGGGGAGATAAGATGGAGAGGGGGAGGAAGATGGGGAGAGGAAGAGGAGGTGAAGGAGAGGAAAGAGGGAAAGGAAGGGGGAGAAGGAAAGATGGAGGGAGGAGTGGTGGGAGGGTAAGGAATAGGCTTCGGGAAAGGTTGGTGGGGGGAGTGGCAGGGAGAATGGGGATGGAAGAAGAGTGGGGAAAGAGGGAGAATGGGAAGAGAGGGATAGTCGGAAGAGAGCCATAGTAGGAAGAGGTGGAAGGAGGGGTGAGCTGAGGAATGTTGGGAGGAAGGATAGGTTGGTCTGTGGAGGGAGTTGGAAGGAAGGTGGTGTGTAGTAGAATTATGTGAAGAAGGTGTGGTGTGGGAGGGAGGGAATGATGGAAAGAAGAGGGGGGAGGGACTGAAGGATTGATAGAGAATGAAGTGGAGGATGCGATAGTGAGGGGAGGGTTGAGACAGAAGAAAGAGGAACAGTGAGAGGTGGGAGAGTGGGGTGGAAAAGCAGGTGGAGAAAGGGGGAAGATGACTGAATGGAAGGCAAGGCAGAAGTGAAGGGGAAAGAGAGAGGGATGGAAGAGAGGAGTGGAGAAATGAAGAAAAGAAGTATGATTATTATGAGGGGATGGTGAGTGATGGAAGAGTGAGATGGTGAGAGGTAAGAGGGAGAGTAGTGAGTGGCACGACAGAGGTTGGAAAGATGGGGGAGAAGTGAAGAGTAAGAAAGAGAGAAAATGATATGAAGATGAAACAAAGTGTAAAGGATAACGTGAAATGAAAAAAAATATATATATAATAATGGGAAAAGAAAAATGGCAAGAAACAGCAACAAATGGTATGGGAGATAAGAAGCATACGAGGCGACAACATAATTACTGATAAAAGGGAAAGATGGTAGAAAGGAAGGAAGGAAGGAAAGGAACAATAAAGGAGAAACAAAGACAAGAGAAAAATAGCAAACAAAGAAATGCCACAAAGAGATACTGTGGGAAAATGAGAATATGTAAGAGGAATTAACGAGAAAGAGAGAGTGAATAATAATGAGAGAAAGAGGAGGAGAGGGACACAATTACTGAAGGAATGAGATGAGAGAGGGGAGAGAGAAAGAAGAACTGATGATGTGTGAAAGAGGGACGGAGGCGAGACAGGTAAGGGAGACGAGAAGAGGTGGTGAAAATTAGAGGAAGGTAATCTGAGAGAGAGAGAGAGAGAGAGAGAGAGAGAGAGAGAGAGAGAGAGAGAGAGAGAGAGAGAGAGAGAGAGCGAGAGCGAGAGAGAGAGCGAGAGAGAGAGAGAGAGAGAGAGAGGGGTGGTACGAAAGAGGTAAGATGATGATGGTAATGATGTGTGTGTGTGGAGGAGGGGTGGAGGAGATTGCGAGTGGAGATAGGAAGACGCGGATGGAGAAGCAGAAGACGAAGCAAGAGGAGGAGGAGAAGACGAAGAAGGAAGAGGTGGTAAAGTGAATATATGAAGAAGAAGCAAGAAGTATTGAATCGACAACTACTACTACGATGATGATGATGATTAGATAGAGAGAGGGCTGTGATGGAGAAGGTGAACAAGGAGTGAGTGGAGATGAGAGGGGTGCAAGGATGAGTGAAGGATGGTGGTAGGAGGCAGCGAAAAAGGGAAGAACCAGTTAAGGAGGGAGGGAGGGAGCGAGTGCAAGATGGACGGGGTAAAAGTGAGAGTGGGAAGAAGTGGAAGAGTAAGAAGTAAGAAGCAAAGGAAGAAAAAACAACAGTGGGAAGGTTAGGATGCTGATGATCAGGGTGATGTATAGAAGTGCACTGAGAAGTAAATATGAATGATGAAGACATGGAAAGATAAAGCAATCATTTGTGGGAAACGATGACGACGACGATGATAATGAAAGTGACTGATGATTAATGATGAAGATGATGACGAAGATGATGATGCGTAATAGTAGCGAAGTCAAAACACCTCAAAGGAAAGGTGGGGAAAAATTTAAAACCTGAAGGAAAAGAAAGAAAATAAAATTAATGAAGGATAATAACGCTACGATGATACTGATGATGAAATGAAGACGCGGAGAGAGCTGCCGCCCGAGAATGGAATAATACAAAAAAGCGAATTATGTACCAGCTTAGGAAGAAAAGAACGGAGGAAATATGATAGAAGTGTGTGTGTGTGTGTGTGTGTGTGTGTGTGTGTGTGTGTGTGTGTGTGTGTGTGTGTGTGTGTGTGTGTGTGTGTGTGTGTGTGTGTGTGTGTGTGTGTGTGTGTGTGTGTGTGTGTGTGTGTGTGTGTGTGTGTGTGTGTGTGTGTGTGTGTGTGTGTGTGTGTGTGTGTGTGTGTGTGTGTGTGTGTAAGAGAACTGAAAAAAAGGTAATAATAAAATGAAAGCTCTACACAATGAAAAAAAAAAAAATGCAAAACAGGGCGAGAGGAACAGTGATAATGACGAGGTGTGGGAGCGAAAAAGTTGAAAAACACTCGATGCCGATGGGAAAAAAGGCAAAAATAAAAAAAACGCAAAAACTGGAGGAAAAGGAAGAGAAAAACATACGAAACTAGATTAAAAAATAAAGATTGTGTAGAAGTGAAGGGCTGAGCAATACTTGAGATAAGAAGACAAGGAGCAGCAAGGAGAAAACACTGTACAATACCTGAACACAGAGGAAGATAAAGATAGGGAACAGAAAGAAGTGAAAATGCCCAGAAGAAGAAATTATTGAAAATTGCACAGGCTATACATATACTCGTACAATAAAAGCAGAAAGTGAGAGTTAAAGAAGACAAAGTGAAGAGTGAGAAAATGTTCGCCAGGAGTGAGGAATTAAAGGAAAACGTCTGCGGTATGGAAATGAGCATGATATTAAAAGAGATATTACAAGACATAGTAAAGACTAAGTAAGATAAGAGAACCAGACGTCAATATCTTGGGGTTAAGTGTCGAACGGTACCGAAGGGCGTATAAGTGCAAGGGAAAGTAATGTAAAAAAGATAAGATAAACGCGTGAATCAATGTGCATGAGTAAGAAAGAGTGTAGAGTAACTTGAGATTTGAACGAAGAAAACTAGAATGAGGAAAATAATTAACTGAAGACAAAAGAATGGGGAAACAAAGGTGTAAAGATAAGAGTGTGTGGGTGTGCGTAAAGTTTGGCAATCCCAGAGACAGCAAGGCAACAGAGAAATGGGTGGAATTTAAAATGTAGAAATCAAGGGAATACGTGGAAATCAGGAATATCAAATGAATGTGTAGTAAAGAACTGAAGAAAGTATGAGATAGATGAAAAAGCACAGAAGCTGAGAAATACAGAAAAAGATGCATTAAAAAGCAAGAGTATATATGAGTGAAGAAGATGAACCATACTACAGATTATGAGGCAAAGAAAGAAAAAGAAAACATAACAGATAAAGGAAGGGGGAGATAAAGACGCGGGGAACAAGGATGAGAAGTGAGTGTGTGGGAGTGACTGAAGAGCGTTGAGAAATCCCTGTGATGAAAAGAGAAGAGAGTAAAAAGGAGAGTAATCGCGAAAGAGAGTAATAGGAAGACAAAGGAAATGTGAAAATGGGTGAAATAGACGGTACGACAGAGAGAGAGAGAGAGAGAGAGAGAGAGAGAGAGAGAGAGAGAGAGAGAGAGAGAGAGAGAGAGAATAAATAAGAAAACGCTTAGGAGCAAATAATACCCTGAGTTTGAGGCAAAAACAGAAAACAATATAAAACCTGCAGACAGCTATAAAAAATTAAGAAACAGGAATAAAAAGTGAGAATGTGTGGGAGTGCAGGATGCTTGAGGCTTGAAGAAGAAAGCAAGGGAGAGGAAATAACATAAAAGCTGACGAGGGAGGGGAAGAACCAGAAGAACGGAAATAAAAAGTGACAAAAGAGTGAGAATACGAGAGAGAGGATGAGGGAAGAAGTGAAGGGAATGCGGATGGAATGAGGGAGAAAGGGAAAGATGGAGGATGGATGGGGGGAGAGGAGGGAAGGGGGAAAAGGAGGGAGGGAGGGGGGGAGAGGAGGGAAGGGGGAAAAGGAGGGAGGGAGGGAGGAAAAGGAGGGAAGGAGGAGGGAAGGAAAAGAGGAGAAAGAAAAGAGGAAGAGAAATGGGAAGGAAGGACAGGAGATGGGAAACAGGAAGGAATTAGGGAGAGAAGGTACGGAAGGAAGGAATAAAGGAAGTTAAGAATGAAGGAAGGAGGAGGGAAAAGGAAACAAAATGGGAGGAGGTGGAAAATAGAAAAAGGAAGACAGGAGGAGAATGAAATGAAGAACAGACAGGAGGGAGGGGGAAAAAAAATAGGTGAACTAAAAAGAAAGGAAAAGGAGAAAATGAGTGAGAGACGAGGAAGAGGAAGAAGAATGAAGAAAGAAGAAATAAAGAAGGGAAAAAAGGAAAAATAAGGAAGAAAAGTAAAGACAGGTGAAGGAGGATCATTTCTAGTTTTATTATTGGTTCGGCCCCTTCAAGGTCGCACGCACGCACATACACACGCAGGCAAGCAAGCACGCATAGATACAAGCGCACACACACAAAGCCACCCAGATACACACATGAACATACACGTACAAAGCAACACACACACACACACACACACACACACACACACACACACACACACACACACACACACACACCATCCTATAAAATCAACTCGCTCCCCAGACAACTCCTCCCTTGCCGCGTCCACTTGTCTCTCTCACCACACTCCTTTTTATAAGCCCTCACCACCGCCTTAACATTTTTATTAGGTTTCTCGTGTTGATGGTTATTAGCGTGTTGTGCTGTAAAAATTCGGTCTCTCGTCTATTCGTGTTTCTGGCAGATCTTTTCTTCGGTTGCTTTCTGTATAATTTTTCCTTTCTTCATTTTATTTACAGTCGTTTTTACTATTAAGGATATACCCGAGGTCGTACTCTCTACTGCAATGTTGATTGTTGGCTGGGTGTGGAACTATTTCACTCATTACTTGGTTCTATAACTGCGCATCAAGGAGTAAATGGTCAAGTTTCACAGCACTGAACACAGCAGCAAACAATACCGCCAAGTGTGTACCCTTATTTATGAACGCGACTCAACACTGACTTAGAACTGAAAATAAGGACCTGGCTTGTAAATCGACGGTTGCCATGTTATAGTCTCAGGAATACCTACGTGCTGTCCTTGTCAGTCATGCTTACATTAAGTTCGTAAAGACTGTTCCTCTTTTCACTTCATATCTATATACCAATAGAGCAGTCCCCTCTCCACTCGTCCCTTAATGCATATTCTTACCATTTTCGTCTTCTACTTAACTCCATTCGTCCCTTTAGGCGTATTCTTAGCTATTATCGCCTTCAAGTTAACTCCATTCGTCCCTAGAATAATACTCTTGGCTATTTTCGTCTTCTAGTTAACTCCATTCGTCACTAGAATAATATTCTTGGCTATTTTCGTCTTCTAGTTAACTCCATTCGTCACTAGAAGCATATTCTTAGCTATTTTCGTCTTCTATTTAACCCCACTTGTTCCTAAAGGCATATATCTTTGCTACTTTCGTCCTCTACTTAGCTTTCTCCCCCGGAACGAGCTGACTAGCTTCGTCCCCCCGATCGGCTGGCTGTTCCTGGGTGAGAGGTAATAAGGTTTCGGTCATCACATGTCAGGAGGGTTAGGTCATCACTGGGATTGGATCACCCTTCTGCTTTACTTGTTCTCCTGCCCTGCTCGTCCTCCTGAAACTAATCGTCCTTCTGTTCTACTCGTCCTCCTGCTCTACTCGTCCTTCTGATCCACTCGTCACTCAGCTTTACTCGTCACTCTGCTCGACTAGTTCTTCTGCTCTAATCAGCCTTCTGCCCTACCCGTCCTTCTGGTTAATGACTCTCCACATAGTTAACACGTCGCTCTGGTAGTACATTCATTTTGACAGCGCAACCACCTTGTTAACTCGTCCCCTTGGTTGGATATCCAGTGAGAAGTACATCCATTTTGTACTTATCAGTCTGGTAGTACATCCACCTGCTGGCTTATGCAACGGGTAGTACATCCACTTAGCTCATCTGGCAGGACATCTACCAGGTAACACATCCATTTTTGTCATCCACCTGGTAGCACATACAGTTTATTTATCCACCTCCTAGGACATCTATCCAGCCCATCCACCTGCCTGCATATCTATCCAATTCATCCACATCTATCCAACCCACCCACATCTATCCAATTCATCCAACCGCCTGCACACCCACTTCGCTAGGTCATCCATCAAGCAGCATATTCACCAGGCAATTGACAGATCTTACTCATCTACTTCGTAACTCCTTCATCTGGTAATGCATCCATCACAATCAATCCACCTCACACTTTAGCTATTCCCCAAGGTGATACATCCATCCAGGCCACCTACCTGTCTGTCTTGCTGGCCTGATAATACATTCATCTAACTCATCAATCTAGCATCACATCCACCAGCAAACTTATTCAACAGGTAATCAATCATCGAAGTCACCAACGTGCCGGTACATCCACCAAACTCATCCACCTACCAGCTCAGCCATCGGGTAGCACACTTAGGCAGCAACCCCTTCAAGTTATCCACCAACAATCACCCAACTCATCCACTTGGCTTCCTCATCCACCTGGACCGCCATAAACTTGTTCCCCACCTAACCGAGCCTAACCTAACCTACCTCAACCACCCACCTGCAAAAAGACCCAAACCAGCCAGCCAACCTTGCCTCCCCTGCCTCCCTCCTTCACTCCCTCCCTGTCATTAACTCCTGCACCAAGAGGACCTGCTATTTATTTTCTTCTCACTAGTTCCAGACGATTTTACTCAGCTTGGTGGCGAATCTATGTACTGAAGGGGTTAATGAAGGCTGTATCTAACCCCCTCCAACTCGAAAAGTCTCCCCTGAACTAAATATAGGCTACGCGTTTGGAGATAGTAAAAATAATACAATGGACGTCCCGGCTCCCTCCCAGTCATTAAATTGAGTCTCCCACCCACCCACCCCACCGCACTTTGCACCGATCTAACACTTACTCTTGCACTTTTCTGACTCGCCTGTTTGATAACTCGACTGGGGCAACTTATAACCGCACACCATTAACAGAGTACACTTTTTACCCCATTTCGTGTACACTTATTTTTTTTTACCCCATTTCGTGTACACTTATTTTTGCCCCATTTAGTGTACTTATTTTTGCCCCATTTAGTGTACTTATTTTTTTACCCCATTTGGTGTACACATTTTTTTTTTACCCCATTTAGTGTTCACTTATTTTTTTTTACCCCATTTGGTGTACACATTTATTTTACCCCATTTGGTGTACACTTATTTTTTTAACCCCATTTGACGTACACTTATTTTTGCCCCATTTAGTGTTCACTTATTTTTTGTTTACCCCATTTGGTGTACACTTATTTATTTTACCCCATTTGGTGTAAACTTATTTTTTTTTTATCCCATTTGACACTTATTTTTTACCTCATTTGGTGTACACTTATTTTTTACCTCATTTGTTGTACACTAATTTTTAATCCCATTTGGTGTACACTTATTTTTTAAGACCCACATTGTGTACACTTATTTTTTACGCCATTACAAGGTTTGCACTCATTTCTTACCCTAATAAGAGATGTGCACTTATTTCCTTTACCCCATTACAAGGTTTACACTTATGTTTACCCATGACGAGACGGTAACACTTATTTTTTACCCCATTTAACTGGTGTACCCTTACTTTATACCCCATTAAGTGACGTGTACACTTATTTTTCAAATTTAGAGAAGAATACATTTATTTTTCTTACCCATTTAGAAAGGCGTCTACGTATTTTTTACCACCACTAACAAAGGCGTGAAGTACTATTTTTTTCCATTACGAGAGGAGTAAACTGATTTTTTACCCCATTAGGAGAGGTGTACACTTATTTCTTGTCCCATTATGAGGTGTACACACTTCTCTTCCCCTATTACGAGTAGTACATTTATATTTATTACCCCGTTAGGTGAGGGCAGTTAATTTTTTACGTCACCTGCACTATCGTTTACACAAATCTTTAGGGCTTTTTTACATGTTGGCAAAACACACAGCAAGTCAGTCTACAGTTTTCCTTGCATAGTGTAAGATGGCACAAATTCACCTAAATATCTAGTAAATGGACTATGAAGCCAATATCAACAACCCCTCCTTTAGCTAGTGAGGTGCTAATGTTTCTGAAGTACTTTTAACATACCCCATAAACGCTCTTTGTTTTTCCTTCTAAACCGAAAGATACGATCACAAAACTGGACTAAAAAGACTCTAAAGCTTATACCAACAGTCCCTTCTTATCTAGCACTACATGATAATTTTTTCGCATACTCTACATGCTCCATAAATATATAATGACACACTAGGCATTTTCCCTTAAGAAGTGAAAGTACGATCACGCAGATCAACCTAGACATCAAAGGGACACTGGAGCTTATACCAACAGACTCATCTTACCTGGTGTCTTGGTGAAGGTGACGTGAGACAGGTGTGATGATGCAGGTGTGTGGGGCAGGTGTTTGGAAGAATTTGGCGGTGCTAACTTACCTACCTGAAACAGAAACGAGTACATTAGTGCCTGAACGGTGGCAACTAAAAACCAAATGCATCCTACAAAGAGACTAATTAAAGTGTGAGAAACTTCATGATTTTTTTTATTTTGGCAACTTTATTCAGTGACACAAAATACACCCAACAAAAGAAACATCGGCAAAAGAGTTCCACGAAATATGACGAGTGTTGTATGTTACTGTTTATGTACTAGAATGTCTGGAAATTTTGAGTATATGAAAAAGGTCAAGCTAAAGTTACATTACAATAAGTGGAAAATATGTATACTGATACAGGGTATAATGTACAACATTTTATAACTCCCTTTCCTGTGTTTTAGAATACTGCATTTAAAGTAGAACCAGAGTAAATCTACATCTTATATCACTGTTCAGTAAAGTGAAGACAGAGGCTACATGAGGTCTGCAAGAAGGAATGTTAATAATCACTCTTGAGTAAGACTGAGACTGGTAGGGCATGAGATGGAAGGGTCCGTATGAAGAGCTATGGGATTGAGATTGCTGAGGATAATTTGTGGCTTGGGTATGTTGAACAGGACAAGAAATAGAGATTCGTGGAAGATATGGAGCAAAGAAGTAATGACCAAAGGGCAGAAAAGTGCGTGTGTTTTGGTGGTATGGCTACACAGAGAGAATGGATATGGCTAAGGTCGTGAAAAAGGCTAAATGTTAGATAAGGGTGACAAGGTAGCGTGGAAGGTCGATAAAACTGTTTGATACAGCAAGCGAGTATATTATAAAGTGAGATACAGTATCCAAGTTGAGGGAGCAAAGTGTTTATGATGACAACGATGGATCGTGTACGCATGAAAAATCAATTAACAAGTATTTTTTTTTATTTTAATAACCTGTCAATCACCGGAATGATTCAATCAATGGTGCTGACAGCGACCAGCTTGTGAAACATAGTTGCTGACTTGTTTTTACTTCTGGTGTGAAGCCGAGAATTCAGGTTTTAATTACGACCGAACAGAGAAGCAGGCCATTTAACTAGGCATTCTGTTGATATATTACCCTTAACATTTCTCTATCTTATACCCACCTAACAAATTGGAAAGATATGGGGTTTGGTTGGTTGATGATGGTAACGACGATTATCATGATGATGGAAACTATGATGACGACGGTGAAGATGATTACGAAGGTGATGTCGACAATGAATATAAATGTATACCAGTGAACAGAGACGACCTGCATTCCATTCATCAAAAAACAGTCAGGAAGGAAGACAGTTTATTTTCTTCAAGACAATGTTCAAACCAGCAAGGCAGGCGGTCCGATGGAATTCAGCACACGGAGGCCAAAATGTTCCCGGCAGCCTCGCAAAGTTTCTCAAGAACACCTGAAAAATACCAGCGAGAAGTTGGCTTACCTCACCCCTCTAATCCCCCCGCCCCCTCACAGCCCTCTCTCTCTCCCCTTTCCTCCCTGCTACCCGCACCTAGAAATCAAGCCCATTCCACCCACCAGAATTTTCAAGACTACAGTACATCCACTTTTCCCACATTTTTTCAAGAGGCCAGACTTGTTCCATCCACAGAATTTCAAGAACCAGTCTCATTCCAAAAAAACTATTTCTCGCGACCATATTCATTTTACCCATACTTTCTTCAGTAAACTCATTCCATCCAAGTTAATTCTTGAGACCAAACCCACCTCATCCACACTGTTCCTCGAGACCAAATCACCCCACCTACGCTCCTTGAAACCAGAACCTTCCCACTCATCCCATCCTTCGAGACCTGATCCATCTCATCCACCTACCCACCTCATCTCTTCACCCTTGACACCAGATCCACTCCACCCACCCGACCCACCCCTCGATCTAACCCACCGCACAATTAGTCTTTGAGGTCGTTCTTCAACTTGGAAAAGAAATCTCTCCTCCCACACAGCAAGCCGAGAGCAGCACACGCCACCACACAGCAATCCAAGCCATACACCACCACACCACCATATAGCACCACAAGCATCACACTGACCAGCACACACCATCACACTTTACCACCACACACCACCACATTGTCACACTTGACCATCAAAAATCTCCAGTCCACTCAACATCATAATGACCAATATACACCAACACTTATCACCATATACCACAACACTAACTGTACCAACACACACCATTACATTTATCATCACACACCAACACACTTATCACCACACACAAACACACAAATTAACACTACCACCACACAAACACACACCACCATGATGATTACCACACACCATCACAGATATTCACACCACCATGATGACTGTCACACATACACACACACATAAGCACCACACTGATCATCACACCACCACACACAGTACAATGCTCACCACACAGCAACCCAGTGACATGTGAGGCTGTACTGTACCACCCGTTGACCAGTGTGTGTGGTGGTTAAGTCCAACACCGCAGGCGAGACAAAAACCACCAACCTATAAAAGAGGTAATCACACCAAATACCCATGACTCCAGGCGCAACACTGTACACTCCTGAATGGCTGTGAAGGTTTCTTTGTTTAAGGAGAGATGTGGAGGTAGAAAGATAAGTAACCTACTGTAGAGGGTACAAAACAGGATGGCTATTACCCAAGCTACCTGCTATCCATCTATCTATATTCTTGGTGCTCCATGGATCACATACACCTACCAGAGTAAAAATGAAATAATACTAGTAATATTAATCAATCCATCCATCACCCCAGGACGATTATCCTTGTGCACAGGGGGTGGGGAGATTTAGGACTGGTATTTTTGACATCTCTGGAACACAAATCAGAGGAGAAAGGAATCCCCTGTAACAAAGTCCTCCAGTGTCGTAAGATGTACAAGGCTACTCGCAACACTACGCAGGTGAGTAGTATCGTCACATTCCTACGTGAATTCATAAAATGGTTTCTACATCCCAGCTCCCGCCCAAGTCGCCTTATAAAACACGTAGAGCATACGTAGAAAGCTCTCTCTCTCTCTCTCTCTCTCACACACACACACAGGGATAATAATTAACAATACAAACAACAAATATTGGAATAATATATTCAGATATGTAAATGTTGTTTAATAGGAAGAGGATGCACTTTCGTATGTGGGAGTAATTCTTCCATGTGGACAAAAGACGAACGACACTGTGATATCAAAGACCTGAACTGATGCTGTGCTTTCGATGAAGATGGAAGAAATGAAATAGACCAAAAGTGCTTGAAGGACACAGCGACACTGCACCCGACCACTGACACATATCCGTGACCTTGACCTTTGATCCATCTGTAGCCCACCAAAACTGTATCACTTCCTCCTACACATAATGCATGAGCCAAGTTTTATTACAATCAGATCAGGTATTCATATGATAACGACGCGCTCCTTGAACTCTGACCTTGGCCCTTGACTTTTACACCGATTGATATACTGTACATAAAATTATAGTAAATTCTTCACAACCCAACACACAATATAAGTGCCAGTTCTGATGATAATCGGGTCAGGCATTTGTGACGTAACTTTTAGCATCAATAGGGCACGCACTCCACACAAGAGAAACGGACGCAGTCATAAGAGCTACCCATTTGGCGTCGCTAAAAAAAAAATAAAATAAAATAAAAAATAAAAAAAACGGAGAAAAAGCATGATCCATCAAAAATGAATTATGACGGAGCAAACCCATCGTCAGGAATGCAGTGGTTGTGGTGGTGGTGGTGGTGGTGGTGGTAATGGTGGTGGGTGCAGCAGCAAGTAAAGCCCCGCGAGGCCTCGAAGCTGCGCCTCTCGATCACTCCAGCAGCCACGAGTCCCTCCCTCCATCCACTCGACCGACCGGGGGCTCACAGGAAAAAAGCGGCACCCCACCCAGACGGCCGTAACTCGCCAGGAGCCACTACTTTAAGGCAGCAGTGAGAGGGTGATGGACGGGTGGCGTGCCGGCCCGAATATGGCGCTGGGGCGAAAATGCGAGAGTAGGTTGGGCCCGGCGCGGTAACCCTATACATAAACACGGTATCCCAGGGCTTCGACGCCGCGGAAGATGGCTGATGGTTGACTCTTTCAGCCTAAGGACGCATGTTAATCTATTTCCGTTGCTGGGAAACCATTTTATTCATCTTATTGAAAGAATCCTGATAGTGAGCGAATAAATGAATGCAGTGTCTATAACCTCTACGTTCGAAAAAGCTCTCCTAAGCTGCATAAACGCCCCTGAACGTGGCGAGAGTAATATAAGAACTACACCACCAGAGTGAAAGAGTTAAGAGAGCTGGTGAAGAATAGGGGGCTAGGTTGGTTAACGGGTGGAAGAAGTCTGGGTGCATGTTAGGATAGGGGAAGGCACGTAACAGAGGGTGATGGCCAGAAGGGGCGGTGGATGGGCGGGTGAGAGGAGATAATAGATAGGAAGATACTGCATAAGGATTTGAGGATGGCAGGTTGGTTGGGGAGAGATGGTAATGGATAAGACAGATACTGCTTGGAGGCATGATGGGTGCCCGGCCGGCTGGCGAGAGATGAGAATGGATAGGACAGATTTTACACAGGTATTTATAGGTTAAGTGGCTGGCTGAAGGAGGATGATAATGAACATGATGTGGTACTGTAGAACTAAACCACACAGGCAAGGAAGACGACTGGACGCTGGGGTGTTTGGAAGGAGGGTAGCGTATTAATATCATCACTGTCACCATCCTCATAACTATCTTCGTCATAAATCACCATCAGCATCATCAACAAAACAACAGAATACGCAGCAGCATCACCAACATCACCCCCACCACCACCATCACCACCACAATTCGTCATCATTTTAACGCATTTCCCAGTTATGTAAATGAACTGGGCTTGATGAAGAAACTGGAAAAGGGAAAACAAACAAGCAAAACTTTAATCAAGTGCCAGCGAAATTTCCATGGTAAAGAGAAATAAATAAACACAATCTCCCTTCACGTAAAGGCGAGAGGTGACTGAGCAGTTTCAGAGCACCGGTGTGTGGAATGCAGAGTACTAGAGGATCGTGAGAGAGCTGTGGGGAATGGAGCTGACAACATAAAGTCAAATCAGGTCAGGCTAGATTGTGTTAGGTTAATTTTGAGTTGAGTTATGCACTCATACTTAACAGCAAGTACTGTAGGGAACAAAGTAAATAACAATGATTAGACTGCACTGTACTGAGATAAAGAGCAATGTTAGTATGGATAGACCAATTTGTGAAGAATGTTGTTCACATCAACAGGTTAGGTTAGATTAGATCAGGCAAGGATATTTTAAATCAGATTACGTTACGTCAAGATGACAAGTTATATCAATTAAGCATAGCCTAATAGCACATACTGAGAACAGAGTGGATTGCAGCAGTTTAGGTTAGGTTATATTAGGTTCGGTCAGGTTCGGCTGGATTAGGTTAGATTAAACTGGGTTCTATCCAGATAACATTTTACTTTAATGAGGTAACTGAATTGTGGGAAAACGAGTGAATAGTAGTAGGCTATGTTTGGTCTGGTTAGCTTGAGTCAGGCTAATTTAGGATAGATTAGGTTAGGTTAGCTTCTGTCGAGGTGAAAAGTTATACCAAGGTGGTGTGAAAGAATTGCAGGGAATGAAATGAACGGCAACAAGTTAGGAAAAGGAGTGAATTGTAGGTTGTTCGAAAATGGAAAGGACTGTAGCAGGTTGTTATTTTTATTTATTTATTTTTTTTTTTAACAGGTAAGGTTAGGTTAGATTATCTCGATAGAAGTGATAGAATTGGGAGGACTGGAGTGTACAGCAGAAGGTTTTTTAAGATAAATTTAGAACATTAGGTTAGGCTCAGTCGAGATGAGCTATTTCAACGAGGCGTGACTGAATTGCGAGGAATGGAGTGAATAGTAGCGGGTTAAGTTAGGTTTGACTGGGGTAGCCCATGGTCGGGTAATGGTAGTAATTAGCCAGGTGAGGGCAGGGCAGTGAAGGGGCGTTGTGGGCAGTGGGGAAGCGGTTGTGTGCACAGGCTAAGGTTTGTGGGCACAGCGTAAGAGTGGGCAGGAGGTTATGGGTAGTAAAGTAGAAGCCTTTCATAGGGAACAAAAGCTGGAGAAAGAGTAATGGTGGGAGGAGGGGATGCAGGCTGAGAGGTAGGAGAGTATGATCGAGCTGTAGCAGAGTATAAGGATGCACTACACTCCCCATGAAGCTTAATAAACTGCACGGCATATTTTAGCTGCAAATTTTAAAGTGACAAGTTTAAGAGGGGGATTCCAAATAAATTTAAGCAAAAGGGGTGGTAAGAGTGTGTGTGTGTGTGTGTGCGTGTGCGTGTGCGTGTGCGTGTGCGTGCGCGCGCGCGCGCGCGTGTTGTTTTTAATCCTACATACACAAAACTGGAGCAGGCAGAGTGTAGTACAGGCAAACAATTACACGAGGCTGCCACTCAAGGGGAACCACATTCCACCACTGAACTGTGGGAAGGAAGGTAAAGTGTTGAGTGCACTCGAAATTTATGTTCTCCCTTCACAAGCGTGGGTTGACGCGTACGTGTCTGTGTTCATGTGTACATGTACGTGTACGCGTGCATGCGCGCGCGCGTGTGGTAATAATAGGTATTTGTCCATCACGGTTCTCCAGGGCTCCACCTTAAGCCCTCTTCCCCTTTACCAGGCCTGGCAGTCGTAGTTTGATATGCTTTACTGTCTGCTATTATGTGCCTTAGCAGGTGTACATTATGGTGCAGCTGTGTTAACAAATACGTGTATCACTGCAGGTGTGTGTGAGAGTTTGGCTGTAGGTGTGTGTGGGTAATACGTGTATCACTGCAGGTGTGTGTGAGAGTTTGGCTGTGGGTGTGTGTGGGTGACACATCAAACGCTATCAAATTATATTCGGTTTAGCCTGTCCAAGGATACTCTCCTTTATTCTTCTTTCTTCTTCTCTCTCTCATTTTCTAAAAATCAAATATTAATGTCCTTCATGTTCTCGTTCTTGAACAGCATTTTACTTAAATGAAACCTTTTTTGTGTAAGGTTGCTTAGATCGCCTAGGTTCATTATTTAGACTGTACAAGCTTAACATTTGGAAAAGCTTTGTAAAAAAAAATGTTGTAAGCAGAATATTTACTTTATTAATCTTTTTTTTTCTCTGCCACATAATGGATGATCTCTCTCTCTACCTCTATTATTCATTCTTTGCTGCCCTTTCAGGCGCGTCGAGAGCCAAGGCTAGGCTACTTAGTCCAGATAATGACGAGGGACTAACCAGCCGCAACACCAAGTGGCATTATTGAAAAATAAATCCCCAACCATCCATCATATTTACATCCTTATAGGTCACATCCAGCTGGAGCGTCTTAACCCACTAGACCACTAGGAGTCCATTTGTTTATATGGTTACCACCCAACATACAAAACAGTTTCCTGGGCTATTTGGCTTGTCACTCATTGTAGTCACCTGAAGGCAGCACATTATCAAATGTGTGGATGGTGAGAGTCCCCCTCTACCATACACAGAACTGATTGTCTTAAATTTAATCCGCAGTAATATTCTGATGCAATTTCATTATCACATGCAAACTCTCCCATTCCTATTTCTGACTTCATTTTCGTGTAACTGGGCAGTTTGCAAATTCTTCCACCATTCTACTATCCCCTTTTCATTTTCATGCATATATGGAGCCCTTCCTTACCTACTGATCAATTTTTTTTCAGCTTGTCTTAAATTAGATGTTCTCCCTTAGTGTTTTGTTTCCGTGTACCAATTAACTTCCTCCTCCTCCTCCTCTTCCGCTCACCTCCGTTTTCCTTGTCTCCATTTTTGCATAGGAACTACCTAGACCTGGTAAAACTTAGACCTTTCTTCCAAATAACTTACTTCTGTAGGTGTTTCTCCCTTCAATTTCACTTCCCTTACGTCTCTAGCCTCATACTGTGCATTTACACCCCTCTTAAAAATGAAATCTGACACACCATTCGACCTGATTTCCCTATGCTTAGCTAAAGGTGCCCCCCATCCCCCGTGCTCTCTCTCTCTCTCTCTCTCTCTCTCTCTCTCTCTCGTGGACACACACACACACACACACGGCACAGAGCTCATGACACACTGGCCTTGCATTCGCATCCACACTACTTGACCTTCTCCTCACTACCTCAGTCTGTTCAATACTCATCTGAATCTGTCACTCTCCCACGTCTCCAGCATCATTTCTATACGTCTTTGTGTTTCTGTATAATGTCTGACAGTGGGATTGTGTAGGTCTGTTAAATTCATGAGGAGCTGGGAGTAGGGGTGGATAGTTAGGGGGCACAGAAGACAGTGGTAACAGAGAGAAGTATCGGTAGCAGACATTGTAGTGGTGGCAGACAAAGTTGTGGTGGCAGACAGATAGTAGTAGTAGTAGACAGAAAGCAGTGATTGCAGAGTGTAGTGGTGGCAGACTGAAAGCACTGACAACAATGTAGTGGTGGCAAAGTAGTGATAACAGACAGAGGTAGTGGGAGTAGAGAGAAGGTAGTGGTAGCTGACAGAAGGTAGTGGTTGCAGACAGATGGCACTCAAAACAGACAAAGGTAGTGGTAGCTGAAAGCGGTAGTGGAAGCATACACAATGTCGTGGTAGCAGACAAAAGGTAGTGGTAGTAGACAGGTGGTGGTGGTAGCAGAAAGTAGTGGTGGCAGACAGAAGGTACTGGCAGCAGACAGAAGGTAGTGGTAGCAAACAAGTGTATGGCGTAGGCCTGGGGGAAGGTAGGAGAGATACAGAACTCGGATAGTGCAAGACAGTGGTAACAGATATTTGTATGTTGCAGGACAGTTGGGGACTACGACACATATTACAAGACACAAAAGGTGAATCAGAAAAGAGACAACGGCATGCTGTGGGTTAGGTAAAGGGTAGGAAAGACACAGAGAACAAACAGTGAAAGACAATATGAAAATAATAGAGACTAGTATAGCGTTAATATGGCTGTCTGTCTCTTCTTGCTTTCACCACAACGTCAGTCATCATTTAGTCACAGTAAAAACAATGTAGTGGAGCAGGCCATGGTACGTGCAGATATAGTAGTCAAACTGGGGTTAGGAGGAGAGAAGGATAGAAAGATTAAAGAGAAAGAGAAAGGTAAATAAAGGGCGGGAAGAATGACAGAAATGGATAAGATACGAGGGTAGCGTATTTACAGGACAAGATAGTGGCTGTAGGCAGGAGAGATACCAGACACTGCAGTAGGCAGGAAAAATACAAGACAGTGGTTGTGGGCAGGATACAGCATAGATTAAAGATAGCTGTAGGCAGGATAGATACAAGGCAGCGATTGTAGACACAGGAATGGTGCAAGTTTGGCTGTCTCTGTGTCTCCTGTTGCTTTCACCACCGAGTCAATTCCCCACAATCTAATTTCGTCCCTCACCGCCCGCTGTCTCGTCGTCAAAACCAAGATTACGCGCCTGATCTCCTGAGTCTCCCAAACACAACACTCGGAAAACAAAAGATTCAGGTACTTTACTGTCCTCGCCTATAAAGTATCCAGTGTAAGACTAGGGAGTATGTCTCGAGAGAGAGAGAGAGAGAGAGAGAGAGAGAGAGAGAGAGAGAGAGAGAGAGAGAGAGAGAGAGAGAGAGAGAGAGACAGACAGACAGACAGACAGAGAGAGTGAGAGGAAACAAAAAGGTCTAATTTGTTCTGCCCTCAATTTTCTGGCGCACTTCACCTACAAGAAGATCCTCCCTCTCTCTTTCTCTCTCAATAGGTCGGAACATTGCACCTCATGGAAAGTAAAAAATCAAACTATTTTTTATTTCTTATTCTCACCTTTCGATTATTTTATGACACTTAGGAATACTTAACATCAAGGATATCAAGAGCTTCAGGTACAAATTTATCTAATCAAAAGCACGTCCTGCACATGATTTTGGAAAGCCTCACCATCGAGAAAAAAGAAATGACTACATTATTTAACACATCTCACTCACCCTATACGAGATTATACAAAGAATATATATTAAAAAAAAAAAAAACTTATCAACTTTGTGACTTTATTCAACGGTGGATGTGATGAACTGTGCGCAAGATAAAATGTGCGCACGATGACGAAATGTGCGCATGGCGATTTAGAGTTCGGGTGATGTGTAAAATCATGAAATGTCGGCCTAATTGTTGATTTATCGCCTGACATTTGAAATTAGCTCTAATCAATACGGTCCGGCCTGACGCACTGACAGGTAGAATTACGCCAGCAACGTGAATGCATTAGCCGCCAGTTCACTCACCACGCCTCCACATAAACGTAAAATTATATTAGTTTCTTCCTGTGCACCCATTATATACTTTTTATTAGTTGGCTGTGGGAAATTATGGATCTTTTGTGGTGAAAAAAAATATATATATATACACTGAAAGAAAGAAAAAACGGAAAGCCTGAAAATCTGATCACTGTACAACCAAAAATAAAGAAAAATATAAAAGCTACTTCAGTCAACGTTAATACAACTGATCACAAATATTTAATCTTTAATACAAATGATCACAAATGTTTAATCTTGTGAGGAAAATATGAATGCAACAAGAAACAATAGTTGAAAGTCTCGAAAATTTTCCATTATGATAAAAAAAAAAAAGGGCCTTAATCAATATCCGTCTAACTCGAAATGCCCAGACACGGTTATTTCTGCTTAAAAGACTGGAATAATTAACAGTAGGAAAGACGGACTAAGGAAAGATTCTAGAATTGACTTCAAGAGCGCATATTTGTGTGTGTGTGTGTGTGTGTGTGTGTGTGTGTGTGTGTGTGTGTTGTGTGTGTGTGTGTGTGTGTGTGTGTGTGTGTGTGTGTGTGTGTGTGTGTGTGTGTGTGTGTGTGTGTGTGTGTGTGAGAGAGAGAGAGAGAGAGAGAGAGAGAGAGAGAGAGAGAGAGAGAGAGAGAGAGAGAGAACAAATTTATTCATGCATTTTTTTTTTTACCCATCTAAGCCGAATTTCGTGAAAAGGTTGAGCATCAGCTGAAAAGCTGACCACCTACTGTTTTTCAGAACAAAAGGTCAAAAGGAAAGGTTACGAGGCTGACAAAGTTGGACCTAAATCGGATAAAAACTATAGTTTTTATCCGATTTAGGCCAAAATTGGTGGAAGGGCTGAGGGCAAGACAAGAACGAAGGAAGTCGATTTTGAGAACAATCATCAAGTCCAAGTTAACAGGACAGATTTAAATTTCGACCTACGTATATGTGTGAGTAATGTAGCTAGAACTGTTTTGATCTTATCTGGTCCTTAGTTGATGTGAGGATTTAAAATTAGCGAACAAGAGGTCAAAGGTCAAGTCACATAGTAATGTCAACTTAAACAGTTTTTGTCCTATTTATACCAAGCTTAGCGGCAGGATTCATGGTAGGGCAAGGACCTTCATTAAAAGGTCAAGGTCACACAAAGGTCAAGGGCACATAGCAAGATCAACTCAATTTCGATCTTACATGGACTAAACTTGGTGGAAAGGTTTAAGGGTCAGGTAAGAACGATGTAATTCGATTGTGTGTGTAACTGGTCACAGGGCAAACTCAGATGTTCGAATCCTTAGACCAACTGGTGGGCGCGGGTGTTGCACTCCGACTTGATCTTGTTTTATTTGGTTCTCTCTATCCACAAATTATTATTTTTTTTTTTTTTTTTTTTTTTAAATCTGGTAGTAACTCCTGCCAGTGACACTGCTGAAAATAACCTCCTTTATCTTTTGCACAATCACGTCTTGTATATTTCAATCTTGCTACTGCTAGTCTGTTTTAATTCACTTGAGACAGACCCGACATACTGAAATGGTTAACTCGATATACCGGTAACTGCAACACTACGCAAAACAGTCAAGTGCGCTAAACTGAGGGAATGTGAGTCACCGGCGCAAATTAACAACTGTCAGATGGCGAAATTAAAAAGACACAACGTCACTCTTCTTCCCTTCTCATTTCTTCCATACTGTCCTCTCATCTTGGTCCCTTCCCTCCTCTGTCTCTTCCCATCTTTTCTCCTTGTTCCTTCTCTCACTGCTATTTTTCCTTCTACTTTTCTCACAGTCCCTTCTTCGTCCTTCCCCTTCTTCTCCTCTCTCTTTCTCTAAAATTCTCCCCCCTCATGCTCCCTTCAGTTGTCCTATCTCCATTTCTACCCATATTCCTTCTTTCATTCGCCATCCCCACCTCTTCTTTTTTCTCTCATTTCTTTCTCGCCTCCCCTCCCCTCTCTCTCTCTCTGTCGACCTCTTCCTTCATTCTCCAACTCTCTCTTCTCTTTCGTCTCCTTACTATATTTTCTCCTCTCCCCTCTCGTTTTTTCTCTTTTATCCCATAGTACTTTAAGTCCCTCTCCCCTTCTCCCCCCCTCTCTCTCTCTCTCTCTCTCTCTCTCTCTCTCTCTCCGAACTCTTTCTTCTCTCTGACCCCCCCACCCCCCAAACTCTCTCTCCCCCTCTTCCCCTTCATCTTACCCTCTTTTTTTTTTTTTCTTTTTCTCCTTCTAACCCCCCTTTCCGTCTCTCATTTTTCTCCTCCTCCACCCCTTACTACATTCCTTCAGCCCAGTTCCATCTCTCCAACTCTGCCTTTCCCTCTTTCATCCCCTCCTCTCCCATTTTCCTCTCACTCTCTCAAACTCTCTTTTTCCTCTCCTTTCTTCACCCCCTGACTACTCTCTCCTCTCATCTTCCTTTCCCCTCGTGTCTTCTGCAGTCCAAGCATCTTTTTCCACAAGAACGATTTCCTCTTCTTCTTCACTGCAATTTCCCTGCTTCTCGCCTTTCTCATTCCTTCTTCTCTCTTCATTTCCTTCTCCAGTCTTTGTCATCTATAAAATACGTTCCCTATATTTAACCCCTGGGTGTGACGGCATTTATTAACTACTGATTTCCAGCTATTCTATGACGGCCGTTTTCGGATAAGGTGGTGTAATTTTGTGAGTGCAGGAATTGGCAAGCGTCTTCGTTAACCCGATCCATCCGATGAGATCAATTTTAAGTCCGATGAGATTACTTTTAAGTCATCCATCACGCGATTTTGTTCTACCTGGGGAAACGTCTTGCATTGAAGGGGTTAAGAGAGGCTTTATTTAACCCCTCCAGTTCAATAACATGTCCTTGAGTGAACAAAATCGTCTGGAGATGGCATGAAAAAAATCACATCAAACTGGAATGGTTAATTCCTTCAATAAAATACCTAGGAAAAAAATTATAGTACGGTCGGGTTAATGAAGGTTGGAGTTTAATCCCTCCAGTAAAAAAAAAAAAAAAAAAAAAAAAAGTAGGAAAAACAATGGACTGAAGAGATTAATTTCTTAATATAATGTTTTTCTATTATATTCTGGCAATCTTCAAACATTTTAATTCGGTCTCGTACTGAAAGGCTTAATGTGAATTCTTGGTTATCATAATGGGGACATAATTGCACATCTAACACTCCACAAGCGGCGAAATTATTAGTATAAGCACCATAATCATGACTTCAATTAAGAGGCAATTTGTAGTTTGAAATGAGGAGACAAATGACATATGAAACGCCGTAATCATGCATTTATTGTCCATCATTTTTATCTTTCCTTTGTTTCTCAGGGTAATTATTTCGTCCATCTCTCCTCTCTCTCTCTCTGTTATCGTCCGTTCTCCCTCTCGCCACGATAATAATTCATAAAACGTTGCTCCCAGCTGCCCGCACACACACTAATATAATCAACCCCTTATTGCCCACACACCCTACCTTCATTCGCCCTTCCCTCCTCGTTCTGGGTCACTCAGAACTCAAACTGCAGTTGCTTATTATCGTTTGGGTTCGGTTATTGCCTGCACTTCATTCCTTTCCTCTCTCTCCCTTCCTTTCTCCCTCACTCACTCTCTCTCCCTCAGTGACTTTTTCGAAGTCTTTCCCTCGGTTGTCTGTCTGTCTTGTGTTTATGTCTGTTTGCCTGTGTCTTTTTCTCTGAGTTTGTCTGCCCGTTTCTGTCTGTCTGTCTGTCTGTCTGTCCGTTTGTGTTTGTTTGTCTGTCTGCACAACCAACAAACTGATTCATCTAAAAAATGTGGTTAGAACGGAACCATTCTTTCATTAAACAAGAACAGATTACCATTTTCATACGACTGATATGAAATATCACTTCCTTTAAAAACAAGTATATAATCAACGTCCTTATTATAACTTATAACTCAGAAACCTGGAGTTAATTTTTTTTTTCTGTGGCGGGACAATTTAAATTTATATTCTGGCTAGCAACAGACGGTTAAAATCAGCTGTAGGAAAAATATACAAGAGAAACGGCAAAATAGATCTTAGACCACTAAGTCACGAGCGCTACGAGAGAAGTGGGAAAGATAATGTTAGGCACCAAGTAAAGAAAAAAAATGAGGCATCTTTAATCAGGAGGAGATGAAGTCAGAATTATATATTAACGATTTCGTATGTGAAAAAGAAATAGGTATGTACAGGTTATATCGTTCGTAGAAATTATCAAACGGATAAATTAGGTAACACAAAGACAATAACAGTAACGAAAAAAGGTAAATAGTAAAAAGAGTGCATAGATGAAATCCGTAATCTTGTCGGGCTGAGATGGAACGGTCTATTAACTCATAAGCTAAGGTGGGAAAAAAAAAAAAAAAAAAAAAAAAAAAAAGGTAGATGTCTTTATTCTGCAATAGACGAAAGACTTAATAATTGGCAATGAAAACTGCTTATGTACACTGTAGTAAGCAAATATAAATACGCATACATCCATCCATCCATCACCCAATCCTACATTGCCCCATGAGGAGCGTAGAAGCCCGGGGCTAGGCAGTTGGTCCAGACATTTAAGATGAGAGTGACCAGTCTCACTTACCCCTGAGTGGCATTACTTGAGCAATCAACCCCAGCCATCCCTTGGATATAAACCTTCACCGGCTCAATCCGATTGGAGTGCAATAATTACCCACTAAACCACCAGGCGCCAAAATTTGGTTATATGGTTACCACCCAGCGTAGTAAATGGTTTCCTGGTGTTCAGGAAACCATTTGGCTTGTCACTCAGTGTAGAGTCACCCACAGGCAGAAGGAAGAGGAAAGAATAAAGGAAAGAAAGACAGAAGAGGGAATGTAAAGTCACCCGTAGGCAGAAGGACAAGGAGAGAATGAAGGAAAGAAAGACAGAAGAGGATGGAAAGAAAGAAGGATGGAGGAGAGGAAAGGGCAGACACCCAACAGCAGCACTACATCGAGTGAGTGGATGGTGAGCGCCCCCACCCACCACTAATACGGATACACTTTAGTATAATAAAAAAAACGGGACTGATGTGACTCTCAGAACCCAACAATCTCTGCAGAACATTAGGTACGAGTTTTATCACTGCTGCAAAAACTTCAAGCGATATTAATGCCCACACCTCCCCTACAACTACGGGTCAGCATCCATGCCCTCTACTCAGCAACCTGTCTACCCTCTTCGTACTAGGACAGCTTTGCCTGAATGCCACACTATATCTATGCACCTGGGACAGTATTCTCGTGGATTTAGAAGGCCCCCCGGCACCTCTTTCGTTGCGACTACATTACTCCCATATATGTTTCTGTATGCCAATTTTCTCTAATACCTAAATTCCATCGTAAAACATCTATCTATTTGTCTCTCTACTACCAGGCGCCTTAATCCCGGATGGGGTGGCCACAAACTCCTTGCTTCCACGTCCCCCTGTCCCCTACGATCAGGCTGCCCTCTCTACAATGCAGCTTAAAACGTGGAAATATACTCGTAAACTGGTAAGGAATTCTTCAGAACACCCTGTTGGCCCAAGAGAATAATGCGCCAGAACACATCAATTTTGGGTTTTATTATGGTGATCATATAACAGCTTTGCACAACCTTGTGCTTTCTGCCCCTTCATCACACGAGTAATGCACTGACCAGAAGAGATGTCAGCGTCTATGTCTCTCACTGTAAAATGTAACAGAGAGTCAAAGCCGAGGAGTGTTTACACAAAGATGTCTGGACTCACAACACACTACATAATACCTGGAGGTCGTAGGAATACCATAAGACGGACTGATTGATATCCCACAGTGACGAGCGGTGGGGCTGTACTAGAATGAGGTATTTCTAATCACCTCCTGCCCTTACAGTTGCCTTGTACAGTACAATCGGGGACATGAGTTTGCTATATACTTCATATCGTACACTTGTTGCTGTCTTTTGCTGGCTAATATTTCAGAGCAGAGATAATCATTATACAAGAATTTAAGAACATAAGAGGAGTTGGTAACTACAGTACGTTAGTTGGCCCAAGCCAGGCAGCTCCTACACGAATGTGAAAAGTACTGGAACAAGACAAGCAGGGAAAAGAAGGCTCTCCCTCGCCTACTCATAGATGACTGATATCGTGCGTCAGTGAAGAAAGTAACGAATATGCCTAATTGTGAAGTAGACACAGTGGAACAATGGATCAACTGATATCTCTCACTGTACAAAAATCAAAGAATACACAGGAAGACAAGGAATAAAAAGAATATATACTCTTTCCACGGATGTGAAAACGCTCATGACAAGACAGACCACACACAAAGAGAAATAAATATCAAAGTATCACACACTCAAAACCAAATTACCAAAGGGAAGAGCAATGAATATCAAAATACTCAGCAAAAATGTAACTGCCTATGAATACACTAGTTCCTTAAGAATATTAAACTCGGAATCAAATAACCTGTCTCTGAACAACCTAATGTTTATCTTTTCACGACTCTGTTCGTCTAGCCTCTCACGATTTATCTCTGTCCCTGCTTGTCTATCTATCCACCTAATATCGCTCTATTTTATTCTCTCTCTCTATTTTTCTCTAGCCGAATCCTTTCCTGGTTAACCACTTCTGACCTGTGACGTGTTTTACCAACTTATTCTTGCTACCTCTAGACGATTTTATTAAGCACTGGGGAAACCCCTAGTGAAGTAAATGAAGCTCTAACTCCTTCAGTTCGGAAGTGTCTTTACAGATGACTATAACTAGTGTGATTAAGAATAAAATTAAAAGTAAAGCCATCTGAATGAAGGAGTTAACTCTTGACTGTGACGAGTTTTAGAGAAACACACACACAGAAGTATGGCTCTAAAGTGAAGAAACTACTACTACTACTACTACTAGATCCAAAACATTTATAGACAGTTTTTATGCATTTTTTTGTCTGCTTTTGATTTCTCCGAGCTGAACATAATCGTCTGGCATTAGCTGTAAGAAAATGAAACGTAAATGAAACGTACTGGGTTGTCTTTACATAGCGCCCCCCTAGAAATTCATAAGAGGAATGGAAGAGAAGTGTTTTATATGAACCACCCTCTATTCTGCAAGAAAGAGGTTAGTTCATCCTTACTCGTCTGGTTCTCGATTTCAGTTTTCGTGTTGATTTTTCTGTATATAAGTCGTTGTCTGTCTCTAGATATCTGCTTATTTTATGATATGTCACTTTCCTGTTTTTCTTTCTGTCTCTTTGGGTAACATGCAGCTCTCTCTCTCTCTCTCTCTCCATGCGTTAGATGGTCTGCCAGCCCGTCTGTCTGTCTACCTGTCTGTCTGCTATCTTGGTTCTGTCTCCGCTAGTCTGTGTCTACATAACTAATTTCAGCTGATCTTTCTTCTTCCACCTGTGTCTTTCTCAGTCTAACAAGTAGCATAAGAGTAAATATATACCATGACTTAGTGTGCTCCCCTTAACTTCAACTTTAAGTTTTTCTCAGCACATTTCCATTTGCTCCAAGTTTCAAGGTGTCATATGCAGGAACACTTCTTCGCTTCTCCCTCCTCCTTTCTTTACCTTTCCTTTTCAGCCATCTCTTCCTTTCCTCTCTTGTCCAAGCTTCAATTTCCTGTTCTTTCTCACCCCCCTTTTTTCTTTTTCCCTCTCATTCTCCCTCCCCCTTCTCCATTTCTCTTCTTGCTTTCCATTTATTTCATCATTCTTTGTTTTCTCTTGGTTTCCCTTTCGCTTTTCTTTCAACTCTTTTCCTTTCCTTTTGAGTCCTGGTAGCGCCGTGTTTCTTCTCAATTTATTTCAGTAATACTTGAAACTATTGCTTTTATTCCGATGCAGTGTCAGTTTATATTTATTTATTTATTTATTTACTGAGAGAGGAGGAGGAATAGAAGAAGGGAGAGGGAAGTTGAAAATAATTTAACAACACTCCCATATCCCCCCAGAAGAAAATAAATATATATATATACAAAGAGAGAGAGAGAGAGAGAGAGAGAGAGAGAGAGAGAGCGCAAAAACACGCTGCCAACTGCACTTCGTCACCTATGTATGAAACCGTCAGCATCATTTGTTTTCGCCACAGACAAACACGGAAGCAATCACAAAGAAAGAACGAGAAAACTGGACACCTCTTACGAAGTGCGGAAGAAAAGCACCTGGAGATATGCTGGAGGGAAGGACGGTGGGTATTAGGGCCCATGTGGTGGTAAGGAGGGATTGAAGTATTTTCAGTGCCGTTATCTTTGAAAACAATCCTTCCAAGATATTAGGGTGTTAAGCCGACTCTGTGTCTTCTTTACTTCTGCACAGTTGTTGACTTTGTACAGGGGTTTTATCGCCCCTGTGTAGAGTGCAATTCTCATGTGTGGGAAGGCTCCCCACATACAGTTCTTCCCAACAAGGTGGAGTAAAAAGGCTTTTCATCTCCTCTTACTGGCTCTCTTCAATCTTGTATCTCTTCGCCGCACTGTTGCATCTTTATCTCTTTTCTATCGCTACTTCAATGGTCACAAACTCTGAACAGTCTGCCTGCATCCCACAACAACTACGGCGGGCACGTAGCACCCGTCTAGTAACAACTTCTCATTCCTTTCTGTCCAACTCTCGCAGTCCCTCATGTATGCAACAGGTCAGCTCCAGAACTGTCTACCTCTGTCTGCACTTCTTACTGCCTATGATTTCCAGTATTTTAAACGCACCGTGTCCAGGGATCGCGAAATGAATGTTTTCTGAATTAGGCTCTCTGTTATTTTGTCTATTTTTTCTTGGAGTGAAGTATCTTGCGGACTCCTAGCCTGTGGTTCCTTCTTCCTTACATAAAAAAAAAAAAAAGTACTGTTCCTATTTGGTTTGATGAAGCTGGATATATGATTTCTCCACCCCAGTCCCCACCCTCCCATCCATTCTCTCTCTCTCTCTCTCTCTCTCTCTCTCTCTCTCAGTAAAATTTGAGGATAACACCATTTGGCTGCACAATAATGAACGTAATAAGGAATACAATATACTTGCTGAAATTGGCCATACAGCGCAGTCTTTTTAAAACCCTTCGCTCATGTTTTTTTTTCCCTCCTTTTTTGGATATTCTAAGTAACCAAAAAGCGGGGGTGATGCATTAGTATACATCAGTGAGTGTCGTACCTTAAAAAAAAAAAAAAAAAAAAAAAAAAATGGTTGCTTAATTAGGCTACATAGGGCAACAATTTATAACTCTCCCGAACTTATATTTCAGGATGTGGCCGATTAATTTAACTTTCTTGAGTGGCATGGTGAAAATTAATATGCAGCTGTTAAATACGACATACTGTGAAATTTCAAAGAACTCTCCCTCCAGTGTTGTAGAATATGACGCGCAACCAGAGCAGTGATCCTTCTGTCATACTCTGTCCACTTTAACTTGACTTAAAACTGTCATCCCGCAATCTTTAATACCAATGTCAAAAAAGAGAACAGAATATGATGTTGGTCATGAATTGTTAATAGTTTGTAGTGTAGTAGTAGTAGGCCACTAAGCTCTGAAGAATAAGCTGCAAAAAGGCTAAAATCTCCAATGCGTTATTGTGGAAGCACTAGTGACGGTACAACACTTCCAGTTACCAGAGCGTTATAATAAGACTTCCTTGACTAACATTTTTCCTGTTACTGACGCACCGCGGTATAATGTTTGAGCTTTTACCAAGAGAGTGTTTTCAGCTGGGAGAAATCGGTCAATGGTCTAATTTTTCAGGCTCCATTAATCCCTGTACTATGAGACGTAAGATCCACATAATCCTCTGGCGATGGGAAAAATGAGCGGAAATTATGAATAAAATTAACACAGCGTCATCGTACGGAAGATAATTAACCTTATTGTTGTTGTGGACGGCATTTTATACATTATACACCTGTCGATTTTGCCGAGATGACGGAAAATGCCTCGCTCAGAAAATTGCTTGCCCAACTACTGGTACAGATGCACTTTGTTGTTTTATTGAGGGTAATGCAAGAGTATTCTGGTATTTCTTTGGTATTTCATTAAAGCACACAAGCTGATTTTGGCACTGTCCTCTTGCAGACACAAAATGAATTAGCTTAACACTGAAATCTAGCATTCAGAGAGTTAAGCAAAAGGCAAGTGTTTGGTGGAAGTGTGAATAAAACAAACGCTGTGAAACTATGAATACAGAGGAGTGCGGAGACGAGAGCAGGGATAGGGGGAGGTGAGGCGGTGGATGAGACGAGAGACGGTGGGGATGGGTGATGTGAGAGAGGGTGGTGGATGAGAGGAGAGGAGAGGATGATATGGTGGATGAGGAGAGAGTGATGAGGTGGATGAGGAGAGCATGATGTGGTGGATGAGGAGACGATGATGTGGTGGATAAGGAGAGGATGATGTAGTGGATGAGGAGCGGGGGATGTGGTGGATGGGGATATGTGGAAGGATGGTGTGGTGGATAAGAGGAGAGAAGAGAGGATGGTGTGGTGGATGAGAGGAGAGGGGAAGAGAGGACTGTGTTGTGGATGAGTGGAGGGGAGAAAGGAGTGGAGAGGACGGTATGGTGGATCAGATGAGAGGGGAGGATGGTGGATGAGGACTGGAGAGGGTGGGAGTGACGATCGGTGAGAATGAAATTGGGGATAGAAGGTGGATGTGAGGATAGGAGAGAATGAGGTTGGGGATAGAAGGTGGATGTGAGGATGAGAGAGACTGAGGTTGAGGATACAAGGTGGATGTAAGGATAGGAGAGAATGAGGGTGAGCCTAGGAGAGGGTTGGGGGTGCTGACACGGAGAGAAAGGGGTAGGAAAAGAGTAACAGGGAAGTGGGAAGCGGAGAAAGAACATGACAGCAGAGAGAGTAATGAGAATGAGGGAAGAGGGAGACTGCAAGACCTGAGGTGACTATCGGCAAAGGCGACAGGGTGAGAGAAGTAGCGCATGAAGGTGATTCAAAGATGGGAAGACGAGGAAAAGTGGGGGAGAAAACAGAGATATAGGAGAAAACAGGATGACAGGAAAGCTGAGAAATGGGATGATATGAAAGAATTGTAGGAGTGAGAAGAAGCAAAGAATGAAGTAATAAAAAACTAGGGTGATGGGGAGGTGTAGAAAAAAGGTAATATGGAGGAAAGGAGGCCGGGGGAAGACGAGGAAAGAGAAACTGAAAAAGGTGAAATAGATGTGAGAATTTGGAGGCAGGGATGTTGGTAAAAGTATCCGGAGGTAAATAATCACGAGGGGATAGGGAGAGTGAAAGAGGTAATGACAAGAAACACAAGACAGTAGGGTAGTGAAATGAAGATGGAGTAATGGGTGATAATGCAGTATTAATGAATAACGAATACGTGGATGAGGAAAGGTGCGAGGGAGGGTATAAGAACAAGACAATGGGAGGGAGAACAAGAAGGGGATTAGGCAGGACAGTGTGGGAAAGTTGGTAGGACGAGATAAGATGGTGTAGTGTGTCTTAAGCTATCTCAATATATACAAACACGGGGATATATTGGTACACATTTAGGCCTATGTAGTCTGAAGGCAAGTACACTCAACTCATCCTAATACATATGCATACTTTTATTTATGGTTCGTGTAAATGGTGGGAGGTGGGGGGTGCTAACCATTCTCTCACTTGATGTAGCGCTACCTTCAGGCGACTCGAAACTTAGTGACATGCAAAATGGTTTCTTGTAGCCTAGGAAACCATTTATTACGCTGGGTGGTAACCATATAACCAGGTAAGTACCTCGTGGTCCAATGGCTCAAGGCTCTCCAACTCGATGTGGCCCTTAAGGGTTTACATCTAACGGCTCGTACGATACTGCTCAGGGAAGGGCAACTATACTCTTTTCATCTTAACTTAGCCCAGAATTTTGTTTTTTTTAGCTGACCACGTAGCTCAGTGGTACTAAATGAAAAGGGTACGGGTTCCATATCCTTTCCATGGCGCCTCGTCTTGACTACCATCATATTTTTAGGACAGATATGTTAATATTCAGATTTCAGGATGGAGAGATGGAAATAGTAGGCGTAGTAAGTGATAAAGATATGGTCACACTCGACTTAAACGTCAGGATTAAGTAGCCTACCGCCGGGCCTCTACACTGAGTAAATAAAGGACTGGAGCAGAGATGGTGTAATTCTAGTTATTATATATTTATGATCACTTATGCACATTATCAGTATATATACCTGTTGCACACACATCTGATATTACATACACCGATGCATATATTAGTATACACACCTTCCAGTTCAATACACAATCAGAATACATCAAACACACAAATAACAAGAGCAATCCGAGACTGCAAACCTCCGCCAAGGCTAAACAATCCCCCATTTGCCAACACCCCTGCAATGGTTAAGAATCCTTATAGAAAATTCCTAGATCCGGATGATGATCCGGATCACCACCAAAATCTAATGCATTCTTCCTTAGGCCACACCCTACCCCTCCAAAAAACTTCAGCAAAATCCGTTCATAACTTTTTGAGTAATCCTATAAATTGACAAACAAACCAACGCTGGGAAAAACAACCTCCTTGGCTGAGGTAATAACAATCACACACAAACACAAACACTCAATGAAACTTACAGAAACACTCACACACACACACACACACACACACACAAACACACAGCAACCCCACTTTCCCACCTCCTCATCCCCCCTCCCTACCCATACCCCCCTCTCTATTTCCTCCCCTCCCCTCCGTCTGCTATCAACTCTGCCATCGTGTTTAGCGTAGACTCCCACGGGTAGGAGGAAGGTTGGCATGCGGGAAGGAAAAGGTGGAAGGGAGAAGATGAGAGAAAAGGAAAGGAAGAAAAGAAGGGAGAAGATGAGAGAAAAGGAAAGGAAGAAAAGAAGGGAGAAGATGAGAGAAAAGGGAAGGAAGAAAAGAAGGGAGAAGATGAGAGAAAAGGGAAGGAAGAAAAGAAGGGAGCAGGTGCAGTAGGAGGAGGAAAAGATGAAATGGAAGCAGGAAGTGGAGGGAGAGCAAGGAGGGAATTAAAGGAGGGCGAGGATGGAGGGAGGGAGAAAGAGGAGGAGGGTGATGAAAAGGAAGAAGGTTCTGGGAAAGTATAAAAAAAGAGATGTAGGAAGGAAGGATGGGAAGGACAGGAGGGTGGCTAAGTGGAAAAAAGAGGGAATGATGGATAAGGAAAGGAAGAAGAGGGAAGAAAGAGAAGGGAAGGGAAGAGAAGGGAAGGAAACAGAAGGGAGGGAAGGGAAGGGAAGGGAAGGGAAGGGAAGGGAAGGGAAGGGAAGGGAAGGGAAGGGAAGGGAAGGGAAGAAAGGAAGGAAGGAAGGAAGGGATAGGGGAAAGACTGAGGAAGCAAGCGAACACAGCGTCGGATTGTTAATGTCAATAAAAGATAAATAAACGAATAAAATAATTAAAGATGAGAGAGAGAGAGAGAGAGAGAGAGAGAGAGAGAGAGAGAGAGAGAGAGAGAGAGAGAGAGAGAGAGAGAGAGAGAGAGAGAGAGAGAATGAAAAAAGAACATAGTCAATTAAAGTTTCATGCACATTTTAGATGAAATTTAGTTTATATGAAGTTTAGTTTATCGCTTCTTATTTTGTATATATACAATTTGTAAAAACAAACTCAAGTTCCTGGTATGTAAGTGTAAAGTAGGACTGGGCCCGGAGGAGGAAAGAATTGGAAGGAAGTGGTAGGAGAGTGAGGAGAGATGGGGAGAGTAGGTAACAGAGGGAAGGAGAAGTGGACAGAAGGTATTATGGAGGGGAAAGAAAGCGTGAAGAAGAAGAAGAAGAAGAAGAAGAAGAAGAAGAAGAAGAGGAGGAGGAGGAGGAGGAGGAGGAGGAGGAGGAGGAGGAGGAAAAGAAACTAAGAATGGTAGAGAGAAGGTATCGAGGTAGGAAGGGGAAGGAGGCAAAAGCGAGTGAGAAGGTGGAAAAGTGAGTGAGGAATGAATTGAATTTGACCCCGTAGGGCTAGTTTATTGGACACCCCTTCCTCATCCTGTGAGGAGGCAGCGTCAGTGGATGATGACTACATGGGTGGCCAATAAAGGAGGAGTTATCTCATTGAGATTCCTCCCAGATAGTTGTAAGAGTAACTTGGGCTAGAATTTACATGTTACTATAGTACACATAATTACAAAGATTATAAAATAAAAAGGACATATTGGCATAAGCGTTTGTGACAAATGGTAATGTGTATATATGGCCTACTTAATATATATATTTACACAAGGAAGGGGAAGGAAGAAAGCACGAAGCGAGGAGGTGGACAAGGAGGGAGGAAGGGGGAAGAAAGGAGGGGTGGATGAGGTAAACAAGGAAAGGAGGGGGGGGGGGAGGGATGAAGGTAGGACAGACGTGTGTGGAAGATGGTAAACGAAGGAGTGAGTAACAGAAGAATAAGTAAAACAAGGGAGGAAGGTATGAAGACAAGACAAAGTGTGGGGTAAGGTTGACGAGGGAGACAGGAGAAGGCAAGACAAGGGATAAAGAAGAGAGGGTAAGAAAGAGGAGAGTGGGAGAAGGTAGGTATGGTAGGGGATGAGGAGGAGAGAAGGTAAGAGAGAAAATAGGAGATAATAAGAGAGGGGGTAGCCGTAAGAAAGTGGGGGTGGGGAAAGAAGGTAAGTTGGTAGGAAGGAGGGGGAGAGAAGGTAAGACAAGGGAGGTAGGACTTTGGGGGGTGGTGGGAGAGAAGGTAGGATGGGGGCGGGAGGATCACAGATTACCATCGACACTCACGAAAACAAGACCGTGTGAGGGTAAATACAGCGACCTTGTCATCTGCTCACTGGGAGGCGCAGGTGGGAAGAGAGGGAGCCCGGAGTAAAAGGTGAGACAGAGTGAGATGTGTAAGAGAGACAGAATAGGAGAATGGGAAGCGGGAATGAGAAACAAAAGAGAGAGAGGTAAGTGTGGACAGAGAGGGATGTGTAAAAGATGGAGGGATGTGCAGAAGAGAAACAGGAGGGAGGTAGGAGAAAGAGTAGAAGTGGAAAGGAGGTACACAGAAGAGTTGGAGGTTGCAGACAGAAATAAGGAAGAATTGTGAGGGACAGATAAACGTAAGGGAATTGCGAGGATACAGATGGCAGACAGGTACAAAAAGAGATGTGGAAACTGGGAAATTACAGGGAATAAAGATGAACAGAGGGGTCGGAGATAGTACCTGAGAGAGATACGGTACATTAGAAACGGAAATAAAACATGATGAAGGCTGAGAAACGACATCAGCGTCTGGGTGACACAGAGACAGATAAATAGCCTACATGAACTAAGACTCTTGGAAGACGTTGAAGCAGAGAGGAAGAAGATAGAAGAAGTATAAGAAGGAAGGAAGTTTGAGAGGGGACAAAAGTAAAGGAAAGGAAAGCAATATCAACATACCAGAGCTGCCTACTGCAACGGTATCTAGTTCTACGAGCTGAAGATAGGAATGTTAAAGCAAGAAGACTTCAAGCAGAGGAAAATGAGAAAAGATAAAGGAACGGGTGTAAGGAACGAGGAAGGCGCGTATGGAAGGAGGAAAATGAGTGTGTAATGAAGGAGGAAGGAAGGAGGACGGAAGGAGTATAAGGAAGGAGGAAGAAAGGTGTGTAATAAAGGAGGAGGGAAGGTGCGTAAGAAAAGAGTTAGAAAGTATGTAAGGAAGGAGGAAAAAAGATGTGTAAGAAGGAGAAAAAAAAAGTGTGTAAGGAAGGATGAAGGAAGGTGTGTATGGAAGGAGGAAGGAGGGTGTAAGGAGGAAGTGGAGAAAAAACTAGTAATGGCGTGAACGAACAAACGAAAATATTTCAGTAAGTAGGAGGAAAGTGATAAAACAGGGGAAGAGGAAGGAAAGCGACAGGAAAGAGGAAAAAAAAAAGTGAGGAGGAGGATGAAGACAGGGGTGAGCGCATGGAAGAATGAATATTACAAAAAAGAAGAAAGGCGAAAGTGGGATAATTAATGTAGGTAATGAGAGAAATTTAAGGAAGGGATGTCAAGGTCTGGACTAGTAATGAAGCACAAATAATAATAATAATAATAATAATAATAATAATAATAATAATAAAATAATAATAATAATAATAATAATAATAATAATAACAACAATGTACAAAAATACTGCATGGTTTAAGACAATGACGAATGAATGGAATGGAGAGAGAGAGAAAGACAAGGGGGAGGCACAGACACAAACACAGAGATGGAGAGATGATAAGATGGGTAGATAGGGTGATAAGGAGAGGAGTGATCTACCAATGACAAAGAGAGAGAGAGAGAGAGAGAGAGAGAGAGAGAGTTGGCAATAGAGTTTCTGTAAGTACTTTTTTTTTTATTCTTTCTACCTTCAAATGATTTTATTTAGTTATGGGAGACCTCTCGTTGTGAACCTTGCCTTGCAGAACGCTCTCTCTCTCTCTCTCTCTCCTAAACACACACACACACACACACACACACACACACACACACACACACACACACACACACACACACACACACACGGCTTAAATGGAACTAAACCTGCTTTGATCCTCTGTCCTCTGAGCTACTGATAAGTTTGTTTACACCTGAGAGTTTCCTACACTCACTCTCACTAACTCACCATCATTCTCTCTCTCTCTCTCTCTCTCTCTCTGCTTTTCCATTTCTCACTACCCACCCACATTGGTGAACTTCACTTTACTGTCTGACGGACGAAAGCCTACACTTGGTGGCGATGTGAAAAATGAGTGGAGCAGCTGCAGCGTCCACTCGGGAGCCAAACCATTTTTCCCTGCACCTTGCCGTGAGAAGGACCCTAATCTGACTCTGGAGAAGCCATGTTTATGATACTGGGTACTGGATCCATACGAGGTGTAGGTTATGTAATGTACTGTACCTGTAAGACGGCCCCACAGAAGCATTTATTTACCTGTGGTCTACGGGTCTGCTTGGCCGGAGAGACGGGGGCTAAGCAATAAGGACATCAACTTCACTGTCTTGCTTAGTTCGCTGCTTTACTGACCCCCACTTTTCACACTTAAGTTTCACTCACTCTTCCCATCATTACTCTTACTCTCTCGCTAAGTCCCTCGTTTACTTCTTTACCTCACTACCCATCTTCCTTTCTCAATCTCTCTCAGTTACACTTTTCAGCAACCTAATACCCTCCTTTGCTCTATTTACTGTGCTTCCTCATTGCCCAGGCTACACTCTTTTTCCTCCACATTTAACACTTCCGTGTGTGTGTGTGTGTGTGTGTGTGTGTGTGTGTGTGTGTGTGTGTGTGTGTGTGTGTGTGTGTGTGTGTGTGTGTGTGTGTGTGTGTGTGTGTGTGTGTGTTTAACACAGAGGGAGACCAAGTAGATTTTACTGTTATAAGTAAATGGTTCTGCCTTTACTTTTAAAACAACTTACTAAATGTATAAGTTTGAGAACAAGGTGGCAGATGCAAACAACACTACTAACAGACAATCTGATACAAACACAGAGAAACACACGCTCAACACTGATAAACACTAACACGGTAAAAAAAAAAAAAACATTTCAAACACACAGACACACACACACATACACATATTGGACTAACTTTCACATGTATACACAAAACCATACATACACACATTACCACAAGCACACAAGCATACAACTATATACTATTACACTGACACACTAAAACACACATATTAAGAGCCAACACACACACACACACACACACACACACACACACACACACGCACGCACAAGCACACAAATAATACACAGAGCTCGCTCGCTCTGCTGCCTTTCCTACAGTGTCCCCCAGCTTCATTCACATGGAACATCAGCCCTACCCCATTCCTTCCACCCACACACACACACCCGCTCACATACCCCCACACATACCCCCTCCAATCCCCTACACATCCTCACACACACAACCTACACATCCACTCCCCACACACATGCCCTTGCCCCTTCCGACATGCTTAGTTACCCTGGCCAGGACGACGCCAGGTGAGGGAGGAGACGCTAATGGCAGGGCTAAACAATAACAACACACCTCACGTCCACCCCGCCAAGATGTCACCCTTTATAATGGCCCAGGAACCCAATGCAGTGGACTATTTGCATCCAGCGGGAGGAAATGGCGGGGTTTTAATAGGATAATAAGTAAGGGTTCATGGTGGCGTGTGGGTCCAAGAGACGGTCAATAACAAGGACATGAATTACTAGGAAAACAAAGGGTGGTCCATGCGTTCTGCCAGGAGATTTTTCACGTGTTTTACGGACGATTCAGAGCTAAGTCTACCGCGACACATTAATAAATTTCCCTGTCACTGCATTATTTTAACAAGCTTCGATAACCCACTCCCACTGCCACACTCACGCCCACACCAGCAGACAGCCATCCCTGCAAGTCAAAAGGTATTCTACTGACACGTACTGGTGAGCTTTTCCAATATGTGGGTGGAAATTTTTGGGCCATGTAATGCTGTCAGAGGTGTAGGTCGGCTACCTACCCTTAAATGTTCTGAACCAGATCTCTACACGTCTCAAGGACTACTGTATGTGTAACTAGCATCTGCCATTTAATATTTGTGAATTAATGTATGAAGAAAGTGACGGAAATGCTACAAAAAGTGTTCGCTAAGGAAGTTTCAAGAGGGTATTGTGGCAAGCAGAGTGTTACTAAGTTTTCTATAAGATTATCAGTATACAGAGAAGAGGGGCACACAATCTCCTTTTTGAGATTTAACAACAACAGTTGCAGTGGCATAAAGATCACAATGGAGAGCGTCAAATGAGAATATCAGTGGCATACACTGAAGCGTAGTTTGAGTAAATAAAGCAAGACTGAATTAAGGAAGGTAAATAAACTCCAATAACAAAGAAAATCCTATTTTGTCTCCGTAGATGAACTTTAAGTTGGAGGTAAACTTAAGTAAACTTTTAATTGCACAAAGATTGCCAGGTGGTTGAAACTCTGGGATTAATTAATAAAAATGAAAAAAAAAAAAACCACGTTCAATCATTGCAGTCAAAGTGTTACACAGACGACTTTGAACTCCGCAGCGGCGTAAGGATTCTCTCAGCCGAATAAACCCGCCAGGAATTAGTGACCATAAAATCACTTCCGTTGAACCACAGCAATGAAAAGGTTTGAGATAGTTTTTTTTTTAGTAGAATCTTTCAGCAAGGTAACGATTCTCCCAGCCGCAAAAAAAAAAAAAAAAAAAAAAAAAAATCATCTGGCATTACTGGGTACAAGAATATCTATTAATCTATTTACACCACAATGAAAGGTTGATAAAGATGATTTCTAGAATAATTATTGAACTGCGTACGAAATCCCTCAGCCGAATAAAATCGATCGGTGTTAGTGAGGAAAAAACCTACCTATGTCCACCCACCGCAGTGATGGAGCTACAAAGATACATGTTACAGATATTACTTTAAATGAGACCGCTTTGACTCTTTAGTTGCGTAAGGAGTGTCTAAGCTGATTAAACCTTGTGGAATTACTGAGCATAAAACCACTTACTCTCAGACACCGCAATGGAAGTGCTTGAGACAGGTGTTTCATTAATCCTCTAGCAACATGGCGCTTCTCTCGGTTAAACAAAATCACCTCGCGTTAATGGGAATAAAATCACACACGTCCAGCCACCAAAGTCCGAGGGTTACAGGACCAGCACTTATTCCTCTAGCAGCGTCAGCAGTACATCAGTTGACCGTCTTGCCTTGATAAGAATTAAATACATTACCGATACGCTGAAATACTGCAGAGAAAAAAGGGTTAAGAGAGCCATCCTTTATACAGCTGCGCTTGGACTCTCAGCTGAATAAAATCGTCTGCATTAGCGAGCATAACATCAATTACCTTCAACCACCGCAGTGACAGGGTTAAGTAGAAATTATGGCCGCAAAATCCAAGCCTCTTTTTGCCCCACCTCTTTACTCTCGCTCTCTGCGCCACAAACAACCCAATTATCCCTCTAGTCTTGTTGTTGCTCCTCTCCATGCTTTGTTAAACAGAGTCCGGCTGAGAAAAAGGCTATTGTTGCAGCTGCTTCCTATTACGGGCGTGTGTAAGTAAGCGGAGGAAAAAAGGAGGATGGATGAGAAGAAGAGACAACAAATGAGGTAACAAAAAGGGAGACGAGAAGGGGAGAGAAAGTGGAGAGAGTCAACAGAGATTTGTGGCTGGAGAATGGAAAACAAGGGAGGAGAACAGCATGAAGAATGAAACATGAACAGGGAAGAACAGCATGGAGAATGAAACGAGAACAAGGAGAACAGCATGGAGAATGAAACGAGAACATGGGAGAACAGCATGGAGAATGAAACGAGAACAAGTGAGAACAACATGGAGAATGAAACAAGAACTTGAGCGAACAAGGCGAAAAGAAAAGGAGAAAAAGGAAGGAAGGAAAAAGTAAGATCAAAACTTGAAAATGGAGAGCGAAAAAGAACTACAACGAAGGAGGGAAGGCATAAAATAAAGTGACAGGAAGAAAGAAAAGAAAGAATGGAGAAGGGAAGGAACTAGATAATTTGAGAGAGAGAGAGAGAGAGAGAGAGAGAGAGAGAGAGAGAGAGAGAGAGAGAGAGAGAGAGAGAGAGAGAGAGAGAAACTGGTGGGAGTGTGAGAGGCTAAGGGAGCAAACAGGATGGGACCCACACTTCTTGCCCATCCTGCTGTACATCTGCATGCCACCCACTGTACCACACATACAGGGGGGGACCTTTAAGTGACACCTGGATGGCAGAGCTTCACAGGACAGCTTAATGAGAGAGGCAAGGGGGAGTTTGATTGGAAAGCTTAATGAGAGAGTCAATGGATAGACTTTCAATTTGGGTGGTTCAAGGGAGAGCTTCACTGAGGTTCACTGAGGAGGTTGGCAATACTGTTTTATATGAGGTTGAAAAAGGAGCTTCGCTGGAGAGCTACAGTATATGAGAGGTTCGAGGGATAGCTTCACAAGAGGTAAGCGAGGTTCAAGGGAAAGGTTCACAAGAGTTATATGCGAGGTTCAAGGGAGAGCTTCACATGAGTTATAAGCGAGGTTCAAGGGAAAACTGAACAGGAAATCGATAAGAATAGCTCAAGGAAAGTACTTATAACAGGGTATTAAGAAGCGCTCGCTGAAGTCCTGTGAGAGAGCTTCCATGTAAAGCTTCGCAGGGGGATGCACGGAGGAAATCAGTACTTCAGGGGGTAAGGGAGAAATAAGCAGATTATTATTTAAGGAGCTTTACCGATAGCAGAGGAAGAGGTATGGAGATCAATAGGTATATATCGCAACAAATGGAAAGTGATTAAGAAAAGAGTAATAAATATCAATATAGCATCGTCTAGGAGCCCTTTCTAATGGTAATATATAACCAACAAAGAAAGAAGAGTAATAGTAACTAAAAACTGAAGAAGATGAAGTGAGAAGATGAGGAAGACGACGTCGAAAATGAAGATGAAAACGATGACGATAACAACGACGATGAAGACGACGACGATGATAATGATGAAGAAAGATGCAACCAGTAAGGCAGGGGAGAGAATGTTGACTTATGCAACAAAAACAAAATGAAGAAAACAGACAGGCGCAATTATAACTAAGTAGATTAAACGACAAGGAACAGGATAATAGCTGGAGGAAATACCGAGAGAAATTATACCGACGACGAAGAAAATGCAGAGAGAAAAAGTGAAGCCGAAAAAGAACTAAACATGGCCGCAGCGACAACAACAAGACTAAGAGTAGACAAAACAATGATTTCAATCCCAAACAAAGCATTTAACCCCTTGAGCTCTCTCTCTCTCTCTCTCTCTCTGCCACAAGACAACTTTATTCACCTTAATGAAGATAATTTTGCAGTAACGGGGATTAAGGCAATAACTGTCAACCCGTCACTACGAGATCTTCCCTACGGCTGAATAAAATCGTCTGGCAGTAGCAAGAGAAATAAAATACGTCATAGTAAGGGGTCTGACCTGAAATAATAAACACAAATAGCAAAAACACCCTAAAGAGTCCTCTGCATAAAGGCGATTATCTTAACTGAAAAAGTCCGGACGCGCCTTATGATTCAATAAAGCAATATGAGGAGGATGCATGAAGGGAGAAGGAGGGAGAGAAAGAAAGGGAGAAACAGGGAGAAAAAGAAAGGGAGAAGGAGGGAGAGAAAGAAAGGGAGAAGGAGGGAGAGAAAGAAAGGGAGAAGGAGGGAGAGAAAGAAAGGGAGAGGGAGGGAGAGAAAGAACGGGAGAAGAGCGAGGGAGAATGGGGAAGGAAGAGAAGGGCGGGGATGGGAAAAAGGGAGAGGGGGAAGAGAAGATAGGAGATGTGATAAAGGAAGCAGGAGGAAGAGGAGAAGGAAGGAGATGGAAAAAAGGGAGGGGGAGCAAGGGCGGAGCACGAGGAGAGAAAGGGCGGAGCAGGAGGAGGGGAATGAGGAGGAGAAACAAGGGAGGAGGAGGGAGAGAAGTAACATACGGAAGGGCACAGGAAGTAAGAAATAAAGCAGAGAAATCAAGGAAGCGAAGAAGAAGCGAAGGGAGAAAAAGGCATAGGGTAGGAAGAAGGAAAACGACAAGGGGGGGGGGAGGAGGAGGAAGAAAAATGGAAAGGCTGGGTAGGGAAGAAATGGGGAATGGAGTGGAGAAAAATTTGGACAAGGGAAGAGGTCAAATGAAGGAAGGAAAAAAAAAAAGGAAAATGGAAGAACAGAAGAAGAGCAGAAAAGAGGGAAGGAGAAAGGGACAGGAGGATAAGGACAAATGAATTAGTGGACGAGGATTAGAGGAATGGAAACATGGGAGAAACAATGAATGAAATGAAAAAATGACGAGTGGGAGAAATGGGATGGAGGAAGAATTGGGGGAAGAAGAGCAAGATGAAAATAAAAGGGAAGATTCTTAGGAAAAGGGAGGAAAAGGATTTGGAATGACGGATGAATAAAAGAGGAAAACTAAAGAGAAAGGATTTGGAATGACGGATGAATAAAAGAGGAAAACTAAAGAGAAAGCTAGGAAAAGTGGAGAGAGTGGGAGAGACGTAATGAAGGTTGGGACAGAAGGACTGGACATGGGAATATGACTTGAGATGCAGACCAATAGTAAGAGGAATGGGAAAGAAGAGGAACAGGAAGAGAGAGAGAGAGAGAGAGAGAGAGAGAGAGAGAGAGAGAGAGAGAGAGAGAGAGAGAGAGAGAGAGAGAGAGAGAGCGTGAGAGAAAGATGTGAGAGACGGGAGGGAGGCAGAAAAAAGACTGAGATGAGAGGGAAAGAAAAAAATCTCTTACATCTTAATTCCATTCATTTGCAGAAAGGTCTCTCTCTCTCTCTCTCTCTCTCTCTCTCTCTCACTCTCTCTCTCCCCATTTTTTTCTTCCATTCATATTTACGTGGCATTTCATTCCACATGTTTGTATATCTTCCATTAACACTATCTATCTACTCCCATTTAACTACCTGCATCTATCTACTTGCATTTTTCTACTTGCATTTGTTTACTTGAATATGTCTACTTGCATACGTCTGTCTACTTACATCAGTCTTCTTGCATCTATCTACTTACACCTTCTACTGTCAGCTGTCTACTTACATCTGAGTGCATCTATCCACTCGCATCTATCTACATGAATGTGTACTTGCTCACATCTATTTATTCTCACCCATCCACTCGCACCCCATCCACTCGCACCCCATCCACTCGCACCCCATCCACTCGCATCTGTCTACCTTTTCCCGACTACCTGCACATCCATTTTCTTTCCCTCTGCCTTCCGGGGGCTTCTATGTCAAATAACTTCCAATCCACCAATGTATCTAATTTTTTTACATGCCATAAATCGAAGAGGGGTGGCGCTGTACACGTCTAAGCACTTATAACTAACTTCTGCCTGTCTTGTTAAATTTCCGTGGAGGCATTATTTCGTTCGTGTCAGCCCCAGGGGGAAGGGAGGAGGGAGGGAGGGAGGGAGGGAGGGAAGGGAGGGACAGGGAGAGACAGGGAGGGTGGGACAGGGAGGGAGGGAGGGTGGGACAGGGAGGGAGGGAGGGTGGGACAGGGAGGGAGGGAGGGTGGGACAGGGAGGGAGGGAGGGATAGGGAGGGAGTGAGAGATGACGTGGGGGGATAGGGAAAGGATGATGGGAAGGGTGTGAGGAGGGTAGGGATCGAGTGGGGGCGATAGGAAGGGAGTGCAAGGTACGGAGGTAGAGCAGGGAAAAGAAGGAATGCAGGATTGGTGGAATGAGAAGGGCAGAGAGAGACAGGAGGGTAGGTAGGGTGGGATGGGCAGGGAGAGGGAAGAGTGTAGGGAGGTAGAGAGTGTAGGGAGGTAGAGAGTGCACGGTGGGGAGAAATAGGAGTTGGCAGAGAGTGCAGGGCTGGGACGGGGTGCGAGAGAGAGAGAGAGAGAGAGAGAGAGAGAGAGAGAGAGAGAGAGAGAGAGAGGACGGTGGGAAGGGTCAGGATTGTAGAGAGAGAGGGATAGGACTTTTGGGAGGGAGGGATAGGACTTTTGGGAGGGAGGGACAGAATTTTGGGAGGGACAGAATTTTGGGAGGGAAAGAGGAAATAGTAAGCAGGGAGTGCAGGGTGGGTAGAGATGGAATGGGGTTAGTGTGGGAGGGAGAGGAGAGTAGGGAGGGAGTCTTCATTTTTACAGTGCCTTCTTTTGGTGCATTAGATGGAAGGTGACTGGGCTTGCCTCTTATATCACGGTACACACGACCTGACACAGCCACATTCCCTGTGTGGTCTGCGTTAGGGCTAGAGTAGCAAGTGGTACATGCGCGCCCACCCACACGAACAAATACGCAGGCACGCACGCACATACACACGCACGCACATACACACGCACGCACGCACACGCACACACACACACACACACACACACACACACACACACACACACACACAAAATTCGCAGAATCTCTCTTCCCATCAATCAGAGTCTTAATCTGCCTTTACTAATAATATAAAAAAAAAATACGTCCTTAGACCGTAGGCGCTAATGAAGACTTTCTAATCCCAATTTTTTTTTGGCTACCCAACTGCCTGAGTGCCATATTATAATGATCTACCTTCACCATTTCAAAAAAGCAAAGTTAATATAAAGATAAGCATTTATGACGGTGTGGTTATCATGGTATCTTTCTGCCAAGTGGACATACTGTAGAAACTGTGAACTATATAGCAAACACCTCTGTCCTAGGCGATATCAATCCTCTATGCTAAGGTCATGAAGGCTCTCTGGCATCAAACAAGTCGCAGTTTCATACGAAGGCAATCATGTTGTTTGCGTGCCGCATTCAAGTCGACAGACTCAATATTCGGCCAACTGGATGCAGAGCATATACGGTATATATAACCATCTGTTTTTATGTCCTTAGATTTGCATATATATGGACTTTGTATTTTAATATTTATGCACCATTTCATACAGTATTAGAATAGTGATGTCCTTTACTCAAAACCAATAAACCCTTCGTTATTATTACACTTTTACACTTTATACTTGTAGCCACGTCACGAGTGGATTCATCTTTGCAGAATCCCAATTACTAAAAGGTCAATGGAGCCTTATACGACAATCTACTCTCTCCAGTCCAAAAGTTTCCCCTAAAAAAGAAAAAAAGAAAAAAAAAAGAAAATATCAATGTTGGGTGGAAAAGAGATTCAAATACCTTCTCTCTCTCTCTCTCTCTCTCTCTCTCATCATTTATTACTCCTGCCATTTTTCTTTTCCTCTCCCCCTTTCTTTCTTTCTTTCTTGTCTCTGTTCGTCCAAACTTTCACCCTCATCATTATAAGTTTTTCTCCACTACTTTACCAACCACACAGTTCTGACTAAACTTTTTATCTGGTAGTTTATATCATTCTTCGTTTATACGTGTCGACAACAAACGCACGCAATAACGGCAGGATGGAGGGGAGGAAAAATAAAAGAATAAAAGAATGGGAGTGACGCGGAAAACTGATAAAAAAAAAAAGTATAAAGGATGGAAGTAAATCAATCCTTTCAGTACGAGTTTTTATTATTAATGCTTGCTTCCTCCTACAATGTCTGTAACTCAGGAATTACCACTCGTACTAAATATTACCTTATTAAGCAAGAGGGATTTTTTATTTTATTCCTGCCCTCTTCTGATAACTTTATGAAGCTGAGGATAAGCTTTCTGAACCGGACTTGTATATAAGCTCAATCAGCCTCTACAATTCAGGGGGTCGTTGCTAAGCTTAATAAAATCATCCGGTAGCTGCAAGAATAAACTTAGAGGAATGTCACCTTGCTCGTATGGGTTAATAAATGCTATATCGAATCTTTCTAGCTTGGAATACCTTCTCTACGCTGTACGTCATTTTTAGCAGGTCTCTCTCTCTCTCTCTCTCTCTCTCTCTCTCTCTCTCTCTCTCTCTCACACACACACACACACACACACACACACACACACACACACACACAAAGACGCCTGTTTAGTGAAATGGATAACGAAGGCAATGATGAGAGCAGCCAAAGAACATGAAAAGGGGGAAGGACGAAAAAGGAAAAGACGACGACGAAACTGACTGATAACACGGCAGAGAGGGGATATAGGGTGCAATTAAGTCTGAAGCGTGACAGAGGGAGAAGGAAGGGAAAGGGAGAGAGAGAGAGTGGGAGGGAAGAAAATGGCAGAGGAGTGACAGAGGACAGGAGGGAGGAAGAAGAAGGGAAAGACCGAGAGTGAAATGGACGCAATGAGACGAGGCACGTAATTAGAATGTATGACAGATCGAGTGTGTGGAAGAACAGGCACGTGGAAGGGATGTGAGAGGGACATGTGAAAGGGAGATGAGAGGGGTGGAAGGGACGTGAGAAGGGTGGAAGGGAGGTGAGAAGGGTGGAAGGGAGATGAGAGGAAATATGTGGAAAGGAGACGGCAAACCGGAAGGGAAGTGAGAGGAGGACAGGTGGAAGGGGAGTGCGAAAGGGAGGTGAGGGAGGAAATGCGGAAGGAAGATGATAGGGGAAATGTTCAAATGCAGCGAGAGGGGGAAACGTGGAAAGGAGGTGAGAGGGGAAACGTGGAAAGGATATGAGAAGAGACACGTGAAAGGGAGGAATGAGAAGATTATATGGAGGGGAGGCGAAAGGAAATGCTGCGTAAATGGATAGTGCGTAAATGCAGCAAAGCGTATTAGATTAACAGGGTAGTAGGCTGAAGAAACGAAAAAAACGGAGGAGAATACAGAAAACATGAGTATAACACTGAAGTATAAAGGAAACAGCAAATAATAATCAAATCTTAGAAGCAGGTCATCCAATCCATCGCTCCGGTTCAACTCCTTCAAACTAAAGTGTAGAAATAAAAGAATACGGAGGCGAAAAAAAGTGTCCAAAAATAAGCGCCGTATTAGTTTATTTATCTTTCTGAATCCTCCAGTTCCCAAATTTCCTTTCACACTCTCACCTATCACCTCTATCCCCGTGTTTTTTTCCCCCAGCTAAGAATCGGAAAAAAATAATAAACGCTATGAATTAAGAACGGTGGTAATTCTCATACGACCTGTTCCCTTCAGCTAACATCACCCCCTCCTCTCTCCTGCTTCATTCACAAGGAAATTTCTTCCAATATAAACACTATACCCTTATTTTTGAAGCACTATTTCCACTATTTTTTAATGCACCATTGCCCCTCATCCCTTTGCACACATTTTTCTTTTTTTATGAACTAGTTTCCCTATTTTTTGATGCATTTGTCTTTATCTGGACACCTCTTATCTCTAGGCAGTTTCCCAATAACCGGTGGTGTAACGGTTAACACATTAAGCCCGCAACGGGAAAATCTAGTGTTCGATCCCCAAGCCGGTCAGAAGCCTGGATGAGTACATAATCCCTACGTTCTTGTTCACTCAGCAGTACAAATGGACACATGAATATCAATACGATTGTTGTGTGTACTATTTAAGAGGAAAATTGTGACTTGGCATATAATAATAATAATAATAATAAAAATAATAATAATAATAATAATAATAATAAAAATAATAATAAATGAAAATGAACAATAACAATAACAATAAATATAACAATAAGAACAATAACAAAGGTAACAATTTCCACCTACCCAATTCCCTTCAGTTCCCCTTCCCTCAATGTCACATTACCAGATAATTCCACCCATCATTCTCCCCATTTCCCTGCTCATGTATTATATTTCTACCACTGTTTCATTAATCTTCCCATTTCCTCCAATATTTCCATTTTCTCCCTATTTTTACCATCCATAATCTCCACTTATCTGTACCCATTTATTCCCCCCCCATTTCCTTGCCCATCATCCCCTATTTCCCTATAAATCTTCCATGGACCCAATAATCTCCCATTTCCCATCCCCTAGTAGTCCCTCCCAAGTTTTCCCAACCCTTATTTCTCTATAAATCCCCCACAGGAACAATAATCTCTCATCTCTCGGTAATCCCTCCTCATCCCTTATTTCTCTATAAATCCCCATGGGAACAATAATCTATCTCCCATTAATCCTTCCCCATCCCTCCCATCCCCAATTTCCCTATAAATCCCCCAAGGCCCCAATAAAATCCCATCCCTCACCTCCCAGTAATCTCTCCCCATCCCTCTCATCCCCTATTTCCCTATGAGTTTCCCATGGCCCCAGTAATCTTCTATCCCCCCAGTAATCCCTCCCCATCTCTCCCATCCCCTATTTCCCTCTAAGTCTCCCATGACCCCAATAATCTCCCATCTCTCAGTAGTCCCACCCCATCCCTCTCCCCTTCGCAGCGCCAAAGTAACGGGAGCAGGAGCCGGAACTAACTAAGGAGCGGGCCGGGGTAAAGCCTGACAGAGAGCGGTACATAACTCAGGCTCGCATCCCGGCGACGGTAAACACAAGCGGCCCATCAGTCACTCTTACGGGCAGTGGCAGGGATCCAAGGGCGACATTGCCCTAGATTTAAGCACTTCCTCACTAGCCTGTCTCGCTGTCTGGATCGGCCTTTGAGAATTTAGACCATTGCAAATTTATATTGAAGGAGAGCATTATATAGGCCTACTTAAATCACTTTGCGCTGTGACACCCCTTTCTCTTCTACATGCTTTCTTCATCTCCTTTTTTTTCCCTCTTACGCACCCTCCTTATCTCTCAGCCTCCACTCTTCACTTCAGTAATTCTCTCTCTCTCTCTCTCTCTCTCTCTCACTTGCAATTCACAATCATTTTCACTTCAGAAGAGATTTCTTGCAGTGAAGGAATTACCGAAGGCTCTATTGAATGTCTACAGTGCAAAAACTCTCTCCCATGTAGAACCGATCGTCTGGAGGAAGTGGGAACAAAATACCAGCCATCATCATTAACTCTTTTACGGGTAGTGGCAGGGTTCAGGCGGTATTTCCTAGATTTAAACCCCTCCTCACAAGCCAGTCTTGCTGTGTGGAGGGGTCAACCTTGAACTGCAATGACGTCTTGACAGAGTTAAGGACACCGCTGGTAATACAAACAGGAAGGGCAGGTGATGGATTAAAGGACGTTTCTGTAACGCTAAGGTTATCACTGAAGACATTAAGCAAGTGGTGATCACAGGTGTAGAGTGAAGGAGACTGCTGCAGAAACAAGGGTGTCACTAACCCTCTCATGGTCGCGCGCTTTCTCTATAATTTTACTCCAGATAACGACAGATGAGTGTAGTGCAAGGGGTCACAGAAGCAACAAAGTTAATATTGTCCCCCAACAACCATCTCATGGTTAAGACAACTCTATTAACCTATTCCAGCTAAGCTACCACTAAAATATTTATTCACCTGAGAATAAGTCATAACAGCTGATAGTATTTATAACCCTGAAAGCGATGACTATAATACAAATACGTACTGCGATAACTGCGCGATAAAATTATTCATCTCGAAGCCTAGAGTGATATATTAATACACTGCCCACACTAATGCAGTATGAAAAAGTCTATGTACAAGCATCTATCTACCTACTGCCAGATGCCATTATCACGTAAGAGATGACCACAAACAAATCGCCTCCATGTCACCACTCGGAAATCTGAGGTCTAAAGGCTAACTACGAGTGTTTTTCTCTATGCTAAATAAAATCGCCCTAAGGCATCAAGAACAAAGACACCCTCGTACTGAATGGGTTAATAAAGACGACTAATTCTCAACTGCGAGGGGCCTTAACAAATAAAATCGTCCTCATCTGAAAAAAAAAGAAAAAAAAAGAAAGAAAAAAAAAAGCAATGTACTGAAGGGGCTATAATGAGGCGATGGTTAGGTGTGCACAGGTAACAGGTAATCAGTCACCCAGGTAACTAAGTGTTGCGTTTTTGGCCCATATTCTTGTGAGCTTAGCAGGCTGTTTAGCACCTCGTCCTTTGCGATTTATTGCGAATACTACACTTTGCTATTCTTGTGTATGTTATCTACGCACACTCGAAAACGTGCTTTTAAATTCATTCTTTCTATCTCTAATCGATGTTGTTAATTTTGAGACTTTTCGAACTTTAGGTGTTAGTTATGGCCTTCATTAATTCCTTCAATAAGCCAGATTTTGATATAAAGGACGTTATCGTAGTGAGGGTGTAAATATCGATAATGGTTGAATAAAAAATACTAGGGAACAATATCGTGTCACAGGCAAAAACAAACAGCTCTGGCGTAAGTGCTAGTGAAGGTAGGACTGTACGTACTGCAGATAAGGAGAGTTAGCAGCACCTTGTCCGCAGCGATTTAATATGCAATTTACACCTCAGAATCTTCCTCGTCCATTGATTCGAACTACATCAACAATAAAACACTAAAAATAACATACAAAAGACTGGTAATGTGTTGTATACAAAATGAATCGCTAATGAAGGGGTTCCACGAAGCCTCTTATGACACCTAGAATACAGACCTGACTCTCCTTAATCGACGAGAACACTCTTATCAATTCCATCATGGCGTATCGGTATATCTAGTGACTCAGGCTTGTGTTGGGTGTTTTTATTTAGCCGCCTGCAGGCTTTTTGTGGCAACCTCGCAGCTGTCTATTGCTTTCTCATTTAAGGGTGTTCTTTTCGTTAGCTGAACTGTTTGTCTTTTTCTCATTCCCATTTTTGACCACATTTATAATGAATATTTGTTACTCGTATCACACAAGAAATTGAAAGTGAGTTAGTGTTACTAATAGTGGGTTTCAGTGGAGTGAAATAAGTCAAGGTGGTGACTGATGATGAAGTCATATTAAAATGTTTATGAACAACTGGGGACGAGGAGGGAGTGTAAGGAAACGAGCGTAAGGATGTGTGATGGCTGAGTGTTATGGGAGTTGGGCGACAACTCTTTCGGTATGATGACGCCTCTTGGCGATTTCATTCTGGGGTGGGGAGACCTCTGGATGTGAAGGACTCATTGGAGGCTGCTTTTAATAACTGCATCATGAAAGTCTTCCATGAGCTAAGTAAGTCGCCAGGCGTTTGCAATAACTAATATAAATAGGTAATTGTACTGAGGAGGTAGAAAGAGATGGCGGCGGCTACTTCTGTTGCTGTTGCTGTTGCTAGCAACAGCAGCAGCAGCAGCAGAAGCAGTAGGCTCATCGGGACGTCAACCCAATCTGCTGCAGGCTGATTTTACCCCCTTTCCTGCAGTTCGCCGTCCTCTTTCCAGGAGACAGGGAAGGAGGTTAGGGACGTTTGTTCAACCAGGCAGTTTAGCTGCCCGGCTATATCAGTGCCACTGCTTGAAGGAGTCTCTCACAAGCACCACTGGAGGGAGAGAAGTGAATGAATATGGACTGGGCTGGACGACCTCCGGCTTTACGAAAGGCAAAAATAACGTGGAGTAAGAGCTTATGGAAATTTTAAGATAGAAAATGGCCCGTAGAGATCAACTGTGAACAAGGGAGAAGCTGGGGGAGAAGCTGGGGGAGAGAGTGTGGGTGAATGAATATAAGCAGACTGGAGGGTTATAAAAGTGAAAATGTAGATGAGTAAGACAAGGCTAGAGCAAGTCATAAGCCAGACAACGGGTAGCAGTGATGAGTGTTTGAACGGGGCGGTAGTGGTAATAATAGCTGCAACCCCGGGCTAGTCTGAACGTTAAGTGGCGGACACCAAGCTAACGTTGCCCTCCTCTTGCAGTACACCATCCTCCTTACGGGAGATAGGAAAGCGGAGGAACGTTTGTATTATTGGGCAGTGGAGCCAATCGGTTATATCAGCGTCACTGCGAGAAGGCACTCCTCCCCAGCACCTTGGAGAGAGACGATAGTGGCTCAGTGTAAAGAAGGCAGGGGGACGCCGAAGCTAACCCCTTTTTTTTTTTTTTAGTTCTGAAGAGATTTTTCGGACAAGAGCGTCTAACAGTAGCCTAAATAAACTTCTTCTGGACGATAGGTCTTTCTGAAGTTGTTGAATGAGGCACGCTTGGTGGAACACAAATAAACTAAGAAGGGGATTCGAAGAGTATGGGGCAAAGGGGAGGGCGGAAGGGAGGGAGGGAGGGGGAGAGAGGGAGGGAGGGGGAGAGAAAGAGAGAGAGAGAGAGAGAGAGAGAGAGAGAGAGAGAGAGAGAGAGAGAGAGAGTGTGTGTGTGTGTGTGTGTGTGTGTGTGTGTGTGTGTGTGTAAAGGCAATTTAAAGCTGAAAAGAGTAAGGAGAAATGTAAGCTAGAAAAGAGTCAAATGTAAGCTAGAAAAAGGCCAGTTGTAAGCTAGAAAAGGCCAGTTGCAAGTTAGAATAATTTCAGTTGTATGCTAGAAGGAGAGAGTTGTAAGCTAGAAAAGGCCAGTTGTAAGTTAGAAAAATTTCAGTTGTAAGCTAGAAAAGGCCAGTTGTAAGCTAGAAAAGGCCAGCTGTAAGCTAGAAAGAGCCAGCTGTAAGCTAGAAAGAGCCAGCTGTAAGCTAGAAAGAGCCAGCTGTAAGCTAGAAAGAGCCAGCTGTAAGCTAGAAAGAAAACAGGACGAGTAGTAAGCTACACAGGACGAGTTGTAAGCTAAAAAGAAGAGTTAAAGGCTAGAAAAATACAAGTAGGAAGCTAAAAAAAAAAAAAAATAAAGGACGAGCTGTATGAAAAGAGTTGATAGCAAGAATAGGACGAGTAGAGTCGAGTGCGAGAGCGGACGAGCGAGGAGTTAGGAAGGAGGGAGGGGGAGTGAAGGCGCGATAAAGTGGGTCTGGGCTAATCAGGGCGAGGCCAGGCTTCGTAAATGTCTGAAGTTCTGCGGTCGACAAGATGATATCGGGAACTGGGGGTGGATGGGAGGGTGAGGGGTGTCGAGGGGAGAGAGAGGAAGAGTGAAGAGAGGAAGAGGAAGAGTGAAGAGAGGAAGAGTGAAGAGAGGAAGAGGAAAAGGAAGAGGGAGAAAGAGGGAAGAGAGGAAGAGGGAGGAAGAGTGGAGAAAATGGACAGACGAAGGAGACTGGAGGAAAAGGAGAAGTGAGGATGGACCGAGAGGGAAGGAAGGAAGGGAAAGAGCAGGATGGGGTGGTGAGGTGAGGTGTGTGGAGACGGAGGAAAATTGGCGAGAGAAGAGGCGGAGGGAGAGAGTGGAGACAAAGGAGAGGTAAGAAGGTAGAAGAGGGAAGAGAAATTGTGTGGAGGAAAGGAAGGATGAGTGGAGAGAATGGACGGGCAAAGGAAGAGTGGGAGAAAAGAAGCGAGAGTAGATTGGAGAAGGGAAGATCTGCAGCATGAAGGGGTGAGGTAAGGGGTACAGAGGAAGAGGAGGAAGGACAGTGGAGGGGAAAGGGGAGAAGAGAGAAAGAAGAGGTGAGGGACTAAGGGTGGGGGACAAGGGAGGTGAGTGGTGAAAAGGGAGAATAGAAGAAAGTGGAGGAGGGAGGGGAAAGAAGAGGAATGAATGAGGAGAGAGGGTGAGGGTGAGGAAGAAGAAGGAGAAGAAAGGAAGGAGGAAGAGGGTGGTGTGTGTGTGTGTGTGTGTGTGTGTGTGTGTGTGTGTGTGTGTGTAAAATGGGGGAAACAAGAGGGAGGTGGAAGAGGGCAGGGATGGAGAGGGGAAAGGGTGATATTAGGGGCACAGAGGAGAGGGAGGAAGACTGCTGAGAAAGGCGAGGGAAGAAGGGGAACGAGGGGCTGGGAAGGAGGACGAGAGGGGTGGAGTGGAGGATGGAGGAGATAAGTGAGAAAATCAAAATGAGAAAACTCTGGGAAGGGCAGAGAACGATGGGGACGAAGGTGAGAACGAAGGAGTGGATGAAGGAGGGAATGAAGGAGGAGCAAGAGGTTAGAAGGGCATGTGGTGGTACGAAAAGAAAGGAAAAATATGTGGGGGAGAGATAAGTAAGGAAAGGTAGTGGGAGGGGTAAAAGAGGGACTGGACAAGGAATTAAATGATGGACTGGGAAAGGTAAAAGAGAGGAATTAGACAAGGGATTAAATGAGAGGGAGTGGGAGAGAGCAAAGACAGGAGAGACAGTGGGAGAGGGAAGACTGAGGACAGGGAGTGGGAGGGGAAAAAGGAGGGGAAAAAGGAGGAGAGTAGATGGGAGAGGGAAAAGTGGGAAGAGGGTGTATACGAGGGATAAAAAATGAATAGTGGGAAGGGAGAAGAGGGAGTAAATTAATGAAGAGTAGAGAAAGATGAATAGAAAAATGCCTGAAGGAGGGGAGAAGTATGCACAATTGAGGAGGGGGGGATGAGGAGAGAGAGAGAGAGAGAGAGAGAGAGAGAGAGAGAGAGAGAGAGAGAGAGAGAGAGAGAGAGAGAGAAATTACTGAAGTGAAGGGTGGAGGAAGAGTGCGTATAAGGGAAAAAGAGGTGAAGAAAGAATGTAGGAGAGCAAGGGGTGTTTTTAGGAGATATACATAGTGGGAGATGATGATACGGAGTAAGACAATAAAGAAAACAGAAAGGAGTACAAGGAAATGTAAACGGCAACAGACTTTGAATATTGTTTTTTTCAAGAGTGTTATGGGGTAAATTATAACAAAGCCACTATTTTAGGTTAAAGAAAGGATAGCAAACGAGCATGGATAGGTAAGATGGATGTGGATTAAGAAAAAGATGATGGAGAACAGGAAGGCTAGGGATGTTTAGAGGAAAGTTTGTAGAAAAAAGGGAAGCTGGAAGGCGAGAGGGGAGGCGAGAGGGGAGGCGAGAAGAGAGGTGAGGATATGCATGGACGCTGGAGAAATAGAAAGGCTGAGAAGGAGTGACAATATGGAGAATAAAGGACGGAGGACGGAAAGGGTGTGTGGAGGAGGAAAGGGGCCTGTGGAGGGGTAAAGAGGTGTTTGGAAAAGCAAAAAGGTGTGTGGAGGAAGTGTGGAAGATAATAGGGAGGTGTGGAAGATGAAAGGGAGGTGCGGAAGAGGAAAGGGGTATGTGGAGGAGATGTGGAAAAGAGAGGCGTGTGGAGGTGCGGTATGGTGGAGGAAAGGGGTGTGTGGAGGAGGGAAGGGGTGTGTGAGGAGGAGGGAAGGGGTGTGTGAGGAGGAGGGAAGGGGTGTGTGAGGAGGAGGGAAGGGGTGTGTGAGGAGGAGGAAACGGGGTGTATAGAGGAGGAGGAAACGGGGTGTATAGAGGAGGAGGAAAAGGGGTGTATAGAGGAGGAAAGGGGTTTATGGGAGTAAAAGAGTGTGCAGAGGAGCAAAGCGTTGTGTGGAGGGGGAAAGTGGTGTGTGCAGGTGGAAAGGGGTGTGTGGAGGAGGAAAAGGGGTGTGTGGAGGAGGAAAACTGGTGTGTGGAGGAGGAAAAGGGTGTGTGGAGGAGGAAAAGGGTGTGTGGAGGGGTGTGCAGATGAGGAAAGGGATAAAGAAAGGGATTTGTAGAGGAATAAAGTTAAGGAATGGGTTGTGAAGAGAAAGCACAGGGTAACGACAAGGGGAGTGTTGAGGAAGCCAGTGGTAGAGAAAAGAGTATCTAAACGAGGAAATGGTCAACGACATACGTGTGCTGAGAAGGGGTGTCTGGAGAAGGCAAAGGGTAAAGGAAAAGGGATGTGTGGAGGATGCAGGAGGTAAGGAAAGGTGTGTGTTGATCGAGAAGGGTATGAGGGGTGTATGAAGGTGCGAGAACGAGCAGGGGATGTGCGAGTAGGGAAAGAGTTAGGCGAGGATCATGTGGAGCGAGTGGTGAGGAGACTGTGTGTGTAGGGAGGAGGAGGTTTGGAGTGGAGTCTGAGAATGAAATGGGTGACAAAAGAGGCGGATGGAAGACAGGAGCAATAATAGACAAAAGAAAGTGTAAGGAAGTGAAAAGTGTAAAGGAAGAAGGAATAAAAAGGAGAAATGTGTGAAGGACGATGGAACAAAAGAAGAAAAGTGTGAAGGACGAAAGAATAAAAAGGAATAATTATGAAGGACGAGGGAATAAAAAGGAGGAAAGTGTGAAGGACGAAGGAATAAAAAGGAAGAAAGTGTGAAGGAAGGAGGAATAAAAAGGTGAAAAGTGTGAAGGAAGGAAGAAGGAATAAAAATCAGAAAGGTGTGAAAGACGAAGGAATGTACAAGAAAAAAGCGTGATGGACGAAGGACTAAAAAGGAACAATGTGAAGGAAGGAAGAATTATACCAGCGACGACAATGGAGATATGAAGAGAGGAGTGGAAAATGAAAACTGAAAATATAAAACTGTGAGAGGAAGAAGAATAAAAGGAAAGCAGGTATAAAGAGTAAAGGAACGAGCAGAGCAGTGAAGGTGAAAGAGGGATGAGAGGATGTGAGCGGAAGAAGCAATTATAGGGGTGTGAACAGATTATAATAGAGGGATAATAGGAGGATGTTAGGATGATGATGATGTATGAAGAATGTAATAGGAAGATGGCGATAAAAAGTAGAGGCATTAGTGAAAATATGACCACAGGAAGACTGAAAAAAGGGAGACATTAGCGGGAAAAATGGTGGAGAAATGTCTTGAGGAGAAAAAGGGATAGAGGAAAAGTAAAGATAGGGAGGAAATGGGGGAAAAATGGTGAAGTAAACCTGGTCAATTCAGGAACATAAGCGGTTAATTTGAGGAAGAGATATGGAAAATAATAATTAAAAAAAAGCTAGAAGGGAAAAATTAAGGTAAAAAGTGCCCTTCAATCTCTCTCACTTCATCGTATTCTTGCCTCTTTATTCTATTGCTACTTCAACGGTCAATACTCTTCTGATTGTCTGCTTGCATCCTCTTCCATTACGGTAGAGAGAGAGAGAGAGAGAGAGAGAGAGAGAGAGAGAGAGAGAGAGAGAGAGAGAGAGAGAGAGAGAGAGAGAGAGAGACTCATAAAGCACTTTTTTTTTTCCCTTTTTCACCTCTACTTCCCCCTTTTATGTCCCTCTCTGCCATGCTCTCTCCTCTCTTCCCATTCCTCTTCTCTCCATCTGCTAATAATCGCTTCTTCTCCCTCTCCCTATTCATCACACTTCATATCCTTGTTGCTCCTGTTATTATTCCCTTCCCCTTCCTCCTCCTGTCCTTCCCTCCCTGCTTTCTCATCTCTCTCATATCTCACCTCTGTGTGTGTGTGTGTGTGTGTGTGTGTGTGTGTGTTTTTCAAGACTCAATAAACTGCGATTATTTGTCAATAAAGGTTATACAGGAAAGGATAATAGCACAACGGAACCACTTGGGTCCGGTGGTAGCGCGATCGTCTTCCTATCTGCGTCAGCCCTCAGTGCTAAGGCCGTACCGTATGCCTACACTTTATTCTGGGGAGTGGAATGTAAGCCTCTGATGTCTGTAGGTCATTAGGGGCCGGCTGTTGTTCCTAGGTCATGCCTGTTTATGTTCATTCCGAATTACACATTTAGAAAGAGCAGTCAGCAACAACATGAAAAGGTTGTACACATGTTTCATCTTTGCTACGTGCTTCAGAAATTCGAATAAAAGCCTGGGAGCTTGTTTTCCATTTTCCGATTTAAGGTTTAAGCATACTACCCCAATATGTTTGAACCGCGGCCAGTGTTTTTAAATGGGTGTTTTTTTTTTCTTTTTACTTTTTGTTTATTTATCTGAAGAGCACTTCATTCTCTGAAAAGAGTGTACAGATAATGACAAAAATACGAGTTTCCTGCATCTCATCATTCACATAACATCACTCGCACTTCCGACATCTATTCATCGCTGGTACTTTGACAGCATGAGAAAAGGAATAATTATGGTTACCACTCTCCCTCCGAAGAGATCCAGTCTTGACCTCATATGGCTCACTCTGTCACTCTACCAGACCACTACCACCATCACCATTCATCTCGCCTAACACCCTTTGCAAAACATCTCCTACCTCCATCGCTACCACCACCGTCACTACCACCATCGCTACCACCACCGCCACTACCACCATCGCTACCACCACAGCCACTACCACCACCAGCAACCATCTGTCTCACCTACAACCCTTTGGACCACCGCGCCACCACTATACATCTCACCTAACACCCTTTGCACCACGACAGCGACCACCACCAACAACCACTTATCTCACCTACGATCCATTTCACCCCCCCCCCCACAAACCACCACCCCTTCATTTCAGCAGCTACCCTTTGCACCACCACAATAATCACCACTATTCACTTCACTTAAGGTACCACTGTTTGAACCACAATCGCTGCTACTACCAGCAGCAGCAGCACTTCGCTTACTATCATTTCTACCACAATCGCTACCACCACCACCACCAACGACAACAACATTCATCTCACCTGCCACCACTACCACCACCACCACCATCACCACCACCACTCTTCTTCGTACCTACTGCCCTTTGCACCACCACCACCACCACCACCACCACCTTTCATCCCACCCGCCACCACCACCTTTCATCCCACCTGCCACCACAATGACTATCACCACCACCACCACCACACCACACATCTCCCCCTCCAATGGTGTAATTAGTATCCAGCATTTTTCACCGCTCTACACTTCAATAATTAATATATCCTCGCTGCGGTGGGGCTTGACTGATATTCATTTATTTATTGTTTTTATATTTTAACAGATCGATGGCCGTCTAGTTGGAAATGTCACCCTTGTTTTGGCGGTGGTATGTGATGCGTGAGGACCAGGAAAAAAAAAAAAAGGTGAAGTTGATGAAGACTGTGTGTGTTTTGTGGAAGGTGGTGTTATGATAGTTGTCTTGTCGTTTCGTGGTAAAGGATGTGTTTGCGTCACTCTGATATATTCCAACTTTGTCTGTCTGTTTTTCTGTTTATAAGTCTGTCAGGTTAGCTGTCTTTGTCTCACTATAGGCCCCGACAGCTAATCATTCCTCTCTCTCTCTCTCTCTCACTAGTGTAGCCATCCCTGGATTTGATATCACAGCATTCCTTCCACTCACCATATTAAAGTAACATACTGAAATGCCCTCTCTACTTTCTCAGTATCTCCCCATCTTTTTACTAATACTTAATCTATTCCTCAGTTGCTTCTCCCTCTACCCCACAAACTTCTACACAACCTTCCACAACTTGCTCTGCCATTTACCGCCCCCCAAAGTCATCTACTTTCTTCCAACTTAACTTTACCCCTCTTTTCGACTTTATCCTAGTGACGGTAAATTATTAATCAAGAGACTCAAACTCCGGAGAAGAATAGCTGAGGAAGATGAGTTTTACGAATAATCAGAATTTTTTGTTACGCAGCATAATAACCAAGATAATCGTTCAGGTTTCAGATCATGTATTAATCGTGTGTCTGAAGCTACTAATATATAATTCAATCCTCAATAGTGAATTCATTAAGATAAACAATTTAGCATATCACTTTCATTCTGTAAAAGCCACATAAATGAAAACCCTCTGCACAAAGTCTTGGTTTATTATTGTCTACTTGTACCTGCTTCAATCCACTCGTGTCTTATAAAGTATTCATTTCTCGTCTAGTCTTTTTTTTTTTCTTTTTACTCCAAAATTAATCTTCAACTCACCAACACTTTCACCACCGACTCCAAAATATTCTACTTGATTTTATTCCTTCCGACTGTACTGTCATATTAGCGTATTTTATTTTTACTAAAGCCACAAGTTTTTATCCAGCAGAGAGAAATTGCTATCAGCCAAGGGGTTAAATGCACCACCTTCCCGTCACCTTACCTGCCCTGCTTCCTCTTCATCATCACTAATATACCCTTCCATCTCCAGCCCTCCCCGCCCTCTTCCCTCCTCAGTCTGTCCCTCCCTCCACCCCTCCCCTTTAAAACCGCTCTCACCTCCTGCTCAGTCCTCCTCCCCCTCTTTCCTCCTCCCTGTCAAGCTCCCCCTTCCCCCTCCCCCTCCCTCTTGAGCCCCCTTCCTCCTCCCTCTGAAGCTCTCCCTATTCCCTCTCCCTTTCCATCCCTCCATTTCCTCTCCTTCACAAGTCCCCACACCCTCCTCTTCTTCTCAAGCCCCATTCCCCTCTTCTTAAGCTCCCTTTCCTCCCCCTTCTACTTAGGTCCCCTTCCCTCTTCCTCTTAAGCTCCCTCCCATTCCCCCCTCATCTCATCCTTCCCCCTATTTAAGCTGATCTGTCTCATACCCAGGCCGGATGCAGGACAGACAGACTTAAGAGTATTAATTGCCGGCTGTCCCCCCTCCGTCACCCACCGAGACACAGGGCTACAACATCAGGTTAGGAATATGCAGACAAATTAGGAAAAAAAAGGGAGGATATATATGGGGGTGAAAGGAGAATGAGAGGGAGGGAATAATTAAGCGAATGATAAGGCGAAGAATCTAGGCACAAGTTAGGAAAATTATATATATATATATATATATATATATATATATATATATATATATATATATATATATATATATATATATATATATATATATATATGCGGGGAAGGAAAAATGCGATAAAAGATGATTAAACTAGAAATATTAATATTAATAATAATAATAATAATAATAATAATAATAATAATAATAATAATGAAATGACAGAAGAGGAGGAAGTGGCAAAGGAAGATATATAAAGGAGAAGAGAACACAGGAAGAAGGGGATGATTAAAGGATAATAATGGCATAATACGGGAGGACGAAGGAAAAAAAAAAAAAAGGGGGGGGGGGGCACTACATCAAGGTTGGGAAAAAAGTAACAGGACTAAATGAAGGGTGAAAGGATGAAAGAATCCATCGAACAACAACAAAGATAAGAACTATTAACAGAAGAAATACAAGAATGGAATAAGTAACAACATAAGTTATTGGAAATGGGTCGAGAAGGCGGGAAGCCTGAGATACAGGGTGTGGCTACAAAACAGTAAGGATGTTCACGAAACAAAGCAGAGGGTGTCGCGAGTAGCTTTTTGGCATGGAAATGTGTCTATCATACAAAGCAACCATGTTCAGTCCTTCGTCCACAACGAAGAGGCAGAGAATAGGATTAGCTACTCTTAGGTCTACATGAGTAGTGAAAATCAGTCTCTTATAACCCTCTCTGCAGGGCTGGATCTCAATTTTTCAGAGGGGTACTGCAAGGACACCTTCCCCAGACAGCTTAGACTGTGCTGGGAAGGGATGTGTAAGGAAGAGGTGATGGATGTAAAATAGCTGGTGTTTTATGCTTGCGTGTGTGCGTTAAGAGTAGTGACTGGAGGTTTATGTGGTGGAGACTCTGATAACAGTTCTCCTACTTAGGTTTCTCCTTGTTTCTGGATCCTGCCCACTCAGTATATAAAAGGCTATTGGGGACTGCGTTAGGCGTTAGGATGGATGAAGCGATAGTATTCCTGGTGATGAAAATGGGGATGAGGGAAGGACGTGAGAGGCATGAAGGGATAGGGTCGGATGATGGTGGTGGTGACAGTGATTATGTTAATGATGAAGATGGTGAGGATAATGTGGAATGCACTTGTGGAAGGGAATGATGGGATAGGGATAGGGTTAGGATGATGACATTGGTGAAAGTGATAATGTTAGTGATGATGATTGTAAGGATGATGTGGTAAGCACGTGTGAAGAGGAATGAAGGGATCAGATTCGGATGATGGTGATGGTGGTGAAAGTGAAGGTGATGGTATGATGATGGTGAGGATGATGTGGGAAGCACGTGTGGAAGGGAATGAAGGGATCGGATTTGGATGATGGTAACTGTGGTGGTGATGGTGGTGACGAGTGAGGAAGATGTGAGAGGTACATGTGGGAGTCAGTGAGGTATATCGGGACTATTCAGTGTCTGACGGATTACACAAGACAAAGGCAATGCGGCGGTGTTCAGGGAAATGTATTGGGCTTATGTGAACGTGTCCTGGATGCTCCGACTGCCGCAGTGAACGGTATTTGCAATATTACACAAACACAAACACAAACACACACACACACACACACACACACACACACACACACACTTTCGACCGTTCGTCAGGCAGTGTTCTCCCTCACCTGAATTAAAATGGTCTGTTCTCCAAGCGACTCTGCAATGAGTGACAAAACGAATGGTTTCCTGTAAATCGGGAATTCATTTACTAAACTGGGAGGCAACCGTATAACAAAATGACGTCAGGTGAGTTAGTGGGCAAAGGTGATCCAACTGGCTGGAGTCCACATATGAGGGATGGTTGGGGTTTACTGCTCACATAATGCCACTTAAGGGCTGGCGAGGCTGGTCACCCTGGGGATTGAGAAGTCACGGGTCCTTACTATCCTAATGGGTAAAAAAAAAAAAATGGATGGTAGATAAGGAGACTAACTGCTTACAAAAGTTAGGTCCCTTACGTATAAAACTAAGTAGAATAGAACAATGGCGGTCGCAGAAATATGAAAGGGGGAATTGTCTGCTGCTTCTTCACTACGATAGACCACTCCTAAGCTGGATAAAATCGTCTAGATGCAGTACGAATAAAATACAAACAACGGCAGGGCAGTGAAGAGGTTAACGTGGGAAGAATACTAAGGCAGTCGTCCGTCAGAGGGTCGTGGCCGCCAACCCCACTACGAGTGTGTCTGAATATGGGCTTCAATTCCTGCCTCCACTTCACTCTCCTCCCCTCTCCACTCCTCTACTCCCGTCCCCTCTCCACCCCTCCATTCCAGTCCCCCCTCCCCTCTTGCTGCTAAAACCCCTCCCCTCCCCTTCCCTCCCCTCTGCCACTTGAACCCTTCCCCTCTCCTCCCCTCCTCTTCGCTTAAACCACTGAAACCCTTTTTCTTCCAGTGAAACCCTCTCCCCTTCCCTCATGCCACTGGAACCCCTCCCCTCTTCTCCCACTGAAATCCTCTCCCATCTTCTCTCGCCTCATGTCACTGAAACCTCTCCTCACAAACTTAAAACCTGCCATCCACTCTCCTCATGCTACTGAAACCTGTCCCCTTCCTTCATTCCACTGAAACCCCTCCCCTCTCCATTCCTCCACTTCCATCCCGCTGAAACTCCTCCCCCTCCCCTCCCCTCTCCTCTCCTTTCTTCTCCCCTCCTCTCCTCTCCCCTCCCCTCCCCTGCCACTGAAACATGTGTTGAGCGAGAACTAAGCGGGATGATGTCAGGCAGGTAGGTAGGCAGGTGGGAGGGGAGCCAGGGGAGAGAGCAAGTAGGAATGTGAGGTGAGTTAGTAAGTAGGTTGTTGGGTAAGAGGGAGAGAGAGACAAGGGAGTAAGTAGGAATGAGGTGGGTTAGTTGGCAGGCAGGCAGGCAAGCAAACATGCGGGCGGGCGGGTAGGCAAGCAGGCTGGCAGGCAGGCAGGAGGAACAACAAAAGAATAGGTACAAAAGCAAGGTAAGTAACAGGGCAGGTAGGCAGACTGGAAGGCAGGGGAGTAGGCAGGAATTTGAAGTGGGTTGGTGGGTAGGCAGGCAGAAAGAGGGTAAGGACTAAGGAGAAATAAGAATGCAGGGCAGATTGGTAGGTTTGGTAGGAAGAAAGGTGAGTAAGTGGAGGAGCCAACAGAAACGCAATGTGAGTAAGTAGGATAGGTGGCTAAGTATGTAGACAGGTTGGTAAATAGACAGCTGAGTTGACAAAGTAAGACAAAATAGTTATGAGCCATGTTGGTGGGCAGAAAGACAAGCGGGAGAGGCGGCAGGGGAAGTACGCAATGATATCAAGTAGGTTGGTAGGCCAGACAGGGCAAAGCAGGTACGACCGTAAGTTTAAATGCAGGGTGGGCTAGTAGGTAGGTAGGCAAGGTGAAATGGTAGGTAGATAGGTAAGCAAGGTGCGCTGGTGGGCTGGCAGGTAGGCAAGGTGGGTTGGTAGGTAGGTAGATAAGCATGGTGGGTTGGCAGATTGGTAGGTAGGTAAGTTGGGTTGGTAGGTAGGTAGGCAAGGTGGGTTTGCAAAAAGAAATTCTATTTGTGTTGGCAGGCAGGAGGGCGGGGAGGCGAGGGAAGAGAAGTCAGGGGAGTAGGTAGGTAAATGGGTAGGCAGGAAAGGTGGGCAAGTCTGGCAGGTATGGAAGGAAGGCAAGTTAGGAAGCCAGGTGAGGGAGGATGGGTAGCGACAGTATCATCATTAGGAAAAAAGAGGGAGCAGGTGACTTCATAATTACAGCATCTCCATAATGGCAGCTGTGGGCTTAATTGTTCACGATCTGGCAATTATCCTGACCTGAGTTGTACCCCGTCTCTCTGCCTCTGCCACCTATCTCCCAGCTGGCCAGGGGGAGGAGACGCTGGGAGACAGAAGAGAGACAGAGGACAAAGAGAAGGACTAGAGGGCAAAGAGGGTAGGGATGGGAGAGAGAGGAGAAAGAGTTGAAAAGAGAGAGAGAGAGAGAGAGAGAGAGAGAGAGACAGAGAGAGAGAGACAGAGAGAGAGAGACAGAGAGACAGAGAGAGAGAGAGAGAGAGAGAGAGAGGGGGGGGGCAAAAATGAGATGGACAGAGGAAAAGCACAGAAAGGAACTAAACAGGAGGGAGGAGAAACAGGTGATGTGACTGTGTAACTCAGAGAAATGGGAGGAAATACAAAGAGGGAAAGTGTAGGCCTGGAGAGGAAAGCAGAAGTGTGGACTACAGAGGAAAAAGAGACGTGAGAAGAGCAGAGACGAAAAAGGACAAGAAAACAGAGAAGGATTAAAAAAAAGGGGGGGGGGACAAGGATATGCTACGGGGATAACTGAAGAGGAAAGAGGAGGGTACACAAAAAGAAGAGAGGGTATATGACAGAAAAATGAGTACTGACAGAGAAATAAACAGAAATGCAAGAAAAAGTCTATCAGGTTAACTTAAGTTCCCTGTCTCTGCAACCTCTCTCAAAATGGCCTGCTTAAGGTGAGATGCTGAGAGAGAGTAGTGATCGAGAAGAGGCACTGTCAGGAGAGGAAAACACGATAGGACTGAGAAGGATGATCGTGGGAAAACTAGGAGGATGAGGGAGTGGTTTTCAGACGTGAGGTAAGCAGAGGACAGAGAATAAGGAAGAGAGGAGAGAACACTGGAATAAAACAAGGAGAGGGAGGGAAATAGGAGAGGAAAACGAAGGTCAGGCTAACTGAGGAAAACAGAGAGAACAGGACAAAGGGACAAGAAAGACTGTAGGGAGTTAGTGGTAAAAAAGATAAGAGATAAAGAGAGAGGATAACTGACGAAAAGAAAAGTAGTTTGCTATACAGTCAGGAACAAAAGTTCGCTAGAACTTGACCTCTTCTATTACTCACTCTCCTCTACTGGCTAATAGTCCTATACCGAGAGACGCTTGGTCTATGGCTCTGCACATAAATGATGCTCTTTGATATGTCAGGGAGGAGAGTGACGGACATGCGCTCACTGTGGAGTAGACGCCGTTGAACAGCATGTGAATTTGTTGTCACTGGCTGTACTCCTGTCTGTCTCCTGTATCTCTGGTGGCCCATGTGAGGATCTGCTGCGAGAGAGGTGAGGCCGAGGAAAGAGACGGAGGAGGAAAGAGAAGGGAGACAGTCGAAAATATAGGACAGGGACAGAGGAGTGCAGAATGGACAGCAAACGAGAGAAGAAAGGAGAAAATGAGAGACAACAAAACAGAAAAGGTAGAGAATAACAAAGACAGAAGCAGAAAGCTGAGAGTGAAATGGAAAAGAGGAGAATGACATAGGAAAGAAAAAAAATGCAAGCACGCACGCACACACATACAGGAATACTGCCAGGAAAAGAGAAAGCAATGGGAAATAAAAACAAACTCTAAAAATAAAAATACATGATGAACGAGGGGCAGAAACAGAATGCAGACTACAGAAGAGGAGAGGGGAATCCAAAAAGACGCGGACGAATGCGAAAGAAATGACGAGAGAAAGGCAAAGCACAACAGACAGGCTAAAAGGCTACGTAACACAGAACAACGTGTTACAATCACATTACAGGAAACAGGCCACGAAAGCTTTGAGACAGGCACAGACTGTGAGATGTGACGTGGAGAGATTGAGAGATGTGATTAGGGGGAGACATGTGGACAGAAGCTGCCGTAAAGGAATTAAGAAAAAAAAAATGAAAAGCAGATGCAGACATATCCAAGAGAAACGATTCGCATCACTTAAAGTGTGTGTGTGTGTGTGTGTGTGTGTGTGTTAGTACAAAGTAATCAAAGTTTTTAATCCCTGAGGATAAGGTGAGTAAATCACTGAAGAACACTAACTTCCATCTATTTCTCTATCTAAACAAGTTGAGAGAATTTTGGAAGGGGTCATTATTATGAAGGCTGTACCGAAAAACTTGTGCCAAACATACAACTTATGTTCTATACTTCTAGCAATAAACGTTCTACAAACTAGTTTACAATCATCGACCATCATATGATGTGGCCCACCTGATGATTTCCTCCCCTCAACTAGAGCAATAGGGATCTGGCTGGTAAATTTGAAGGTTGTCTGTCGTAGTCTGAGGAATAGTGGTATTGGGCAAAAGCTGTCTGTCTGCCTTCACGACCCTCGTGTAGACGACAGGCTTAAATTTAATGACTGCTTCTTCCCCTCAATAATATGGAGTGGATTTTTCCAAGGGTCTGAGATCATCTCACTTTGGAGGCTTAAAACTATCTATCCACTGAGAACGAGGAAATGCACGGGAGGGAAGCGAGACACTGCGCTAAGAAAACAGCTGGGCAAACTGGTATATGCTTGAAAAAAAAAAAAAAAAAAAAAAAAAAAAAAAAAAGTGACCGATGAAACTGGTGAATTTTACATAAGAAATAACCCCCATGCACACACGCGCGCACAACCACTTGCACATGAACATGCATACACTTCAAAAAACGATAATAGAGCAGAATATCAGAACGCTGTGAAACTAGTGAATGTAGCAATAACAATTCCCAAACATGTCCTTTTTTATTTTCTTTCAGTAAATCCAGATGTAAGTTTGTAATTTGTTCCAATTTAAACTGCAGTATGTATAATCATCCTAGCTGGTCTGGCAGCTTAAAAAGTATAATTACACATATTGCCAACTTTCACTCCCTCACTTCCAGAGCATTGCTCTCACTGGCTTCAGAGATTCACGAGCAGCTCTTCCATAATAGTTAATTTTGAAGATTATAGTACACGATAGTTTTTTTGTACATAGCCAGTCGTTTCTTCAGTATCGATGTGGATCCTTGAAACAGCACAATATAATATTATCATGCCATGAACAGATATAATATTCAGTTCATTCATCTTAACTACGTGATATTTCTTCTTTTGAAGTTTATGTGCCGCAGTGACGACAACGTCATTTCCACAGCACTTCCTCATGACAAGCACAATATTCTAGCGCCAACCTCTTCTTATAGCGAAGCATTCAAGATGGAGAGATGGAAATTGTACGTCAAGCTTAGGGGAACTGAAAAGAGGAATGGGTAATCTAGAGTACGGGCTAGTGGGAACCTCCAAAGGCCACCAGACTACAGCTTCTTCCAGTACTCATTCTTGCCTCATTCTCGCCTCCCCGTCACACGAACACTGCTCCCACACCTGTCTTTCCCCCAGGCCTCACACACCTCAGCAGTCACCCACTAGCTAATTTGGGAACGAATAGGTTGTGGGGTACGACTGGAAGAGGAGGTAAGAGGATGTGAGAACAAGACTAGATAAAATTAACTACGAAAGAATATGGAAGGGAGAAGTATGCATAGCGAGATGTGGCAAGGAGAGGTTAAGAATACTAGAGGGATTAATTACATAAATCATACTACATAACAGCTATCGTTTCTGTTGATTCAAAGAACGTTAAAGTATTCTGTTAAAGACAATTAGAAGAGAGTATGTACGGTTTACTACCCTGTCACTGCTTCCACTTGAACTATAATCACCGTAATTTTATTTCCACACTAGGGAACAGAAAAACACAAGAATCTTAACTTCTCTCCCACAGACAAATCCATCCACACTATAACACAAGTACAACAATCTTATAATTTTTTTTTGTTTTTTTTATGCAAGGAAGTAACGTTTTATGGTATAGCTACAAAGATTATATTGACGAGCGGAAATTATACTGCAGTCTAGGTTTGACCGGTATGATTGGTGTTGAGACGACTGAGGCCTGGGGGGTGCGAGAGACGGGGTGGGGATGAGTGAGACGGGATTGAGTGGGGTGGGGTGGGGACGGGGTTGAGGAAGATAGGGTGGGGCGAAGTGATGTGAGGCAGAGGATGTGGGGTGTGAGAGGTGGGGTGTGAGAGGTGGGGTGTGAGAGGTGGGGTGGGGTGGGGAGAGGATCAGACAAATAGGCTGAGAATGAAAACTTGGAATGTACGGTGGAAATGATTTATGGGACGGTGGATGGACAAACTCGTACACACACACACACACACACACACACACACACACACACACACACACACACACACACAGCAGAAAGAGGAATACCAACCCCACTAAAACAAGCACGTAACATATTTCATCAGCACAAACCCGCGCCTGTGTCTAGCCTCCCAACCCCCCCAAGACTCGTTTGTAATTAAGTTGCAACCTCGCCTCCTTTTCAGTCATACCTGAAGCCTTTGATAAGCGTCCCACTCACACTCACACAGCCCAGAAACTTAATCACGCCTCTCTTTGCTCTCTCCCACTCACAATTCAAGCACTCCTCACCCTCTCGTCACACCTACCACTCGCTCATATATTTTTTCACCCTTGGGCCTGTCTGTCTGTCTGTCCTCTCTGTCTGTCTGTCCTCTCTCTCTCTCTCTCTCTCTCTCTCTTTCATTGATTACGTGTGGATTCTTTCAGCCGAATTAAAGTGAGAGAGGTTAACCAAGACGACATACCTACAATCTACCATCGCAGACAGAATTAAATTATCAGATTTTTGACAGGGTCGGACGTCTCTTTGCTGAATAAAGTCGCCCGAGATTAATGAAAAAAAAAAAAATCATTACGGCTAAACGGTTAAATTTAGACAAGCGTTAATTTCCTCCCCGTTTTAATGACTTACGCTTATGTCCTTTATTATTTTTTGGTTTATTTTCTCTATACAACTTCATCCACCCTTGGAAATAATTATCGAACTCTTTTTATTCTTCCTCTACACCTTTATCCACTTTTGGAAATAATCATCGAATTGAAAATGGGCTTAATATACCTTTCATCAATTCTGTCAGTACGAGCGGCCTTGCGTTAAAAATATATCGTTCGGAGATGGCAAAATGGAAGTTTGATCTGATACTGAAACGATTCCAGAGGGAGTTGTTTATGTTGTAATTTTGCTCCAACATGACCATTTCACTCTACTCAGAACACTCTTGCAGTGAAGGAGTTATAGAAGGGTATATCCAGCGCCTTTATTTCTAAAAGTCTCCTACGTTGATATAAACTCAGAGGAGACAAAATAAAAATAAATAAGTCATTGGTGCTAGAAAGACGCACTTCCACTCGCCTCACACTCTCCTCCCGCTCGCATCACGCTCGCTTCCCACTCTCCTCCAGCTGGCATCACGCTCGCCTCCCACTCTCCTCCCGCTCGAATCACGCTCGCCTCCCACTCTCCTCCAGCTGGCATCACGCTAGCCTCCCACTCTCCTCCAACTCGCATCACGCTCGCCTCCCACTCGCACTCAACATCCACATACAGTTACAATTTTGAAGCACAAAAGTCACTCTTGCCTGAATTAGGTGGGAATGAAACAGGAAGTGAAATTGTGTGTGTGGATGTCTGACTAAATGTAGGAGTGGAGTTAGGTGGAACTTGGACTGGAGAGAGGGAGAGAGAGAGAGAGAGAGAGAGAGAGAGAGAATTTGGGTGGATATTAGTAACAGTGATATGTGTGGAGGTGAATAGGAGAATAGTAATAAGCTGGGATGGAAGGGATACTGACAGTGAAAGTAGAATCAGCCATGGATATGACGGCAAAGAAAAGTGAGTAAAAACAAAAAAGATTGTGAGAGGGAGAAAATGAAAGATGGTTTAGGAATGAATAAGGGTATACAAGAGTGAGAGTTAGTTTGAGGGCAGACGTGAGCGAGCAAATGTAGAAACTGGTTAAAAGTTCATACGAGAAAAAAGAAATGAGAGTAGGTACAGGAGCAAATGAGAGTAGGGTTATGAGCGGATGTAAGGGCGAACAGAAGTGAGTGCGCTTAGGGGAAATGGAGATTAGGATTAGGAATTAAATATCTGAGAGCGAACAATGTGTTGAGGTGGCTTGGTGGCTAGTGTTATCTCGTGGATCTTAAGCCAAGTGGTTAGCGCTCCCAACGATGCAGACAGAGGCCTACTCGTACATAATGGGTGCTGGTGTCTATTTTACAAGTGACCTATGGACTATGACAAGCACATACACAGCTAATACAACACTTCCACTACCACATAAAACATTTCCACATTTACATATATCACTTCCACTTTCACACACAACACCCCTCCTATGACACCTCTTCCCCATATGTACAGCCAGGAGCACAGGTTCACCAACAGCCCTTTGTCAGCAGTCTTGCTCATTTCTCATTTTCCCCAAACGTCTGTGTCTTCTGTTTCGTACTCTACTGTTGTGTGTATCCTATTGTTATCACGTAATATCAGTTCATATAATACCTCCCACTGGCACACCTGTTGGAGAAGTGTCGGCGAACTGTTGTTCATGGTTGTACTTCGCCAGCATGAGGAACTTAATTCTACCTATCACGCTCCCTACGAACAAAGGTCCCGGGCTTGCAGTGAACCTAATGTCGACCTGCAGAGGTACGGAAAGCGAGAAAATGTGCGTGTCTGCTGGGTGCAAGTGAGAGTGGGTTAGGAATGAGTAAGAGTGCTAACAAAGGCGAGGATTGGTTAGGATGTGAGAGGCAGCAAAAGTTTCAGAGTGGATGAGAGAGTGAACAAAAGTTAGTAGACTTAACAGTGGACGTGTAACAGCAGTACGTTCACTACTATGTTCTTTTCTGTTCTTGCTAGCTCCAGAAGATAACATTCACCTAAGAGAGACTTATCGACCTGGATGAGCTAGATATAAAGTTCATTAGTCTTTTCACTGCTAAGGCGTTCTCCTAAGCTGAATAATACTGTCTGATTTTAATAAAGCATGGTCTTAAACATCCGTGGTGAAGGGGATAAGATTAGATGCGAGAGGGAGGTAAGAATCAGAGGCATTATATTTGTGTGTGTGTGTGTGTGTGTGTGTGTGTGTGTGTGTGTGTGTGTGTGTGTGTGTGTGAGAGAGAGAGAGAGAGAGAGAGAGAGAGAGAGAAATGGAGTTCCCCGAGCTAAGCCCTGTATTGGACTATATAGCCCCGCTAGAGAGAGAGAGAGAGAGAGAGAGAGAGAGAGAGAGAGAGAGAGAGAGAAACACTACGCCTCGTCAGCTGTGTGTCAGTGGGAGTTGCAGTAGGTGTGCGAGGGTGAGAGAAGTGAAAGTCGAGGTGGGAGTGGGAGGTGAGATTGAGTTTTTGTCCCAGGCATTCATTTAACGAGCAACAAAGAGAGTGGGGCGGGGGTGATTAATGCTTCAGGGTGTGGACGAGGTGATTAGACCAGCAAGTACAGACGCAGGGAGACATGGAGAGAGACAGAGTGAGGCAGAGGATGAGAGGCAGAGGAAGAGACCCAAAGAGAGAAAGGAGGGAGAGAGATGTGAGCAACGGGACTGTGAGAGTGACAATCATTGACGATGACTGAGGTGAAAAAGATAGGCAAATATAGGTAGGTTGATAGGGGTAGATAGACAGACAGATAAACAGGTACAGACAGACAGATAGATAGATATAGGAAGGTAGAAAAACAGACAGACAGACAGAGACTGATACAGAAATAGAAAAAACTGAGTCAGAGAGAGAGAGAGAGAGAGAGAGAGAGAGAGAGAGAGAGAGAGAACAATGAAGAACGCAACTCGAGAATTATCAATAAAAAGCGCTTTGGGATGGAGACAAGAGCTAATAATGCGGGCAATAATCGAATAATAAGAAGTATTATGAGATAATTGATGTCGGTGAAGGTGATTGCGAATGACAGGGTAAATATGTGCAAATGAATTAAAGTTTTATTTACTGAGGGGAGACACGACTTGCATATGACAAACAGCAAACAGATGATATTGAACTATTTGTCATGCCACGAGAGAGAGAGAGAGAGAGAGAGAGAGAGAGAGAGAGAGAGAGAGAGAGAGAGAGAGAGAGAGAGAGAGAGAGAGAGAGAGAATTATAGCAAATGACAGAGGATGAGAAACGATAATTAAAAAGGGGCACGATGTGGAAGAGAAAAGAGGAAGAAGAGAATAATATGAATAATATAGTGAATGAAGACTGCCACATAAATGAGATGGGGAAATAATCAAGAGAGTCTGTGCGAGAAGAAAGGAGGAGCACGAGCAGAGTCAAGGTAACCAGATAATGTCACGTAGAAGTGATTACAGAGATGAAAGAATGACGAGTGAGAGTGTGACAGGAAGAGAAGAGAAAAGTGGATAAAGTCGAGAGAATGTAACTGAATAAACGTCAAGAAAAAAAAAAAAATGAAAGGGAAAATGAACTGAAATCAAAGTAGGATGAGGGGAAAAAAAAAAGACAAAATACTTCTACATAATGTCTGAAGAATCGAAGACAAATGTGGAAATGATGGGATATGACGGAAAGAAAAAAATGTGGAAATGATGGGATATGACGGAAAGAAAAAAAGGGAAAACATACGAGTGGGGATGAAGTCAATTACACGAATTATCAAACACAACCTAACAAAATCAATCGACAGGTAGGCCACGCAAAGAACGGGCTGTGCAACGTCGGGGGAAGCGCCTCACATAGTTACCCCCTCACCTTTTAATTCAAGAACACTCGCGTCTCGTCCTCTGTGCACGGCTACCCAATAATTTTTACACTGCGATTTGGAGGCACATTATTACCCCTTCCCCGGAGAAAATAAATATCGCGTATAAAGCAAGAGAGGTCAAGGGGTGGGCCTCAAAAGTACTACCACTTGATGCACCACAAAAATGTTCTTCTAACAATTATCTGAGAAATCGATTGGACGCGAGAAGTGGCAGTTTCTTCTACGGGATGATATGGATACGGAGTTGGTTCTGGTAGGATGGTAAGATTAATATTTTTCGCGTTGCCTCCAAAAATGAAAATTCTGGTTGAGGATGAATAGAAATCTTTGGTAGAAAGGAAAGTTCAATATAAAAATGAATTAGATAATAAGGAGGGGGGAGGTGGAAAAATGAGGAAGTGCCGAGAGAGAGAGAGAGAGAGAGAGAGAGAGAGAGAGAGAGAGAGTTACCAGTGAAATAATAATGGTATTTAACAGTAACATGAGGGGCCAAAACCACCCCACAAGCATCCAATGACGCACATAAAACCCACCCATCATGACTAACTACTTAACTGCCTGATAAACCCGACGGCCATAAAACACAAGCCACCGGAAACACCAACCTCTACGACCCATCAATTAACTAACCCACAACCAATTACACCAAACAATCGGGGGACAATTGACCTGAACAGAACGACCGCCTGACCTAAAAATGTAATAAAAAGGAGACTTAAAAATAACCGAGTGCTATTTCGTCCAAAAAATCATATCGTCTCATTCGCTAATCGACCAACATGTATTCAACCTGAAAGTAATCAATCTACTAATATTCTATTCATAAATATTCAACCTACAAATAATTCGACCGACACATTTTCAACCTGAATATAACTTGCCTACCAATATCGATCTGACAGTACTGTAATTCACTTACTAATATTCGACCCACTAATATTCGAAGTACTAGTCGAATTAGAATTAGGCCAATGGATTGATGGTCTGACAATAACAAAGACAATCTACCAATAAATAACTTACGGCCACACACAGGTAGGCAAACAGATCCATCTACTAATCTGCTAATCGATTTAAATTATACAGCGATCGACGCCTGGGTTCGTATTTTCGTGGACACACGAGACCTTAATACCTCTTTCTGCGCGACTTATTTAGCGTGTTTCACCATGACGTTCCTTTGAATGCCTTTTGTATCTTTTTCAGCAACGATACAGTGAGAACAAATCGCATGTACTCGTATCATTCACAGTGTCATCAACTGCTTAAATAAAAAATAAATAAATAAAAAAAATCCACACACCGAAATCATTTACTGAGGGGATGCAATAGTTTTGGCTCGATTTGGACCCTCAACAGGTAAAGACAACGTAATTTAAGCGTGTGTGTGCGTATACTTCTCCTGTTCTGTAAATGAGAATTAACTACTTCACTACGACGATGCAATTATTTTACTCTTCTCATTTTCTATTTCATTCACCTCAGGAGATGCTTTCCAAACTGGTGGGGTTAGTTTTAGTTCTCATTAACCTCTTCAACTACCAGAGATCTTTCCTAAGGTTGTCTCTGAATACGACAACAATAAAACTAAAAAGGACGCCACCGTATTGAAGGGGTTATGTATGTTTGTATTTTAGTGGCCAGTTTACTGTGCCATATATGTAAGTAAACTTTCTTCTTTTTAGCTTAGCCTGGAACAGATTTTCGCTTTTTTGTTACTTATTTTACGGTAGCCAACGGCGGAAAGAGAAGACACATCGCCTCAACAAACTTTCCGTAACACCTCTTACTGATTAGCGTCATATTTTCGTGTTAACCTATTTTTACAACTCGGTATTCACGATGGACAGAAAGCAATTTTAGGCCAGGATAACGTGACAGCAATATAGCAACACTGCCAAAGAGCCTCCTATCCCCAGAGAAACGGCTCACAACGACTACATAGCAAATAGAGTCTGAGCTTCAGAATACCAGGAAATCTCTGCAGTACAAGCTTCCAACCAATCTATAACACGACCCAAGAGGCCACGACATCAATAACCCAAGCTAACAATCTCACCACCACCTGCCTGACGACCAAACCGACCGAGCGAGCACCCCGATCGACCTACCTGTTTTGAGGTGTGGTCGGTGAGGCGTGTTCATCAACCAGACAGCTGAGGAACAAACACCCATCACTTCCCCATCGCTGCGTCGGGAAGGGGAGGCGGAGAGACGGCTGAGGGGCCAGGGAGACAAAGGAGGGAAGAAAACAGGGATGAGAGAGGAAGCTGGACGAGGGGAAGGGTGGGATAAGAGTGCTTAGAGTGAGAGAAAGATGAGGAAGATACAGCGGCAGAGAAAGGGAAGGAATCGGAGACCAGGGATACGTTTGCAGTGGGAGTGAAAATAGTAGTGATAAGAATACCGTACACACTGGCAGAGGAGGATGGTAAGGAGGGAAGAAAATAGAAATAGAAGAAGACCATGAGGAGAAAAGAGGGCAGAAGAGCACGGGAGAAAGGAAGACATCAGAGGAAGCAGATAGCGGTCTTGTGTGGGAGAGAAAACATGAGTAGGTAGTGACGGAAATGGGAAGTGATGAAGATGGCAAGATGCGGTAAAGAAAGATGATAATGAGGGGGAGGGGGAGATGGAAGGAGGCTTGTGTGAAGGGAGCAATCTGATGAGATGATAAAGATGGTAACACGCTCCGGCGTATAATTGTCTGCAGGAAGATTATTTGACAAAACGTGAGATAAAGCAAAAGTTTTACTTTTGCATGTGTATCCCTAATCTCCCTTTGTGTGAAAGCCCTGGATATGTTAGAAAAGGTATGATTTATCACAAGTCTGACTAATTTACCTGCTCGTACTTTGAACTTTGTACCGGGAAAACTAAACAGCGTTATTTTTTTTTTTTTTTTCCCTCAGGAGTTATCAAGCTGAATGAAGAAGACTAAAACCAGTCACATCCTCTTCACCTGTGCAAAGACTGAGGCGAATCTGGATGAAATCAAATGACAGGAGAGGTTTCGCACGGTAAACATGCGTGACGGAAGGACGGACAGACAAACCCAGATCAACGCTTTCCCGGTTTCGTAAAGCTCGAGACAATAAAGGAGGGAAATGGGAGATGGAATGGGACCCGGAAGAGAGAAGAAACGATGCTTTAAAGATGGGAGATTAGTAAGTAAAGATGAGGACGAATCTCCCAAATATTACTGATACCATTAATCGTCGTTTGATGGCCCCTTCTTTGACAGGCTGACATTTCGTTTTTATACTAATATTTCCTACCGAATTTCTCTATGTTTTTCTTCCTTTGATTTTTCCAGTCGGGGTTCTGACTTGGTGCAATAATTATGATCACAGCGATAAAGCGGTCGAGAAAAAAAAAAAAATAAGGGAGAGTGGGAAGAGGTGTGGAATGCGAGATAAAGCTGAACAGCAGACACTGATAAGGTGAGAAGACGAAGAAAATATCACAGTAAAGGAGGATAGAAGGAAGGAAAAAACTGAGAAGGGGTAAGGACAAGAGAGAGCAGGCAGTGATAAGATTAGAGGAAGAAATTTAGAAACACAAAGGAAAATCTGAGAAAGCAAGAAAGAATGTGGAAAGAAATGGCAGACAAAATGAACAACAATCGTGCAGTGCCAGAACGGATGATGTAGGAGAAAGGAGGAAAGCTGGGAGTCAGAGAGCCGGCAGGGGACTTGGAGAGGATGAAAGGAAGATGAAGAACAGTATTATACAATGATGATATGGACAACATGAAAACTCAAGGGAGAATTTGAAGGGAAAGAAGAATGAGAACCGAGTAATATAAGAGGAAAGATGACTATTTCGAAAGAGGAGAGAGACTAATTTAGAAGAAATAATATACGCTAGTAATACTGGAAGCATTTTTAAGAGGACAGAAACAAGAGAGGTTTGTTAAAAAAAAAAAAAAAAAAAAAATCAGACAAAGGAGGGACGCAGCCTGGAGGACGTCTGTATAAAGACTAGGAAGAAAAAATGAAGGAAAGAAAATAAGACAGCAAGAAATGGTACAAGGAATGAGTAAATAACTAAAGAAAAGGAAAATGAGAACGCAATACGAGGAAATTCAGTGAAAGTGAGAAAGGATGCAGAAAGAACCACATACAAATAGTAAGAAGAAAAATGACAAAAGAAAAAAAACCATAGTAAGTAAGGGACGAGGCATTTCCTAGAGTGCATACCCCACCCGTGCACCTCGTAACACGGCAGGCCAGCAAACGCGGTGTGGGGAAAGTTGTGAGGTAGAGAGAAGGAGGGGTCAAGAAGCCGTGAGGACAACAAGGCGTAACTTAAGCCACGTACACAGAGGAGAGACCCTGATGACGGAAGTTTGTCGCCATGGTGATGAGAGACAGCGGCACAGGGGAGATCAAATGAGGGAGAGGGAGAGGAGGAGGATCTCAGGATAAGGTGAAAGAGGCAGAAGGATGGAGAGGGAAAATTTGAGAGGAAGGTGGGAGATAAAGTGACAGAAGACGGTGGGAGACAAAGTAACAGAGGAAGATGTAGATAATGTGAGGGGAACAGGAGAGATAAAATGAGGCACAGATGGAAGGGAGGTAAGAAGATGAGGAGGAGGAAATGAATGAAGATAGAGAGAGGGAGATGATCTGAGGTAAGAGTGGTGGAGGGAGACAGGAGGAACACAGATGAAGGAAAGGAGGTTGGGGAGGATAAAGAACTGGTGGAAGGGATCATCTAAGGTAAGAGTGGGGGTGACAGAATAAATAGCAGAAAGACATATGAAGCAAGACAGAGGTAAGAGTTGGGGGGATTGAGAAAATCTGAGTTGAAAGTGACGGAGAGAGGACACAGGAAGGAAGAAGATGGAGAAGCTGAATGGGATGGTTCTAGTTATGGAGTGGGAGATTAAGGAAACGAAGCATGAATCAAGAAAGGCAAGTAAGAATGAAAAAGGAAAAAGCAATGGCAAACGAAAGCTAGAGTGACAAGGATGAGAAATACTGCGAAGGAAAGAAGAACACTACATGAAGGTAGAAGAGAAGCTGGGGCGAGGGAAGAGAGGGAAAGTGTATGATGAAGGGTGAAGTGTGAGGAGGGAGAGAGAGAATAGGATAAGGAGGGCGAGTGTGAGGAGAGAGAGAGTGAGATGGGAGAGTGTGAGAAGGGAGAAAGGAGAGTATACGAGTGACTGGTTGAGTGCGAAAGTATGAGGAGGGAGAGTATGAGGCGGCAAAGTATGAGGGAGTGTGTCAAAGGCTGGTGAAGGTGTGTGTGAGAAGACGACAGAAGGGAGTATATTATGTGGTGAGAGACAGAGTTTGAATGGGGAGAGAGCTGGAGGAGGGAGGGAGCTGGAATGAAAAAGTTTGAGAAGGAAGAGAGGGAAAGAATGCGAGCAAGAAAAGAGAAGAGAAGAGAAAGGTTGTGAAGGAAAGCTAAGAGAGTGAGGAAGGAAAGTAAGGAGAGGGTGTGAGGAAGGAGTGATGAGGGGAGGGGGAGAGGAAGGGAGGGAGGGAGGTGAGAAGACATTGAAAATGAGTGTTGAGAAGGTATGGGCAGATGAGTAGGCATGGAGTGGGAAGGAGGAGGGAGAGAGGGTACTGAGGGGGAGGAAGATATGTGAGAGGGCACTGGATGAGGAAGAGGCATGTGAGAGGGCATGAAAAGTGAGGGAGGTGGGTTAAAGGGCACAGAGAGCGAGGGAGAGGGGAGAGAGGGCATTACAAGAGAGGGAGAGAAGCTAAAGGCCACAGAGAGCGGGAAGGGAGTGGGAGGATAATGGATGAGGGGGAAGGAGGGTAAAGGGCACAAAGAGTGTGAGGTGAGAGGGCATTAGAAGGAGGAGGGAGGATGCGAGAGGGGATGATGGAAAGGGTGGTATGCAAGGGGGTACTGGAAAGGATGTAGGGAGGGGGCAATGGAACAGAGAGTGGTATGTGAGAGAGCAATGAAAAGGGAAGAGGGAGGTATATGAGAAGGCAATGAAAAGGGAAGAGGGAGGTATGTGAGAGGGCAATGAAAGGGAGGTGAGAGGGTACTGTACTGAAAGGAAAATAAATGAACGAGCACTGAAAGAGAAGTGAGAGAGAGAGAGAGAGAGAGAGAGAGAGAGAGAGAGAGAGAGAGAGAGAGAGAGAGAGAGAGAGAGAGAGAGAGAGAGAGAGAGAGAGAGAGGGCAGTGCATGGAAGGGAGGTAGGTAAGAGGGCAATGAAAGGGAGGGAGATATGTAACAAGGCACTGAAAGGGAGAGAGGTATGTGAGAGGGCATTGAGAGAGAGGGATATATGTGAGAAGGCACTGAAAGGGAGAGAGGTAGGTGAAAGGGCACTGAAAGGGAGAGAGGTAGGTGAAAGGGCACTGAAAGGGAGAGAGGTAGGTGAAAGGGCACTGAAAGGGAGGGAGGGAAGTGGGAGGGCAATGAAAGGGAGGGAGGGAAGTGGGAGGGCAATGAAAGGGAGGGAGGTTGGTGAAAGGGCACTGAATGGAAGGGAGGTATATGACAAGACACACAGGGAGGGATGGAGATTGTAGAGATTGAGAAGGGAGGCAGGTAAGAACGAATGCAGAGAGGGATGCAGACAGAAATGACTCTGGAGCGAAGGCAGGCTGGTCAAACTGTAGTGCAAACGAACTGGAAGGCAGGGAAAAAAGGACTGGGAGACAGGGGAAAAAGAACTGGGTGGAAAGGGAAAAAGAACTGGGTGGCAGCAGAAAAAACTGGGAGACAGGGGATAAAGAACTGGGAGGCAGGGGAAAAAGAACTGGGTGGCAGGGCAGGGGAGAAAGAACTGGGAGACAGGTCAGGGGAGAAAGAACTGGGAGACAGGTCAGGGGAGAAAGAACTGGGAGGCAGGACAGGGGAGAAAGAACTGGGAGGCAGGACAGGGGAGAAAGAACTGGCAGGCAGGACTGGGGAGAAAGAACCGAGTGGAAGGACTGGGGAGAAAGAACTGGCAGGCAGGACTTGGGAGAAAGAACTGGGAAGCAGGACTGGGGAGAAAGAACTGAGAGGCAGGACTGGGGAGAAAGAACTGAGAGGCAGGACTGGGGAGAAAGAACTGAGAGGCAGGACTGGGGAGAAAGAACTGGGAGGCAGGACTGGGGAGAAAGAACTGGGAGGCAGGACTGGAGAGAAAGAACTGGGAGGCAGGACTGGGGAGAAAGAACTGGGAGGCAGGACTGGGGAGAAAGAACTGAGAAGCAGGACTGAGGAGAAAGAACTGAGAGGCAGGACTGGGGAGAAAGAACTGGGAGGCAGGACTGGGGAGAAAGAACTGGGAGGCAGGACTGGGGAGAAAGAACTGAGAAGCAGGACTGGGGAGAAAGAACTGAGAGGCAGGACTGGGGAGAAAGAACTGAGAGGCAGGACTGGGGAGAAAGAACTGGCAGGCAGGACTGGGGAGAAAGAACTGGCAGGCAGGACTGGGGAGAAAGAATTGAGAAGCAGGACTGGGGAGAAAGAACTGAGAAGCAAGACTGGGGAGAAAGAACTGAGAAGCAGGACTGGGGAGAAAGAACTGAGAGGCAGGACTGGGGAGAAAGAACTGGGAGGCAGGACTGGGGAGAAAGAACTGGGAGGCAGGGCAGGGGAGAAAGAACTGGGAGGCAGGGCAGGGGAGAAAGAACTGGGAGGCAGGGCAGGGGAGAAAGAACTGGGAGGCAGGGCAGGGGAGAAAGAACTGGGAGGCAGGGAAGGGAAGAAAGAACTGGGAGGCAGGGCAGGGGAGACAGAACTGAGGAAGGGGAAAAAGAGCTGGGAGGAAGGGGAGAGAGCTGGGAGGCAGGGGAGAAAGAAATGGGAGGCAGGGCAGAGGAGAAAGAAATGGGAGGCAGGGCAGAGGAGAAAGAACTGGGAGGCAAGGAAGGGGAGAAAGAACTGGGAGGCAAGGAAGGGGAGAAAGAACTGGGAGGCACGGTAGGGGAGAAAGAACTGGCAGGCAGGGCAGGAGAGAATGAACTAGGAGGTACGGCAGAGGAGAAAGAACTGGGAAACAAGGGAGAAAGAATTAAGAGGAGAGTGAGAAAGAAATGTGAGGCAGAGGAGAAAGAAATGAAGAAAATGTGAGGCAGGGGAGAAAGAAATGAAGAAGGAAAGTAAGGCTGGGGAGAAAGAAATAAGACAGGGGAGAAAGAAATGGGAGGAGGGCAGAAAAATGGGAGAAGGGGAGAAAAAATTGGGAGGAGGGGAGAAAGAATTGGGAGGCAGGGGAGAAAGAAATGGGAGGCAGGGGAGAAAGAAATGGGAGGCAGGGGAGAAAGAAATGGGAGGCAAGGGAGAAAGAAATGGAAGGCAGGGGAGAATGAAATGGGAGGCTGAAGAGAAAGAAATGGGAGACTGGAGAGAAAGAACTGAAAGGCAGGGGAGAATGAAAGGGGAGGCTTGGGAGAAAGAATTGGGAGGATGGGGAGAAAGAAATGGGAAGATAAGGAGAAAGAATTGGGAAGAAGAGGGGAAAGAGATGGGAGGCAGGGGATAAAAGGGGTGGGAGGCAGGGGATAAAAGGGGTGGGAGGCAGGTGAGAAAGATGTGAGGCAGAGAGGCAAGCAGGTGGCAAGGTACTGAGGAGTGAAACAGGGGAGAGGGGATTCAGAAAGACGAAGGTAGGCATAGGAGAAAACACTGGGACGTAGGTATATGAAAGGGTACCGAGAGAAAGGATGGCAGAGGAGAGGAAGCATGGCAAAGGAGAGGAAGGGTAACAAAGGAGGGGAAGGGAGGCAGCTGAGGAGGAGGGAGACATGGGATGGGGAAGAAGGAAGAGGAGAAAGACGGAGAAAGGGGAGAGGGTATCAGGCAGAGGAGACAGAGGGAGGGAGGGCGGCTGGGAAGAGTGATGAAGGCAGGGGGAAGGGAGAAAGATTGGTGAAAGAGGGTAAGTATTTACAAAGCCATTACATCAGTCAAGGTGATTTTTTTTCTGTGTGTTTCAAACAATCTAATCTTGAAATCTGCCGCAAATCATTAGCTTCCGATTTTACACCAGTCGACACCCCAGAAACTTGTGTTTATGAGGTGATTTTCGAAGTAGAAATAAGTCAAAACACAAAACAACCAAGGGAAAAAATTCATTGGAAGTAATGCCAGAAATCGCAAAAAAAAAAAAAAAAAAAAAGTGATAAACAAAGCCTATTTCTACCTACCATTTACTTTTGAATGGTGAAAATAAACCTAAGCAGGTGTGTTGACAGAGAACTGTGAATCAGAACCCGATATTATTTCCTAGGAATCCGGTGTTACGGTTTTGTAAACAACGTCCGCGAGGTGTGCTAGGTGACGGGAAGCGAGGTAGAAGAGAGAGAGGTAAGTGAAAGGTAGGTACGTTAGTGAACATAGAGGAAGATAAGCAGAAAAGACTGAGAAGGAAGCATGAGAAGGAGCGCTGAAATGGAGGAAGGAAGGTGGAAAGGGACTGAAAGGAAGTGAAGCAGATGAGACAACGAAGAATGAAAGTGAGATGAAACCCATAAAGAGGTCACAGAGAGATGTAGTGAGCGAGAGGTGCCTATAAAACGAAAAAGAAAGAAATAAGAGGGAGAACACAGAGAAATGATGAGACAGAAAGAGGGAAGTACGAAGGGGGGGGGGAAGAGAGGAGAGAGAGAGAGAGAGTAGGAGGGAGAGAGGGAGGTTGGAGGGGGGAAGAGAGGAGGAGGGAGGGAGAGAGAGAAGACGAGAGGTAGGAAGGGTCAGGAGAGGGCACCGGGGAAGAATGTGTTGCTGGGACAAGAGCAGTGAAGTGAGGTGGGGCGGAAAAGGAGGCACACCGAGTGGACGATATGAAAGGAGAGCACAGGGAGTGGAGTGTAAGGGAAGTAGAACAGGTGGTGAACGCTAAAAGAGTGGAAAGGAAGGACAAACACAAGAGAATGCGGACAGGTAGAGAGAAATAAAAGGTAAATTTAGAGAGGTACGATGGGAAGACGAAGAACGCTTTCGAACTGTTGCTGAACTAAAATACCTCGAAAAAATAAACAGCTTCAGACGACGTGAACAACAATGTCAGCTTCATCATGTCCAACTGGGCAGTTGTACGAAGCAGTTCAAATAATCGGATTAATTTAATATTACCGTG
>NC_137021.1:12652500-12737500 GCF_032717465.1 Coenobita brevimanus
ATAAGGAGGATGAGTAGAGGGACGAGGACGACTTGGAGTAGGGTGAGGATGAGAAGAATTGTGAAGCATGGTAGGAGAGGAAGGGATGGCAAAAGAGAGAACGGAATGGCACTGGAAAAAACGAAAGGATAGTGAGGAAATGCAACATGAGAATAAAGAAGGAGAAAAGGGAGGGTGAAGAAGGAATGAGGGAAAGGACTAATAAAGGAGGAGGAGGAGGGGATGAATGGGAGGTGGAGAAGGAATATTAACGCTCACTGCTAGGTATTCTCGACAAACCAAATATTCTGCTGACATTCTTGATAAAATTCCTAGGTCTTGCTACCGATAACTGAGAAAGGCTCCTTCAGTACACCTTTTGAAGCCTCTGACTGTAGATGCCTCTGAATTTAATATAATCTTGTGATATTTGGTTGGGTGAAACACAGAAATGCACTCTGCTGAGAAAGGGTTGAGAAAGAGAGAGAGAGAGAGAGAGAGAGAGAGAGAGAGAGAGGAGGGGGGGAGGGTTCAGCTAATCTCAAACTTCGCCACAACTCTGTGTGTGTGTGTGTGTGTGTGTGTGTGTGTGTGTGTGTGTGTGTGTGTGTGTGTGTGTGTGTGTGTGTGTGTGTGTGTGTGTGTGTGTGTGTGTGTGTGTGTGTGTGTGTGTGTGTGTGTGTGTAATCTTGCATTCAGAATTACTAACATATTAAATCCACCAACCCGAAGACGTCTCACTTACTTTGCTACTGCCAAGCAATTTTATAAGGAGTCGGGGAGAGTTTCCGATCGTGTGGGGTTGGATACAGCACTAATTAATCCTTTCACTTACAGATAATTTCACAGGCCAATAAAATAGTTTGGCAGATGTCTGAATAAAATGAGTATAGACGTCATACCCCTGAAGGTGTAAACTCTCTCATGGTCGGAACAACTCCCTCGTTTTCTATTCCAGCTAACGGAAGGCAACGTTACTGAGCTGAGGGAGTCATAGGACTCTGAGAGTTTATGTGGAATGAGTGAGTGGCATGACAGTGACGTGATTGATTTAGTGCTGGTGATAAGAGTGGCGCCACTTGACTCTAGCGTCCATCCACCCTTCCTAGACTGGCAGGTAAATATAATGACCCTGCAGGTAAACAAAGTACCTTGAGTTAAACGTAGGGGAGGTAACTTACGTGGCCGCCGTGGCTGAGTGGGTTAGACAGCACACTGTCGGCCAAGGGATCAAGTATTCCATTCCACCCATGAGTCTTTGATTAATGTCTCGAAGGGCATCCGGTCGCAAAGTGTTATACGCCTCCAACAAAGGTCCTCTAAATACAAGCAAGCAACGCATTAGCCACCTTAAAGAATGAGTGCATGGCGTAAAACAGTCCCCTCTTCGTCCTCGTCCTTAAGAGTCCCGCACCAGTGAACAATTTGGGCTTTATCTAACCATTTAAGTTCCAAAAAAAACTCTCCTACGTTAAATAATGTTGGTGGTAGCAAGAATAAAATATTAACCTCATCGTAGGTAGCCTAGTAGGTAATTTTGCCGGGTTTAATATCACAACCAAACTTTCCCATAATAAGTAAATAGCATGTATGAAGAATGCTGTGGACAGATCTTTACCTCCACTTGTAATCTGTATCTTGCACTTATAGTAATCATAAAGACTAGAAAACATGTATGAAGAGTGACATGAATTAATTTTTTGCTGTATCGCAATGAGTGAACTGCACGTATGAGAAACGATTGTGGATGAATCCCTGGCTGCGCTTGCAATCTGGCTGCAACTGCAATCTATATCTCAGACTAATATGATTGTTGTTGTTTGTCCCGGGTTCATTTGAAACGTGGACTCGGTGGACTGATTTTTTTTTTTTTTTTTTCAGTCCACAATCTTCCATTTGGGGACCTGGGAAGTAGATGAGGAATATTTGTATAACCACGCAGTTGAGCGACCCGATTATATCGATGCTACCACACGAAGGCGTCCCTCTGCACTTTATAATAATCACCTACAATGCCCTCGCCTAAATTTACCTGTGCGCTGCGTAAAAGAAAGAGAAAAAAATAAAGAAAGTGATAAAAGTAAAGAAAGAGGAAAAAAGTAAAGACAATACTAGATACCATCATTAACCCGAAACAGGGCATAAAGAATGAAATCGCCACAGCTCCCACCGAAATGATGCAAAACACATCGGGTTTAAATTAGACTTCCTACAGGCTAATCTCGGGATTCATTCTGGGCCGTGTTGTATCCGTCAACTCTCATTTTTATGGCGAAACTGTTTGTGTTCGTCCGTACCCAAACCAGGGGTAAAAAATAACAGTAAGCTGAGGTCTTTTATTACCGGCGACCATGCAGCTGACTTTAATAACCAGGCCTTTGATCATACGTCCCTGAGTGCGGCTGGTTTTAATGTGCTGGGGTGCTCAGAAATAACAAGATCACAGAACGACATTTCCCGTTAACACACAGGGCCTTTACGGTAATTTCGCGCCAAACCAAAACAAATGCTTATGGACGCCGCGTGGGCTTTAATCAAGGTCGTAACACCACGCCACCGCAATTTTCAAAAGCGGCTTATATTATTTCATGCTTGTAATTAGCGACAACTGGCCGGGCACAATGAGGTCGCCGGCCATCCGTAAAACTGTTGCGACCTGGTTTGTTTTTTGGGGGGTTTCGAAAGCGTTCCACCTTCCACACAAATAAACCCAGAGGTAAAAACAATTGCTCGTGTTTTCGTGAATGCCTGTAATTTCCAGGATAATGTCTGGGAGGGAGGGGGGGGGGTCGAGGGAAGAGAGAGAGAGAGAGAGAGAGAGAGAGAGAGAGAGAGAGAGAGAGAGAGAGAGAGAGAGAGAAAATAAATGTGCGAAGGCTAGGATGGTGGTAGGTGGATAGAGAGGGCAATGGAAGAGCAGGGACAGGGAGCTGGGAAGGACTGTGGGAGGGAATGAGGATGAGGTAGGTACAAGCTGGTATGAGGATGGCAAGAGAGGAATGAAAGAGGGAAACGATGAGAGATTAGGGACGGTTAATAGGAGGTACGTGTACGTGGATCTACACTACGAGGATAGGAGGGGGATAGTGGAGGAAAGTAATACAGGAATGGAGAAGGGCTAGGGATGGTAGGGAGGTATGGAGGTGCGAGTACGTGGGATAGGATGGTGGAAGAGGGATGGAAGAGACAAGTAACGGAGGACCCGAGAGGAAAGTGGAATGGATTGGAGGATGGAAGGATGGAGGAGAGGCGGGGAGGGACGAGTAGTGTGAACAGGGAGGAGGAGAGGCGGGGAGGGACGAGTAGTGTGAACAGGGAGGAGGACAGAGGACAAAGGCAATGGAGAACTGAAAAGGGGGCTGAGGAGAACTGAGGGTGGGAGCAAGGTGAGGCAGAATATGTAGGACAGTATCAGAAGGGCGAGACAGGGATGGAGAAGAAAAGTAATGGGACATTGAAGTGAGTACTGATGAGAACAGGTGACTGGCAATATGTGCAAAAGGGATGGGAGATAGGCATTGGAGGACTTAAAGAGAAGGCCTAGGAGGAATGGACGGTGGGGGAGAGGATTGTTGAAAGGAGACGTAAGAGAGGTTGTGGAGTACCGGGAACAGAGGCATGAGGAGAGAAACATGGGGAGGGGGGATGATTTGCGTGAAGAAAGAACAAAGAATAAGGCAGAGGGGTAATGGTGTGGATCGGAAAAATTTAAGATGCAGAACAAGTTGACATGACGGTAAAGAATGTGATAAATGAAATTAAAAGAGGAAAAAGAAATGAAGGAGGAAAAAGTTAGGAAACAGAGAGAGAGATGCTCAAGAAGAGACTGATGTAAGCGCTTAAGGAAGCATAAAATGGGAAGGTAGAGGATGAGGGAAGGATACGAAGGATGAAAGAAAGAAGGGAGAAAGAACTGGAAAAATGTGAAGACTAAATGAGATAAAGGACAAAAGTAGGGAGTGGGTTGTTGCGAGAAGAATTTGTGCGATAAGGGAGACGAGAGAGAGAGAGAGAGAGAGAGAGAGAGAGAGAGAGAGAGAGAGAGAGCTCTGGGAGGAAGAAGTGAGGAAGAGGAAAAGAGGAAGAGGTGGTAAGGCAGATGTAAATGGAGGAAGCATAAAAAAAAAAGTGAGGAATGTGAAAAGGAAGATAAGAAAAGTGAAACAGGAAAGAAATTTGCAAGGAAGAAGTGAGGAAGAGGGAGGGAAAGAGGAAGGAGCTTCAGGGTAGATAGAAAAGTTGAAGGAAGCACAGAAAAAAAGAGAAAAAGGAAAAAAAAAGAAGGAAAAATCTATCTGTGTCAGAGTATATTAGTGAAACATGAAAGAAAGATATGGAAGGAAGAAGTGAGGAAGAGGGAGGGAAAGAGGAAGGAGAATGAGGGTAGATACATGAGCTGAAGGAAGGGGAAAAAAAAGAAAAAAGGAAAAAGAGAAAGAAAAAGCTATCTGGGTCAGGGTACATTTGGGTCGGGTATCATTCCAGGCCAGTCAGTCATTGGGTCTGGACTGCGGTGCTCAGGGTAGTCATTCGGCGAGGTGCTGCGGCCTGCTCCACGGCTCTTATGACGCCTCTCTCTTGCAGTTACCGACCCACCCCGCTGCTGGGATGGAGTCGCTGCCAGTGATGTTATGGGGCGTGATTTGTTCAGCAATTACCGGCAGGCACGGAGGAACCAACACCGAAGAATCAGCATGGATGGATTGGCACGGAAGAACCAGCAAGGAAGGATCAGCATGGAAGAATCAGCAAGGAAGAATCAGCAAGGAAAAACCAACACGGAGGAACCAGCGTAGGAAAATCAGCACGGAAGAATCAACACGGAAGAAATGCACGGAAGAATCAACACGGAAGAAATGCACGGAAGAATCAACACGGAAGAATCAGCACGGAAGAATAAACACGGAAGAATCAGCACAGAAGAATCAGCAAGGAAAAACCAGCACGGAAGAATCAGTAAGGAAGAATCAACAGCATTCACAATTTACCCTTAGCCCGTCACCCCACTCAATGATTCTGTCCTCACCTTCATTATGGAACTATATTACTGGGCTTGTGCAATGCTGTTTCCCAGAAGAAATAAAATAGAACAAGGCGAGTACGTAGACATATTAAACCCTGCAATACGGTGAGATTTGCATTACACTGAGATTTGCAATATTCGTTCTTCTAGCAGGCGATTTTATTCAGATTAGGAGAGCCACCTATACTCTTTTCACCTAAACTTGGCCTCTCTCTCTCTCTCTCTCTCTCTTCTTGAATGCTGAGCTATAAGAAGGGATTTACATACAACCACAGTATTAGCCACGAAGTGTTATGGAAAGGATCTAGAGCTGCAGTACCACATTTTTCTGCCTTTAAGCTACGTGAAATACTATACAAAAGAACTAAAATCTTCAAGTTCAGGATAAAGAAATAAAGTAGAGAAACCCTTCAGTGAAAGCTATATCTAATCCCTCATGTTCAAAAGGTCTCTCCATGATCGTCTGGGGAAAGCAAGAGAAAAATAAAGACGCCATCACAGTGGAAGGATAAAAACCATAATGCATTACTCCATCAAACTCTAGATTATTTTATACTTAAAAAAAAAAAAAATAAAAAAAAAATAAAAAAAAAAACTGTCATGCCCAGCTCCGAACGTTGACCCATACTTTCTATACTGGGAGCAAGAAAAAGGCCAGGCAATAATAAAAGAGAAACGGGCGAGAGCAAAAAGAAATGGCGAAGTGTGAGGCCTCGTACTTTCATCCATCTTAGGAAATCCAGAGAGAATTTGGTTATGCATATGAGGCAGAGAACAGCGGGAGACAGACTCCGCCCACACAGTCAGCCTCTTCAATCCCAGGACGCACTATTCATTCTTGCTACCTTCAGACTGGTTTATTCTGGCCAGGTGAGACTAAAATGGGGGGGGGAGGGTCTGTTATGGCTTCACTTCAAAAGGCCTTCTCTAAAATTACTTAAATCGTCCGGAGGAAGCATGAATACAGCATAAAACATGTCATCGGACTGAAGGGAACGATCCGTCTCCCCCCCTCCCCCAAGTCGCACTGAACTGCAACTCTAAGTCAAATATCCGTTTAACTTTTTCACTACAATGACGTCTTCTCTGTTTTTATATACCAGACTATCTTAATTATATCTGGGGGGAAAATTCGAACTGCAATGGTTAGACGTAGCCTTCATTTGCCACTTCAGGGCAAGAGGCCATTCCTAAGTTTAATAAAAAATCGTCTTGTAGCACCAATAATATGACAATCTAGGGTTGAAAAGGCTAAGTTCTAGCAATCGTTCCCCTCTCCCTCATATTTTTTCCCCTCTATACCAGCTTTCCCCACATTTCCTGCCTTGTTTCCAGTCCCCCTCCTTCACAACCTCACTTCATCCTACTTGACTTTTATATTCAGTTCCCACTTTCCATCTCCTTTCCTTCAGTTGTTCCACTTCTTCCTAACCAGTTCCCACTCCCTTTACTCTTTCTCTTCCCATTTATTCTCTTCTTTCTTCCCTCTTTCCATAACCGCCCTTTCGTCTTCGATTACTGGTTCGTTTTGCAACCCTTTACTCCATCACCACTTCCTTCACTTTGTGCCATTTACAGTTTTCCTCTCCACTTCCCGTTCTTCCCCCCCTCCCTTTTTCTTAATCTCATGTTTACAGGACGTTTAAAAAATTCTGCCTTTATTTAGTCGTCCTGTCTAATGGTCCCTTCCCATTTCCCTTTTCCTCCCTCGTTGCAACCTCTCCCTCCATCTTCTGTTTTGTTCACATAACTTACAATCCTCCTCCCCAATTACCCTCACCTCTCGTCTATCTATCTGTCTATCTATCTATAGCCAGACGCCAAAATCCCGTAATGGGTGGCCGTTTGTCCTTGAGCTGGTTGTTTTAAGGGGAGGGGCACTACCCCTCCGGCAACCTAGCTGCTGACACGTATGGAACACGTATGAGTTATGTGGTTACCACTAAGCGCTGTAAATGGTTTCCTGGCTTTCAGTGAACCAGTTGGCTTCTCACTCAATGTAAAGCCACATGAAAAAGAAAGAAGAGTAATAAAAAGTGACATGACAGATGGGAAAAACAGAAAGAGAAGAGGAGAGACACATTAAAACAAAGATGAAGGTGAAAGAAGAAGTAGGGAGCATTACATCAAGTCAGTGGATGATGGTCAACACCACCTACAACAATTACTTCTTTCTTTTAACTCGTCCCATTTAAAGTTCTCCTCTCCATATTCACATTAGTACTTCTTTATTCTCCTCTTCCTTCTCTTCCCCGGTCCCATTTTCAGCCCTGCTCCCCAACGCCCTGTCATCGAGTCTGACCCAGTTCCAGAGATTAATGGGTGGACTGTCCTGCTCTGCCACTTAGATTCTGTTTCTACGTAACCCGGTGATACACTCCCCTAGCTTTTGCTTGCCTTCAGCCTCTGTTTAAGCTTACGTCGGCCATACACACACACACACACTTCTGTTTGTCTGCTGCCTACACCGCTACGGCACACAGGCTCCCCGTCCCCCTCACTCTCTTGCTGTTTGCTTCAAGTCTGCTTTTACATGGATCGATCTTTGCTGTTGTTTGGCTATTATTTTGTTGCTATTTTTGTGCTTTTCTGTTCCTGTCTGGGGATCCTAACCGCCCCATTTCATAGTGGTAAGGTGTAAGATGAAGATATCGACAATGAAAGTGACGACGACGACGACGACGATGATGTAGCTCTGATGATGATGGTGGTGGTGTAGGTGATGATGATGATGATGATGATGATGATGATGATAATATGACTGCTGCAATCCGTTTTTTTTTTTTTTTTTTTTTTTTTTAAATACTTTTGATTTTTCTTTTCGGATAAGGTTTCATTTTACTTCGCTTCAGCTTTTACGTTCAACTTCAGCGCGTTTCATCTGCTCCAACTACTTTTATGATCTCAACTTTTACTTTCGCACTTTTTCACTGGCGTCTCAGGCCTCCATTTTTCATCCCTGTCATGCACTCTTACTGTCTCATATATTCACTCGCGTCTTACGATCTCCATTTTTCGTCTCTGCCATATGGTCTTACTCTCTTCCGACCTCCACCTTTCATTTCTGTCACACGCTTTTGCACGCTCGCTCTCTCTCTCTCTCTCTCTCTCTCTCTCTCTCTCTCTCTCTCTCTCTCTCTCTCTCTCTCTCTCTCTCTCTCTCGTCAGACGCCTTAATCTCAGAAGGGGCGGCCTCAAGCGAATCGCCTCCATGTCACCTTGTCGTCCGCCATCAGGGTACCCTTTCCCCAACTCACACCCTCCCTCACTGTTATGCCTCTTCACCCCATCCCTCCACCTCATCCACGATTTCGTCCTATCCTCCTACTCCTCTCCCCCCTCCCTCCACCTCACTTACACTCTCCTAGTCAGTCTTTCAGCCCTCCACTCTCTTCACATGGCCAGACCACCCACAGAACCTCTAATTCTTTCCAGCACATCCACATTCTTGCCACCTCAATTTATCATATCTGTATTGTACTGTATTTATTCGCGTCTTATGCAGTCTCCAGTTTACATCCTTCATTAGCTCTGTCTCACTTATTCACTCATACAACACAGTCTTCATTGTTTATATATCTACCACTCAGCCTTACCCTCGCCTCTACATTTCATCTCTTCCATGTGCTCTTACTTTCTTATTCATTCATTCACAATTTAGAGTTTCCGTTTTTCATCACTTTTTTTTTCTTCATTTTTTTCCATGTGCTCTGACTTTCTTATATATTCACTCACATTTCAGTTTCCCTTTTAACCATTTTTTTTTTTCACCTCCTCCTTGTGCTTTCATTGTCTCCCTAATTCACTCTCATTTCACAGTTTTACCTTGTCACCAGTTTTCTTGTTTTATTTCTGCCTAACACCCCTCACTGCCTTATCGCTGCCTAACATCCCTCACTGCCTCATCTCTGCCTAACACTCCTGCCTCATCTCTCTGCCTAACTCTCCTGCCTCATCTCACTGCCTACCTCTCCTGCCTCATCTCTCTGCTTCGCCCCCGCCCCATGTCTCACTCCCTCAAACGACCCCCGCGTCTCGCGTGAATGCGGGGAGTCGTGGTGGCCTAGATACGACCCTTGAGCCTGTGTGTATGTTTTGGCTTGAGGGCCCAGGGTACAGGAGACGCAGGCACCGGAGAATGGGGTACGTGCAGTGCTATGTGAAAATAGGTGGGAGAGGGGAGAGATGAGGAGTGGTGTGTGTGTGTGTGTGTGTGTGTGTGTGTGTGTGTGTGTGTGTGTGTGTGTGTGTGTGTGTGTGTGTGTGTGTGTGTGTGTGTGTGTGTGTGTGTGTGTGTGTGTGTGTGTGTGTGTGTGTGTGTGTGTGTGTGTGTGTGTGTGTGTGTGTGTGTGTGTGTGTGTGTGTGTGTGTGTGTGTGTGTGTGTGAGAGAGAGAGAGAGAGAGAGAGAGAGAGAGAGAGAGAGAGAGAGAGAGAGAGAGAGAGAGAGAGAGAGAGAGAGAGAGAGAGAGAGAGAGAGAGAGAGAGAGAGACGTTATGAGGATACAGGGTGATGAGCTTTGAAGGGAGAGAAAGGGGGTAGCAATATAAAGACAAAGCGAGGATGTTGAGGACTTACAAGGATTAGGGCACTGAGGAGAGAGGAAAAGCAGGAGAAATGTTTCGGCGAGATAGAAAGTAGAAAGAAACGCTGGAGATAGACTGATAGAACAAAAGGAAGGAGTGACAGGCAAAGGGAGTGATAAAGGGAACAGGAAGGAAGGATGGAAGATATACAGGGAACAGGAGGGGGGTGTGAGCTGGGAGCAGGACAATGAAATGGCATGGGACAGGGCGACATGGAGGCGATTTGTTTGTGGCCACCCCTTACGGGATTAAGGCGTCTGGCAATAGATAACTAGACAGAGAGGAGGGAGGAGCGAGAAAAGGAAAAAGAATTGATAAAGAGAGAGTGAAGAAGAGAGGAATGGAGGAAAGATAAAGTAACAGAGGAAACCGGAGAAAGGAGTGAGAAATGGAGAGAATAAGAGGAAAGAGAGAGACAGTGAGGAAACAAGGAAGGAAAAATAGACGGAAAAGGAGAAAGAAGGAACAGATGGAACAGGAAGGCATGAAAAAGACACGAGAGGAGGAAGGAAAGAGAAGGTTAGAGTGAGGAACAGATGAAGGAGTGAGAAATGGAAGGAAACTGAAGGAGAGGGAGGGAAAATGAGGTGGCACATCAGGAAAGTGGGAAAATAGAGGGGGGAACACGAGGCAGGAGGAAGAGATGCAGGGACCAAGAAGAAGGGGGGAGAATGAAGGAAAAGGTAGCAGGAGGAAGAAAGAGTGAGCTAGATGAAGGAGTGAGAAACAGACGGAAGGGGAGAAAGGAGGAAGACGGAGGAACAGAAGAAAGGATTGTGAAAGAGAGGGAACAAGAAGAGGGAAAGAGAGGAAATAAGGGGAAAGAGTGAGAAACAGACACAAACGGAGCCACGGGGAGAAGAGAGAAAAGAGAACTGGAGGAAGGAGTGGGATATTGAGTAGGAAATAGAGAGAAAGAAACAGAGTTGGAAATAAAGACTGAGAAACAGAATGAGGAAAAAAAAGTAAGAAATGAAGGGAAAGAGAAACGGAGGAAACAGAAAGGATGCAGGAAGAAAAAAGACGAAATTGGATGAAAAAGTGAGAAGCGAGGGATCACAAGAATATCGAGAGCAAAGATGCAAATGAAGCAGAACAAAGGCGAAAGTATTAAATGTTAAAGGGACGAACATCTTGAGGGGGAGAAAAAGAGAAAGTAATATTATAAACGTGTGCCGGAGAATATATTAGAGCGAAAGTGGGAATATAGTCGTAAAATCCTGCATGCTGACTCCCAACACCTCTTATTCTACCTTCTTATTCATCTGTCATAAAATCGAGGAGGGATGAGTGAATGTGAATGAGTCCTGTATATGAGTGAGTAATGCTGAAGTGGGTGGATGAGGAACCGATAGAGTTTCCATGGATTAATCATCATTCTTATTCATCTCCAGTAAAGAAGAAAAAACGATGAAAAAAGAAAAAGTAAGAAAATGAATAGGAAAAGCAGAATTTACTCAAAATTAATGTTCTCTTCAATGACCATTTTCTTTTTCATCTCCCATCGAACGAGAAAAAGTGAGACAGCCTGATCGAGTCCCGATATTAATCCCTTCACAACGATGACCTATTTATCCTTTGCATCAGGCTATCACAGGACGATTATCTTCTTTAGCCTGTTTCATCTGAGGGAACTGGGTCACTCCAATAGCTAAGTTGTGGTTGCATTATATTAAATAAGCCTTAGTTATGAGGCACGAATGAGTCTCCTTGGTTACTAGTCAAACCAACCCTCCAATCTGACTTCACCTGGCCATCACCTGTGCTAAAAGGGATTAATTATTCTTGTCAAATGAAAATAAACCAAGCATAGTGTGGAATGACCTGCAGTAGTAAAGGGATTTTTGAAGGCTAGATCTAACCCCCCCAGGTGAAAAAGTCTAAGATGAATAAAATCGTCTGAAAATAAAGGAAAAAAAATACAAATAACTTTTCTGAGCTGAGGGGGTTAAAGAGAATATGAGTGAGTGTGTGAGTGAGTGAGTGAGTGAGTAAGTGAGTGAGTGAGTAAGTGAGTGAGTGAGTGGGTGGGTGAGTGAGTCAAGAGAATTTTTTCATGGATTACTCACTTCTCATCAACTACTTTCTTCTTCTTCTCCTAAAAAATTGAACAAGTGAGTGAAGGTGATCGAGACTTAGGGTTAGAATGAATATGAGTTTAGAGCAGAATGGATACGACTCTAGAATTAGAATGAAAATGAGTTTGGATCAGAGTGAAAATGAGTTTAGGATTAGAATGAATGAGTTTAGGATCAGAATGAATATGAATTTAGGATCAGAATGAAAATGAGTTTAGGATTAGAATGAATGAGTTTAGGATTAGAATGAATATGAATTTAGGATCAGAATGAAAATGAGTTTAGGATTAGAATGAATGAGTTTAGGATTAGAATGAATGAGTTTAGGATTAGAATGAATATGAATTTGGGATTAGAATGAATTTGAATTTAGAATTAGAAAGAACATGAGTTTAGGAATAGAATGAAAAGAGTGAATGAAGCTCACGACTATAAAGCTTTCTTCAACGACTACTTTGTTATTCATCTGACAAAATCGATCTAGAGAAAGTGAGTGTGACTGACTGAATTAAACTAAGTATGGGTGAGTGGGCGAGTGAACTAGGCAGAGGTACAATTTTCACGAATTACTTAATCTTCTTTAACCCTTTTCCTTAGATGACACCTTTTATATTTTCTTATCATCTCCATACGATTTTCTTCAGCTCAGGAGTCTCAAGAAGTGGAGGGGTTGATGGAGCCTTCTTAACCCCTTCACTACGATGGGTTTGGAAGGACCACTAGCAGTGAAAGGGTTAGTAAAGATTATTTATAACCCCCACTTCGAAAAGTCTCCCCTAAGCTAACTAAAACTGCCTGATGAAATTTTGAAGATATGTACTGAAGGGCTCAAAAGATTGTTTCAAATGCCCTCATAAGTTGGATATATCGTTTGGTGATAGCTATAATAATAATAATAATAATAATAATAATAATAATGAAATCATCATTGCGGAGGGGCCAACTATCAAAAATCATTTATGCATACAATTTTCCGTCTCCCCTCAATATGTAAGTTTCATCATTTCCACTCTCTTCTTCACCTCCATTATCCCTCACCACCCCCTTTCTTACCAAGCACAAAGGTTTTCCCTCCTCTCCACTCCGAATTCTGCATTTCCAGGTTCAACATACTCCATTTTTCCATCCTTCTGCCTCCACCCCTCTCCTCATGTTCCTTCCACACTCTCTTTTCCCCTTCATTCCGCAATCTCACATTCACCTCCATCTACAATACGTGTTTCCCATTCCATTTCTTTTCTATGAAGTTTCTACATCCCACAACTTTCAACTCTCTTTTTCTGTTCCTTCCCCACTCTCTTTTCTTTTTCATTCAGCAATTTCTCATTCATCTCATTGTCGCATCTCCCATTTCGACTCTCGTTTATTCAGTTCCTGCATCCCTCAATCACTAGCCATCTCCTCTTCTTCCTCCGTCTCTGCATCCTCCAGCCTCTACCCTTCTCTTCTCCTGTTCCTTCCTCATCCTTTTCCTTTTCTTCAGTAATCTCTCATTTATCCCCTACGTATCCCTCATTCTACTTCTCGTTTACTCAGTTTCTGCACCTCTCTGTCTCCAGCCATCGTCCATGTTTCCATCAACATTCTCTTCTTTTTATTTCTCACATGCAGTCTACCGTTCTTCTCCAGTTACATACCTCTCAATATATTAACTTTCTGCCCATTTCCTCCATCCATCAATCTCCATCCACTCTTCCTCATTCTTTCACATTCATCTTCTTTTACTCCTTCATTTGCAACATACCTCTTCGCCATTTATTCCAAGTTCTTACATACTCCTTAGTTTCTGCTCAACCCCTATCCTACTTTTCTTTTTCCATTCAGTCTCTCTTTCTTTTCCTTTTTATCCACAACCTATCATTTTTCCTCCCATTCAGTCTCTCTTCCTCCTCTTCCTTTTTATCCACAACCTATCATTTTTCCTCCCATTAGGCTCTTCCTACTCCTCTTCCTTTTGATCCACAACATTTCATTTTTCCTTCCATTCAGTCTCTCTTCCTCCTCCTCTTCCTTTTACTCCGCATTTTTCCTCCACGTATCGACCTGGTAAAACACTGGACTTATGTTTGTTCCTCCTCATCCCTGATTAACCAAAGGTACAAATAGGGATCTGGATGGAAATTTAACTGTTGCACGTCGTCTTTAATGAACAGACTGGGACCAAAACTAATGACCTTCTTTAATGAGCCCCGTGTTTTCAATAGGCATAAATCTAAAGCGCAACAGCTCAACTTCCTAGCTTCTCAATTTCTGCTTACTTCGATCTCCATACATTAATCTCCCTCCATCTACATTCTCCTCTCCTCCTTCCACTTTTCATCTACAACCTTCCATTTTTCTTCATTCTGGTTTCTCCACCTCCACTTCTTTTCTGCTCACGTACTGCACCCTTTAATCCCCATCCACTCTTCCCTTCTTTTCACCGACATCATTCTCCTACCCATTTTACTTCCATCAGCAACCTATCACTCTTCACCATAAATGAATTCCCCAGTCCATATCCTGTCTACTTCATTTTAGCATCCCTTAATCACCATCAGTCTCTTCTTCCTTCCACAATTTCTTCACCTTCCATATGATCTCAGCATCCCTCAACAAAAGTCAATCTCCTTTTCCTTCCACAGTCTCTTCACCTTCCAAATCATTTTCCCATATTCAAGTTCCAACACACTCAATTTCTTCAACCTTCACACCCACCCCCTCTCCTCCTCTTCCTTCCACACACTCTTCCCTTCCCCCCTTTCGTCCTTAACCTCCCTGGCCTGTATTCTCGTCGGGCTCCCTAACACCTTTACCCACGCGATTCATTTTGCTTATTACAACTTACTGTCCTCTTCTGTATCAAACTAATCCTTCAACCATCACCATACTCTGCAACGTGCAAAAGCATATTAACCAGCCATATCCAAAAATAAATCGCTAAGGAAGGGGTGCTAGGGGGCTCTTTTCTATCCACGTCTCTCCCGTTCCAATTCCCGTCTATTTACTTTGTCTCCTTCAATCACCTCTTCCTGTTCTCCTTTTTTTCCTGTTCACCAGTAATTTACCTCTTTTCCATCCTTCATTTCTCTGAGTTTCCTCCATCTCTCCCACTTCTCTTCACCTCTCTCTCCTGTTTGCCTCCACCTCAGTCCACCTACCTCCACCTCTCCCACCACTATTTTCCTACACGTCTCGTACTTTCCTCTATCTCTCCACCTATTTTCTCTCCATTTTCTTCTTCTCCCAACAGCCTCCATCTCTTCCACATGCATTTTCCTCCACCCCTCTCCCTCACTCCCCTCCATCTTTCCCATATCCTTCCATCCCTTTCTACTTGCCTTCACTTCTCTCCACCATTCAGTTACTCTCTCTCTCTCTCTCTCTCTCTCTCTCTCTCCTGGATGACACACGACTAACGGGTCACTTGCCCTGAACCATCACTCCCTTCTGTGTGGGTCTCTCTCTCTCTCTCTCTCTCTCTCTCTCTCTCTCTGTGCCACCATACGTTTTTATTCAGCTTAAGACCCCCCCCCCTTCCACCCACTCGCAGTGAAGGGGTTAATAATGATGACTACAATTACAACCCTTCCAGTGAAAATAAAATCAATCCTAAGCTCAATAACACGGTCTGGCGGTTTCAAAAAATAAATTAATAAATAAATAAAAACGATCTTTATTGTGCTTTTCGGTCAACTCTTTCACTACGCTGACGTCCTGTTTATCTAATCCTTCCTGCCTCCAAACTTTTTTTTTTTTTTTAATTATGGGACAGGGCGACATGGTGGCGATTTGTTTGTAGCCACCCCTTACGGGATTAAGGCGTCTGGCAATAGATAGACGGAAACTATGGATAGGCTTTTCGATCTGTGGGATGTTGGTTTATCATTCTTTTTTTCCCCTTCAATACGAATGATTAATCGCAAGTTAGTTAATTCCTCTGGAACCTCGAATGGACTAAAATCTAAGTTAATCACACCGAATGCGGTTAAAAAGAGTGAGAGAAAGTGAGAGAATGAAAGGAGGAAGGGATAAGGAAGGGAAGAGAAAGGAAAGAAGAGAGAAGGAAGGGAGGAGAAAGGAAAGAAAGAGAGAAGGAAGGAATGAAAGGAGGAGAGATGGAGAAAAGCAATGCGGAATGAAAGAAATGAGAGAGAGGGAGAGAGAGAGAGAGAGAGAAGAAAGCAGGGAGAGGAAGAAAGAAATGAAAGAGAGAGGTAGAAAGCAAGGAGAGAAACAAAGAAATTAAGAAGAGAAAGAAAGGAGAGAGAAAAAGAAAGAAACAAGGAAGGCAGAGAAGGACGGGAGAAAAGGAGGAAGTAGCTGATGATGGAAGGAGGCCGTGAAGCAAAAGAGAATGGGCTGTATCAGGAACAGCCGTATTGAAGAAGGCGATGAAGATGGAAGGAGAGGATAGTTAAAGTCTTCAGGGCGGTGAGGTCTGTTGTACCCTCCTCTGTCCAATGCCGTGGAATAAGAGGAACGCCTTCAAGTGGTGGCACCGTTATAACCATGCGGCTCCACTGCCTGGTTGTATAAAATCATTCAATTCCCTCCCTATCCCCCGAAAGAGGATGATGGACTGTAGGAGGAGGGCACCTTCAGCCTGCAGTCCACTGGGTGCACATTTTCAGACGAACCTGGGGCTACAACTAGCCTACTACAATTACTACTATACGATGGCCTACTTCTTTTCATTTCATTCCTGTTATTTCCAGACGATTTCATTCACCCTAGGATGGACTTTACGAACCGCGTGTGTGTGTGTGTGTGTGTGTGTGTGTGTGTGTGTGTGTGTGTGTGTGTGTGTGTGTGTGTCAGAGGTCTCTCCTAAGCCGAATAAAATCGTCTGGAGGCAGCAAGAATACAGTGAGGAATACTCCAGCGGACTGAAGGGGTTAATGGGGCTAACAAGACGATTTTCTAAAGCTTATGACGGACCTTTAAAAGTGAAATGGTAGTGGTGGTAGTAGTAGTAGTAGTAGTACCCACAAGTTCATCTGAATGTGAACCCAGTGGACAGCAGGCTGAAGGTGCCCTCTTCCTTCAGCCCACCATTCTCCTTTTGGGGGATAGGGAGGATGCTGAAGGACATTATATAACCGTGCAGAGGAGTCGCACTGTTATATCAGTGCCACCACATGAAGGCGTCCTCACCAGCATCAAGTGAGGAGGTCTTTGAAGGCTATAACAGACTCATCCAGTGTTATCTTTTCCCCTCTGAAAATACTCGTCTGAAGGTGACAATAATATAAGAAAAAGTCACCGAACTTATGGGGTAAGGAAATAAAGAATAGGATAAAGGAAGAAAGAAAGTCAGAACAACGAAAGGAAGTGTGAAAAGCATGTCATATAAATAAATGAGATAAAGAAGTAAAGGTGGAGAAGAACAATGAAAGAGCGAAGAATGAGATGAGGATAAAGTGTAGAGATACGAGATAAAGACGAAAGAGAGGGTAAAGAAAGCATAAACAAAGAAGAATGAAACGTAAAAGCTGTAAAATAAACATGTGGGATAAAGAAGAAATGAAGATGGAAGAGGAGAATGAAGGAAACAAAGAATGAAGTAAAGATTAAGTGGACTTATATGAGACAAAGAAGAGACAAAGACAGATGAGACAAAAGCTGCAGAGGATTAAACTAGGGTAATGAAGAATGAAAAAATGAGTTAAAAGAAATGAGAGGAGAAACGAAGGGTGTGATGAAAGAAGAAATAAACTAAAAAAGGGAATGGGGAAAAAATTAAAGAATAATTAGATAAAAGATAAAAAAAAAAAAAAAAGGATGAAGGTGAAAGAGACAAGACGTAAAATAAGGGAATAATGATGACGAGAAAAGGTTGAAATGTACAGAAATGGGGTTAATACTGAATAATAATGGAATACAACAGCAAAACAAAGGAGATAAACTATGAAACAAGAAGTGAACCCAGACAGTCAGTAATATAGAGATAAGGATAGGGGTTAAGAAAGAAAGGAAGGATGGAAGAAGAAGGGAGGATGAAAGCATGGAACGAAGGAAGGAAGAAATTAAGGAAGAAATTAAGGAAGAAAGGAAGGAAGGAAGGAACGAAGAAAGGAAGGAACGAACGAAAGAAAAAAAACAGAAGGAAAAAGGGAAGGAAGAGGGAAGGAAGGAAGAAAACAAGGAAGAGGGAAGGAAGGAAGAAAACAAGGAGGGAGGCGAAAAAATTGAGATAAAGAGGGAAAGAACAAGTGCAGAGGGAAGGAAGAAGGGAGAGAGGGAAAAGAGAAAGATGGAAGAAAGAAAAGAAGGAGGTACAAAGGAGAGCAAGGCAAACCGAAAAGAAAAAAGGAGGAGACAGGGAAAGAAAGAATGAAAAAGAAAAGGAAGACAGAGAAAGACGGGGAACAAGGAGGGGGCAGCTGATCAAGGCAGGAAGGAGGTCAAGAAGTAAAGAGAAGACAAAGAAGAAAAGAAAGTAAGGAAGGAGGGAAAGAGGGAAAAAAAGAAAGAGAGAGAGAATGGGAGAAACGCTAGAGAAACTGGATGTGTGAAGTGTTCTGCTTCAGGTGCTCCTTAGCGTCACGGTCTGATTCTCTTAGGCCTCGACTTGGTGCACAATTTTATTCGTGCAAAGTACAATACACCTCATTCCTAATTTATACAGATATTCAGCTTATACTACACATGTATCTCCCATTTATATAGGAATACACCTAACAATCACATCTACCTCCTAATTTATACAGGAATGCAACTTAAAATACACATCCACCTATTTGATATAGGAATTATAAAGCACATGGTACCTCTAATTTATAGAAGAATACACCTTACAATACATATTCACCTCCTCATTTATACAAGAAATACACCTACACAGCTACCTCCTATAGAGGAATATGCCAACAAGTCATTCTCTTTCATACAGGAATACACGTTATAATACACTTCTACCTTCTAATTTACACAAAGTACAAGATCCTGCTTTACACGTAAAGAACAATTACAGTTTAACACGATTTACACAAGGCAAATGTAGTCTTGACATAAAAGTATATAAGCAGGGTTATTTAAAATGCATATAGCCAAAACGACACTTTTAGGCTGACATTAAAAATTACACTAACACAAAATGTAAATTACAGGGTATTACTGAATTTGGCTCTGTTATCTAGTTTTAGTTTTTTCTTAGAGGGAACAATTTCCAGGCTCCTGGCTTTGGGTTAATTTTTCCTTGCATAAAAAAATATAAAAAATACAATATCTTTATAGAAGTACTGTATGAGCTAAATGACTGATATTTTTTTGTCTGTCATGCCTATATTATTTTTACATTATAGGCACAATTATTGTTGTACCATTGCTGATTTTGTCTGTTATATTCAATGGACATCAATTTTAGCAATAAGTACAAACACAGTCGTAGTAGTAATGGTAGTGGTAGTTGTATCTCCAGGTTCATCTGAAATGTGAACCCAGTGAACTGCAGGCTCAAATTTCCCTTCTCCTCCAGTCCACCATCCTTTTTTGGGGGGAAGAGGAGGGGAGTTGAGGGATCTTTGTATAACCAGGCAATGAAGCCTCTTGGTTATATCGGTGCCAGCACATGAAACGCGTCTCTCTCCAGCAACATCATAGTCTCACGTTAACTTACACAGTTTTTCACACTAACCAGTCGATGAGACGATGGCAGTTATCCTCACATTACATCAGGGAATATACTTCTCCATACGTCTTTCTAAATTGATGCTTCCTTTCTTCATCCATTACTACACTGAAAGTCTTGGCAAAATAACTACAGTGATCATACACTCGGGGATTCGGTGTGCCTTACCCTCAAATTACATCCATCCATCCATCACCCAATCACTGAAAAATTACTTATACTTTTTTTTTTTTTTAAGTGGTGGTTTCTTTTTCTCTTTCATATTATTTCTATTTACAATCCCCTCTCCTCTATTTTCTGCCTATTAACACTAAGGCTCTTACGGCCTACTCTCAGCTAAATATAGAGGCTGGTATTATAAGCTGGAGGAAAAAACACGAGTTATCCCGATCATGAGTAAGTTCATAGTGATTATATTAACATTATCAGGCTCCGATACTCAATTCCCCTTTGAATAAATCGCCCAACGTTAGCTGGAAATACGACATTCTCTTCAAAAGGGGTTTAATTTTCATACTTCTGACTTTCGAAATTCATGCTTCCATTCTTCACCGATTATCTCACCGAAAACCTTGGTATAAAATTACGTACAACAGTCTTACGGTCGGCGGTGCTGTGCTCATTACACATACATTACATCACTGGGAAATTCTCCATATTTCTGTATTTTGTTTAAAAAATCTTCCTTTTATTCTCCATACCTACTGTCCTTTAAAACTTTTACTTGCCTTTCTTTCATACCTCTGCCTTTTACACACTGGCCCTTCAATCCCTTTACTACAATGACGCCCTTTTCTGCTACATTTCCGCTACCTCCAGGCATTTACGGTAGTCTCATATGAAAGACTATTTTTACTGAAGGGGATGATGAAAGCTCAAGTCAACCCCTCCACCCGAAAAGTCTCCCCTAACCAAAGGAAAATCGTCAGGAGATGGCAAGAATTAGAAAAGAAAAATCCATTCTCGCCGTGACGGAGTTAATACCAACATTTCCATTCTCTCCGTACTGCTGCCTGTAAAATCCATGCTCCTTTTCTTCACCGATTACCACACCGAAAATCTTGGCCTAAAATTTCGGCGTGACGTCACCCCAAAGGTCACTGATCCCGTTTCGGGGGAAGTGAGGTGTCGCAAGTTGACCAGGAGCCGTATTTATGAAACTTCTTGAGATAAAGGTGTGTATGTGTAGACTGTATTCATCAGTCGAGCTAAAGCGTTGTATACCTGGATCATATTCATAAACCTTCTCGAGGTAAAATTGTCCATAAGCCATATTTGTTAACACTTTCTTGAACTAACGTAGTCTCTAGCTGGATCATATTCATAAAGTTTCCCAAGATAACGTTGTCCAGATGCCGTATTTATAAAACTAACATAAGCTAAAGTTGTCTATAATTGGATAGTGTTCACAGATTTTCTGGAGCTAAATATGTGTATACTTAGACTGGATTCATAAATTTTCTTGAGCTACAGTTGTGTAAAATGTTCTTAGGCTAAACTTGGGTATAAGATTCCTTGTTCATACCTTTATCTTTACTCACACATGTACCAAACACAACTAGAGTAGGTATTAATATGAGAAATACCATGAGAAATACCACCCTCATACAATACCACGAGAATACCACCCTCATAAAATACCACGAGAAATACCATCCTCACAAAATACAACCCTCATAAAATACCATGAGAAATACAACCCTCATAAAATACCATGAGAAATACAACCCTCAAAAAATACCATGAGAAATATATATGTATATAGACAGGTAGATTGATAGATAGGGAACCATTCTCATTAATTTCTCTCTCTCTCTCTCTCTCTCTCTCTCTGTTCTCCGACCTCTTTCTTCATCTTCCCCCGCACACCGCCTCTCTCCCCCTCCTTATCTCAGTCTTTATCTCACAGTTTTGCATTTTATTCCCTCCTGACGCTGAGTATATACGGGCAGAGGTAAAGTCAGGATGAAGGAACTGGGTATGAAAGGGGTTATGTTGGACAGGAAAAAGTTGGGTTGCTGGGAGGAGGTGGGGAAGCTGAGTTGGCTGGGAACGGTACAGTTAGGACGGTAATAATTCAGATTGGATCATAAATAGGCGTCATGTCATGAATGGAGCAAATTTGGACGAAAATAAGTCGTAATTAGTCACACTAGTCCAAACAAGCACTATAAATGTTGACAAAACATTAAGTACACCACACCACAACACACCTTCAAACTCTGACCTTACCCTGTAACCGTGACCTGTAACTGGTTCGCCTTAAAATCGAATCGCTTCATTCTTGGCTTACCCTTAACACTTCCAATAATCCTGATCTAAATCGGATATATGACTCTGACCTTTGACTTACTGTTATCATACCCTTCCACCAAGTCTGATCCAAATCGGTACAAAACTTATTTTGATCACACACAAACACACACGGGTCGAACTTTAAACTGCCCTGTGACCTTGATCTCTGACTGAATGATCTGAAAATCGACTCCCCCCTGTCCTGCTTTACCCTTGAACCAAGTTTGGTTTATACAGTATCAAAACTACTTACGCTCACTTTGCCATGTGACCTTGACCTTTGACCTAGTTCTAAAAAAAAAAAAAATTAGATCACCCCCTTGGCTGACAATCAAACCTTTCACCACGGGTTTAAATCGGATAAAACATGTACAAGGAAACTAGCACTTCATCTCTGTTCTTTATCTCTTATATATAAAACTCCGTCACTTACACAGCGAGTGTTTCAGATGCTAAGTTACTGGTTAGCGTCCGAAATCGGGTAGAAGCGATGAGCAGAGGTCGGACTGGATCGGAAAAAAAAAAAAAAAAAAAAAAAAAAAAGACGGGGGGGGGGGGAAGTAGGATGGGAAAAAGGCAGACCGGGTGGTAAAGTAATAAGAATGGATGGGAGAAAGTAGGCATTTGATCAAAACGCAAGAGGGGGACAAGTCTGCCGAAAACTCGGAGTGGGTAGCAAAACAAAGTGGAACCCAAAGAGGCTGGTTCGATTAGGACTAAGAAGGGCAAGTCGGAAGCCAATGAAAAGTCAGCTTGACTTCGTGAAGGATGGTAAGTCAGACGTGAGACAAGGGGACGCATGGGAAGAGATAGGCCAAGCCCAGAAGTGAGAGGGGTTAAATGGGATGTGAGATGGGGCCAAGTCGAGTATGAGTGGGGGTCAAGCTGGATAAGAGTGGAGGCCAAGTCGGATATGTGAGGGGGCCAAGTCGGACGAGAGAACCAGGTCGGATGAGAAGATGGCGAGTTAAGCTGAACAGGGCCATTGTAACTTCAGTTGGATCTGGATAGGCCATATCTGATCAGAACAGAAGGACGGAGTTCGACAGGAAGAAACTGGTTCTGCTTCGACATAAATGGGCCCAGACCTAAGAGGAGGACAACTTGGTTTAGACGTGAGAGCAGCAAATACCTGAGAGGAGCCAAGTCGGAAGTAAGAGAGACCAAGTCGGGTGTGCGAAGGGCTGGGTCGGATGTGACAGAGGCCATTTTGGAAGCGAAAAGGGTCAAGCTGGACGTAAGGAGGCAAAATCAAACGGGAGGAGCCCATTTTGGCTTGGACTTGTCAGCGTTAAGGCAGATGGAAGGAAGTAGAAGGGGCAAGTCTGATACATGAAGAGGTCGCTCCGGCTGGGACATCAAAGGGCCAAGTAGGACGGGAGGAGGTCGTCGGTGGGTTCTGAGGGTAAAGGAGGGCGGGGTGGGCGTAAAAGGGGCCGAGCTGGGCGTGAATGGGGCGGTGGGTTTACGGTATTCAGAGACGGGGCAACAAAAACACTCCCCCTGTCCCGCCTCGCCGGGGGTTTGTCACCGGGGAGGGGGAAAAAATAAAGACGGTTTAGGGTTGAATGACTTCCTCTTGTTGTGGCGGCGGTTGTGGTGGTGGTGTCTGTGGTGAGTAGCGGTACCTGTGGTGGGTGTGATGAGTAACGGTAACTGTGGTGGTTGTGGTGGGTAGAGGGAAATGTGGTAGTTGTGGTGAGTAGAAGTGTCTGATGGTAACCGTTACTGGGATGGCTGTGGTGGTGGTAGTCGTGTTAGATGTGTTGTTGTGGTGACAGTAATTTTGTCAGATGTGAGGTTATGATGGTGGTAGTTTTATTAGCTGTGAGGTAGTGGCTGTGGTAGTTTTATTAGCTGTGAGGTTGTGGTGGTGGTAGCTGTTAGTTGTGAGGTTGTAGTAGGCAACGGTAACTGTGTTGGCTGTGGGTAGTGGTGGTGGAGGTGGTTGGCAGCAGTAACTGTGGTGGTAGTTGTGACGAGTAATGGTAGTTGTGGTGGAGGTGGTAGTAGTTATGGTGGGCCGTGGAATAGGTGTTGTTTGTGAGGGTAGCCGAAAATGTGGTTGTAGAAATGGTCAGCAGTAAATGAGGTGATTATCTTTGTTGTGGTGATTAACGACTGCTGTTTGTGGTGGTTGAGGAGACTGACGGTGCTTGTGGTGGCTAATGAGGTAGTTACTGAGGTACTTAAGAAGGTGGTTGAGGTGGGTGGCTGAAATAGTGGTGGTTGTGAAGGTAACTGTTCTGGATAACCGTGTGGTGAATGTGGTATTTAAAAGTAACGGGTAGTTCTGGTAGTAGCTGTGGTGGGTAGCGGTAACTGTGAGGTGGTGTGCTGGTTGGCGGTAATTTTGGTAGTTGTATGTGGTTGTGCTGGGTAGCGGTAACTGTGTGCGCTGTCTGGGATGGAAAGTAGCACTGGTGGAAGGTGTGGAAGTAGCAGTGGTGGCAGTTGTGGATGTAGCAGTGGTGGTAGTTGTGGATGTAGCAGTGGTGGCAGTTGTGGAAGTAGCAGTGATGGCAGGTGTGGAAGTAGCAGTGGTGGCAGGTGTGGAAGTAGCTGCGGTGGCAGGTGTGGAAGTAGCTGCGGTGGTAGGTGTAACTAGCAGTGGTGGTAGGTGTAACTAGCAGTGGTGGTAGGTGTGGAAGTAGCTGCGGTGGTTGATTGATTTACAAATTTTATTGTGTAAGGTTTACATAATAAAAATTACACAAATGGCGCATCCCCTAGTAACACATACGTCGGGTGGATTGCCTTGATGGGTTGAACCATTGTAAGAAACATATAAATAGATTAATAATCACAGATATAGGTAGGTGTGGAAGTAACTGCGGTGGGAGGTGTATAAGTAGCTCCGGTGATAGCTTTGGAAGTAACTGCGGTGGGAGGTGTGGAAGTAGCTGTGGTGGTAGGTGTGGCAATAGCTGCGGTGGTAGGCGTGGAAGTAGCTGCGGTGGTAGGTGTGGATGTAGCTGCGATGGCAGGTGTGGAAGCAGCAATGGTGGCAGGTGTGGAAGTAGCTGCAGTGGTAGGTGTGGAAGTAGATGCAGTGGTAGGTGTGGAGGTGGCTGCGGTGGTAGGTGTGGAGGTGGCTGCGGTGGTAGGTGTGTAGGCAGCTGCGCTGGTAGGTGTGAAGTAGCTGCGATGGTAGGTGTTGGGGTAGCTGCGGTGGTGGTTGTGGTGGAATGTGGCAATTGTAACAGATGGAGAATTGTGATGGCCCGTGGAAAATAATACGGTTATGGTGGATAGGCTGTGGCAAGTAAAAGTCGGGGGTCGAGGTCCAACCATTTCTTAACATTAAAATCTTCAATCTTATCCTTACTCTGAATTCTTGCCGCCCTAACCAACTTGAATCTCCGTAACTCACACTTTCACTTCGCCCTAATATGCATACACTTCCCTCCCTCCAACTTAACAGCCTCTACCCCTCAACAACGACCCCTCTCTCTCACTCTAACTGCCACTAACCTTCATACCGCCTCATCTGTGAATGTGTGAAATTGGGGTCAGCTCCATTTTCGACGGGCACTCTGATGATGGTCTTCTTTTCCTTTTTTTTCTGTATCTGGATCTCGTGCATTCCATTTTTAATAGTGGGGAAAAGGATGGGGACGTGGTGGTGGTGATAGTAGTGGCGCTGGTGGTGATGTGCAGCAAGTATACCTTTCTCTATTCTTTCGCCCTTAAACATGCCTTTCACGTCTTAATTTCCACTGCTCTCTCTCTCTCTCTCTCTCTCTCCAAGACTCTAACCTCCAGCCTCCTTCCCTCAGAATTCTTTACAAATCCTACCGTCGTTTTTCTGCTCTCTCTCTCTCTCTCTCTCTCTCTCTCATACACCCAGACCAAGAAGCAGAGCCAGCGAAGCGTGGAGTGAGCTAACTTTCAAGCCACTCGGAGTCCACATCCTGGCCTGCCTGCCTGTCTGCCCGCCTCACCCCAGAACCTAACGTGCTCTCCCGTCGAACTGTTGCCACCTTGATAAATACTCGTGTCTGCCTTTTTTAGCCTCGCCTTGGATGGGTTCGAGGTGTTGCTGATGACTCCCTGGCTGTTTCGACCACTTCACTACAATGATTATTAGATTTCAGACTTGCTCTCAACAATTTTAGCTAGAGGAATCCCCTAGTAGAGAAGGATCGATTGACGTCTTTTATATTTTAGTCTTCCCATCTCCAAGCAGATTTATTCCGGTTACGAGAGGTAGTGAAGAACTGCATGGGGTTATAAAATGCTTAATCTCTACGATTCGGAACCTCTTTGGAAATAAAAATCGTTCGCTGGTAACAAGAATAAACTCAAAATGGCGTCCTTGGACTGGGGGAGGTTAACAAGTACAGACTACCGAGGAGATTTAGGTGTGTGTGTGTGTGTGTGTGTGTGTGTGTGTGTGTGTGTGTGTGTGTGTGTGTGTGTGTGTGTGTGTGTGTGTGTGTGTGTGTGTGTGTGTGTGTGTGTGTGTGTGTGTGTGTGTGTGTGTGTGTGTGTGTGTGTGTGTGTGTGTGTGTGTGTGTGTGTGTGTGTGTGTGTGTGTGTGTGTGTGTGTGTGTGTGTGTGTGTGTGTGTGTGTACTTAGCACATTTTTAAAGCAGTGAGTTATATCCCGACAATACCAACTAATAAAGCACAAGTCCTCTCAAGCATCACATCTCACATTCTGGTCTCGTGCACACAAAAAGAAACCCCGCAAAAGTTCCGTCCGCAGAAAATTTCGCTGGTCTGAAATCAAGATAACCCAGAGGGACGTATATCGCTGCCGCCGCCTCGCTCCCCTTGCATAAGCAGGGTATACGGCTGATCGGCGCGGGGTATAAGGCTCAAATTTACAGCCCTGCCCCAGCACCACTTATATAACTACCTTGTCTCTCTTTCTTACTTACGGCGCCACGCACTGATTCCCACACTGGATTATCTGTTTTCCCCCCCGGCCCACGTATGCATAGAGTTTCCTAGGCTTGAGGTGTGTACGAGGCTGTTTGTTTATGCCTTTAGCTTCATTCTCACACCTACTTCACAACCAAAATAAACGAAGTAATAACACGGAAAAAATATGATCAAACCTACGTATTTCTGACACTAATTCTATGTTTATGAGGCTTCTTTTTCACTATAACTGGTTAGGATCCTTTATGTACACGCCTCAGGACTCACATCGCCAAGCACATTACCATCTGAAAACTGAGGTGTGCCTGGCTGAGGGGCGGGGACAAGGGGGAACAAGGGAATATTTACTGGTCTGTCCCTACGTGGTCTTTGGGGCTTTGAGGAAGGGATCAGGGCTCATGGTAGGAGTGAAAGACCCAGGGGAATGTATTTATAGAGTATCCTGACCAATTCGCAGGTTAAACATAATCTCTACAGCCTACCAGTTAAGTTTTATCAGGAATAGTTTGGCTTCTCCTACTCTTCACTTCAAAAATCACTCTAGTTCTGTTGTAAACCTGCTAAGTGTTTGGTCGAGATATGAATGAAGACACAAATATATAAATGCAGTCTTCTACACAACTTCAGCTCTGGAATGTTTGTAAATATGGAATCTGGCTAACTATTATAAGAAACAGTTTTCTTTTTCTCACTTTTCTATCTAAAACTCACTACAGTTTGATTGTATGCCTGTGATGTGTTGGTAAGTGTAGGGATGAGGAAAAAAATATATATAAAACGCAGTCTTCTACACAAGTTAAGCTAGAAACAGTAAGAAACCTGGTTAAACTTTTTTTAATACTTTCCATTTGTCACTTCAGTTTAGTTTTTAAGTTGTGAAAATTTTTGCTAAGTATATAAAAGACGACACTCTAAAAATCCAGGCTAATACACAACTCGAGTTCAAGAAAACTCGTAAATATGCAACCTGGACCAAGTAGGGGGCTCTTGGCAGCATTATCCCAGAAAGAGGATTAGATGGAGTATTTGCCCTGCGCTGCCCATGTCGGTCCAGCCGCCACAAAGGGGGAAATAGTAGACGTTATTCCGCTTCATTTATCATCCATTGTCGGTGACGTCACACGTGGCTGGACGACACGCATGCGCACCGAAGCAGAGCGGGAGAGAGCTAGGAGGAGGAGGAGGAGGAGGAGAGGCTGCGTGCGGTTCCAGGAGAAAGACCATGGAGGAGAAATGGGGAGAGGGGAGGGAGGAGGAAAGAAGAGAATGGGAGAGGAATTAAAAGAAGTACCGGTGCGGGAGATCAACCTCGATCACTGACTATGCTGGATCACAACAAAACTAGAAAGCACTCAGAAAGCGCATACCTCCGTCAATGCCATTACCATTAAAAAGAATCCTGATCCTGATCCGTGGAGGTACTGTGTGGAATACAAAGGATCCGGATCCGCCACCAAATTCAATTAACTGTTCCTTGACCCATGGCCCACTCTTCCACAAAAATTTTATTGCAATTCACTGAGAACTTTTGGAGAGACTGCGCAGGATACACAGGATCAGGATCCGTCCCCAAATTTAATCAATTCTTTCTTGGCCTTTGGCCCACCCTTGCACAAAGTTTCATTGAAGTTCACTGAGAACTTTTGGAGATATTGTGGGAGATATATAGGATCCTGACCCGGATCCGGGTCCACCCCAAATATAATAAGTTATTTTTTGGCCCACGGCCCACCCTTCCACAAAATTTCATTGAAATTCATTGAGAACTTTGGAGATATCGTGTGGACAAACAAACAAACATAGATGAATAAATAACCTCCTCCAACTTCGTTGGCGAATGTAAGAACGGTCATATAAGCAGAATACAAGATAGGGTAAGTCACAGAATAGGTTAGGTCACTTCACAGGACAGGTTACACCACGAAAGGTTACGTTACAGGACTGGTTACGTCACAAGCTGACAAAGACACAAGGTTAGTTTTTTTACATTATTTGACGCAGAGAGAAGGAACCAGTTCGTCCCATCCACAGATAATTAAACCAGGAGAAAGCCCAAAATCAAGCTCCATTCATTTCGGGACGCACTGACACAGTGTTAGACGAATTCATATGCAGGGGGAGGAGTAAATATAAGAATATTATTCGAGAGCTGAACTGTTGTTGGCACAAACTACTGAGAACACTATCTAAAACCAGCATTCGATAGTTCGACAGAAAAAAGGGGAGGATTCATGGACTGAATAGTGATAAGTGCCCTCCGTATTGGCAAGCAGGCAGAGTTCAGTGAAGCAGTGACTAGAATAATTGGAACAACAGAGACAAACTGATTGAACGTTCCGACAACGAGAGACAAAGGAGTTTGTGAGCGAAGAGTGACTAAATGATGAGTCAAAAAAGTTTTTAATTCCACCCTGTTCAGAAGTGCTACAAGTATGTATGCACTAGACAGATGTAGGAGCACAGAGCGCGAACATGGATTTCGCAAAGTATATACCGGCGGCGTAGAGCACTTCGTTTCCGAAAATTCTTAGCAAGTGATTTATGGACAGGCTAGTTCCTGGAGATCCTCCCATACATAACATTGTACTTTTCAATGGGGCGACTAACCCCTTCAGTACGATGATATAACTGTTTTAATCTTGCTCTTAAGCTGACGATTATTTCAGCTTAGGAAAGATTCTAGCAGTGAAGACGATAATGAGTACAAGTAAACTTCTCTAGTTCGAAAAGTGTCTTCTAAGTAAAAAGAAAAAAAAAAAAAATCGCCTGAAAGATATGGCTCAAAACCAGATTCTGCTACCAAGTTAAATCCCAAATACAGAGTAAGCAACTGTGTTAGGCTAAAGACTGCGTAGAAACAAACACACTTAATTTCAGAGGAACTTTTATCACAGGACTGGCTAGGTTCACATTAAAAAAAAAAAAAAAAAAAAAAAAAAAAAAAAAAAAAGGGGGGGGGGGGATGCAGGCCGGGGAAAGTAAAATACTGAAGAAGAAAAGTTGTAAAAGCAGTAGACGATGACGTACGGCGTTGAGAAGGTACAGCGCCAAGGTTAGTAGTTGCAGACGTAGGTGAGGTATTGATGAGATAAGGTAAGGGTGGGTGAGATACGGGTGAGGGTAGGCGTGAGTGGATGAGGTGTGGATGAGGGTGGGTGAGGTACGGGAGATGGTGGACGAGGTACGGGTAAAGATGGGTGAGGCACGGGTGAGGTACGGTCAAGGGTGGGTGAGGTGGCGGTAAAGGCAGGTGAAGGTGGGTGAGACACGTGTGAAGGTGGGTGAGACACGGGTGAAGGTGGGTGAGACACGTGTGAAGGTGGATGAGACACGTGTGAAGGTGGGTGAGACACGGGTGAAGGTGGGTGAGGTACGGGAGCTGCACGTCCAAGCATTAGGGTCCTCGGCACGCCCCACTACACACATACATATGCACACACTCAGAAAATGTGTTAATGTTAGCCTAATCACAGGGACCAGTATGTGCGTCGAGGGGCTAAAGCACACATCATTACACATACACACACACACACACACACACACACACACACACACACACACACACACACACAAGTAGATATGCACGTCCACATCAACACGTAGAAACACACAAAGAAAACTCAGAAAAACATACACTTTTGCAGACACTTCCATCGATTAATACACATACACACACACAAAACACGCACATGTAGATCAAAGCCTTTCATACACGGCGCAGCACCTATACGCACTGGCCATACATACATCAGACCTCTATGATAAATCCAAACAAATTAAAACATGCAAACAGGCCGGCATGAACATACATCCACTCATACATCTATTTAAACCTCTACTACTACAACACACACACACACACACACACACACACACACACACACACACACACACACACACACACACACTCAACAAAATACAATATTGGAGGTTGATTTAATCGCCAGGTAACAGACAGGACCACTCTTTTCTCCTGATGACACACTTCCCCTTGGTTTTTACGACCCTTGTGATTGTAGGATCTCTCTCTCTCTCTCTCTCTCTCTCTCTCTCTCTCTCTCTCTCTCTCTCTCATTTGTAGCTATGATCTCTATTTCATTATCTTCATTTTTTTTCCAGTACTTCTTTTACTAATTCTAATTTATCGACAAAGTAATTCTCTCTCTCTCTCTCTCTCTCTCTCTCTCTCTCTCTCTCTAAATGATGTCCCAAGAGTGAGACAGCGGGAACTCTGCTCGCCTTTCTATTTTCGAGCAAATATTTAACATTATGCACGGTCGTGATGGGGTAGCGAGGAGAAGGAGAAAGGATGAGTGGGTGGAATTCAGGGCGTTTATTGAGGGTGTGGTGTGGAGGTGTGGCTGGTGGAGGTGTGGCTGGTGGAGATGGAAAGAAGAGGTGTGGGGTGGGGGAGAAGGGGTTAGGTTTAGGGCAGAATGAGTTAGGGGTAAAGAAGAGAAGGGGGAAAAGGGTAGAGGAAAGAAGGGGTGATGGTAGGGGATAGAAAAGGTGAGAGGTAGGAGTGAGAAAAGGTGAAGGGTAGAGAAGTGAAGAGGTGAAGAGTACGGGCGAGGAGAGGTGAGGGTTATGAGAGAGACGAGGTGAGGGTTATGAGAGAGACGAGGTGAGGGGTAGGAGGAAAGAAAAGGCGAGAGGTATGGGAGACGGAGAAATGTAAAGTGTGGCAGGAAAAAGGAAGGTGTATGAAGTGCGGATGTGTGAGTAAAGGTTGGGAAAGAAGAGGTTAAGCTGACGTTAATATTAGGTATAAGGGTGGGGGAGAGTTGAGAGAAAATATGCAGATTTAAGTGAGGATAAGAGGGACACAGTATTGACAGAAGGAGCGAGAGGAGGGTGTAAGAAGAAAGAAACAGAGGTAAGTCATGAGATGGAAAATTATGGAGATGAAGATGAGATGAAAACACTAGGAGAGAAGAGGTGAATGGGCAGGTGAGAGGAAGGAGAAAGGGGGTGCGATACAGCGAGGTAGGTGCGAAAACAGTTAAAAAGCCAAACAAATGAAAAATGTTAGAAATGCAAACACACGACGATGAGAGGAAATGAGTGGTTTAAAAAGAGGTGAGAGGGAAGAAAAAGGGAAGGTGAGAATGGTGAGAGGGAAGTGACAGAAGGCAGAGATGTACAGCCAGCATCAAAATTTATCTTCTCTTCTGCTTTGTTCTCGATGGAAGTCCAAATTCACTCCATTGAATCCAAAGCAACTGACACCGACGACTTCATTTAGCCACAGATCAGTGTCATGTGTGTCGTTTTCTGGGGATTCATCAGACTATCAATGTTCATGAAGAGAGGAGCAAGGGAGGCGACACGACTTACGATGCTGACCAACGAGAAAGGTGGCAACATGAAGAGATGAGACAGTAGAGAAATGGAAAGGAAAAAGAGATGGGAAATAATACTCATGGAAGAACAAGAAAGAATGAGTGGAGAGAGAGAGAGAGAGAGAGAGAGAGAGAGAGAGAGAGAGAGAGAGAGAGAGCAATGAATTGGCAAGACTGAGGTAAGGATGAAAGACACAAAACAGAGAGAAATGGTGAAGGGGAGACTGCCAAATGGGGAACAGAGAGGGGTTGGGAGAGGGAATTAAGAAGGTGGTTAGGTAGAGAAATGGGTGGGTAAAGAGCTGGAAAGGAAAGTTGCAAAAAAACAGAGTTGGAGAGGTAGATGTGAGACAGAAGGCAGACGAAAGGAGAAAAGTGAAGTGAAAAAAAGGGAAGAGATTGAGAAGGTGGGAAAATGAGGGGATATGAAGGAGTTTGGGAAAGAGTTGGATAGTCAGAAAATGGGAGAATGAGGGTGAAAAAGAAGAAAAATGAAGACAAAGTTGAGAGAGAGAAGAAGAGGTGGGGAAGTAGGAAGAGGTGGGGAAATGGGAGGAGGGGATGGGAAACAGAAAAATAGGTATGTAGGCAGGAAGGTAAGACTGAGCAGGGAAGATGCTGAGGTTAGGGAGGCAGGCGGGAAAGCTGGGGAAAGGGGGAAGCGAGGGGGAGACAAAAAATGGAGAAAAGGTAGGAGGGAAGAGGGGGTTGAAAGAGATAGGATGGCTGGTAGAGAGTTGAAAAGATACAGAGATAAGGAAGAAAATTAAAACTGGGGATAGATGATATGAGGGGGCGATAAAAAAAGGGGTGGGATAGAAGGAGGTAGATGAGAAGTCGGGAAGGTACAGGGGTTAAGAATCAGAGAAAGAGGAAAGAGAAAACGCAAGAAAGGAAACAAGGAAAAGAAGAAGTGGGGAGATACGGAGGTGGAGAAGGGATGAAGAGAGAGAGGGAATAGGGAGATTAGGGGAAGCTGGATATAACAGAGGCAGACAAAAAAAAAAAATGGGAAAGTAAAAAGGATGGACTGATAAAAGATAATAGGAAGAGATATGGTAAGGCGATACAGAAGGTAATTAATAGGGGTAGGAAGGGAAAGAATATGGCTGAAAACGAGGTGGAAGTAAGAAGATAAGGAAGGTTGTGAGAGAGAGAGAGAGAGAGAGAGAGAGAGAGAGAGAGAGAGAGAGAGAGAGAGAGAGAGAGAGTCGACTAAGCGAAGATGGATGTGGGGAAACTGAGAAAGAAAGTAACACGAAGGTGGAGAGGGGGGACAGAAAAGTGGAAATTACAACAGAAGAGATAAAGAAGGAAAGAGAAGAAGAGACAAAGAGTCGTGGATGAAGGAGGAAAATGGACAGTGGGGCAGGACTGATAAAAGATAAAAGAGGAAGAAAAAGATGGGGAGACGCAAGGTATAAGATGGAGAGAGAGATATCTGAGAATGTGAGGGGACCAGAGGAGACGAGGGAGAGATAGTGGGCTTTTGAGAGAGACAGAGAGATAGGAGATTGCAAGGAGAAACGAGATGGAAAAGGAGAGAGAAGAGAAAGTAAAAGAATTAATTAGGAGTACAGGATAATATGAACCAATAACAATGGAAAAAAAAAAAAACGAAAAAGGTAAATTAAGCGTAAATCATTATAAGAGTAAGAGAGAGAGAGAGAGAGAGAGAGAGATGGGAAGTTTCTCTGCCCTACAAGGAAAAGAACGAATGGTAGGGAAGGAAACAAAGATACATAAAAGGATAAACTGAGACTAAAAGACAATAAAAGTATAAAATAAAGAAAATTAGAGATAGCTTCTGAGAGATAAAGCCAGAAAAGTAAAGGAAGGGAGATGAAAAACAAGGATGAATGAGAATACAAACGAAGAGGGAAGCGAAAGAAAATAATTAATCACGGAGCAAAATCTGAACCAGTAAAGACGGAAACCAGAAGACAGTGAGCTAGCTTTTACAAGAGACAGACACTGGAGGCTGGAGGAAGAGAAAGACGTGAGGAAGACAAAAGAAGCGACGGCCAAAGAGCAGGGACACAAAGATATAAAGATTAATTCGACATAAAATAAGATAGTGGGAGATAGATGAGAGATAAGAGATAACAAGAGAGAAATATAACGAACTGAGTAAAGGGATCGAAAGAAAAAGAGATATAAGAATGACGCAGAGCAATATACCAATGAATAATGACGGATGCAAAAGGGAACTGAAAGAAGAGGAAAAAGATAATGATAAGAAGTAACATAAAAATCGGACGAGCTGAGGAACTAAAGAGAATGAATATGAGGCACGAACGACATAGGATAAATTAGAGATGACGAATAAGATAAAATAGTAACAAAGAAGAGAAATAATTACGAGGTTAAGTGATAAAATATAAGAAATTAGATTAGAATATTATACTTAGAGAGAAAGCAGACCGAAAGAGACGAATAATAAAAATGCAGGCCGAAAAACGAAAGGTGACGAATATTAAAGGGAACGGAAGAAGGAAGGAGGTAAAAGATAACAGAACAAAAATATGCGATGAAGTACTGTAGACCAAATGAACGTGAGATGCAAGAACGAAGCAGAACAGATGAAAAATTAGTGAGTTAACGGGAAAAACGTAAGAGCCAATCCTGATGCAAATAAAAGAGGAATGTGTGTGTGTGTGTGTGTGTGTGTGTGTGTGTGTGTGTGTGTGTGTGTGTGTGTGTGTGTGTGTGTGTGTGTGTGTGTGTGTGTGAGAGAGAGAGAGAGAGAGAGAGAGAGAGAGAGAGAGAGAGAGATCCCCATAACAGATACTAGAAGAAAAATCATACAAAAAGAAAAAGTAAAATTAAATAAATCTAGAAAGACGAAAGACGCAGAACAAATTAAAGATGACGAATATGACAAAGGAAATGAGGCTAAGCGCGTCTGAAGGCAGCCAGCCAGGAAATGAACTCCGGGTAATGCCACTGTTATGAGACGAAACCGGGGTCACGAACGCTGAGGCTCCACACACACACACACACACACACACACACACACACACACACACACACACACACACAGTACGGGACAAAAGAATCAGAAAGAAAACCAAAGAGCGAAGTTGTACCAGATATAAACGATGTGTCAGTTAAATAAGTGTTAATCCTGACAATACGATGATCGTTTTCTTTATTTTTGCTACTAACACACTTTACTGTTTTCTTGAGAGACCTTGAGCCAATTCTCGAGGAGTCAGCTATCTCTCTTGCACCGTTTCCTTAGCGATATAATTAGCATCCTTGACCTTGCCATACTCTTGCTTGTTACTTGTGTCTTTGTAATATCAACACTAAAATGCATATACATCGCACAATACAATGTTAACGCGCCGTACTCAGAAATAAATCGGTAAGGAGGCGGTGCAAAGGCAACTGCTTAACTAGGATCATACAGTCCCTTGTGCAGTGAACGAGTGAGAAACAATACACTCATTACATACCTCGAATTCAGTTACGTGGTTTTTAGTTTACTTTTGTTGTATCTAGACGATTTTATTCGGCTTGGGGGTTTCTCTTTTCGAAATGGGGGGGATAAATATAGCCTTTACAAATCCCTTCCATTCGAGAGTCCTTTCTTAGTTTGAACAATATCGTTAATGGCAAGAATAATTAAATCTAAACGTCAGCGGACTAATTACCATAATTGAGTTTTACCTCCGTCTTTGAGGACCAAGATATACAAGAGTGATGTGTGTTCCTATTTTTTTAATGTTTTTATCTATTCGTTTATTCATTTCGTTGTCATTGCTGTTGTAACTTATCTAACTTGGAAAACGTTCTGATTTAATCCGTCGCCAACCCCATACTGAATCTACACTGTCCTGTCTCACCTCCCACAATCGTGCCTATCCCATATACTCAAGCGCTATCCCCCACCTCTTCCACATCCATCGTAAAGAAAATCTATTAAACTCACCAACGCAGTCCCCATACGAGGCACATCTTAACACTGTGTACTCATCCTGCTCTGCCTTATCACCCATTAACATCTTAGCGCATATCCTTAATTTCGACAAGTTTCTCCAAAGTTGAATAAAGAGTCCAACGGTACCAGGAATAAAATTAAAAAATATATATCATGATGGTGCGGTTCAGAATAAATGTTGGAGTAAGATAATAAACTAAATTATGAAAATTATATGCACGTAAGAAGGAAGATGGGAGAGGTGAAAGACTCAATGAATAAGGCACGGGCAATAAATAAATGATCTAAACGATATGATCACAAAATACGAAAGACAGAGTAATATGTAACTAAGGAAGATGCGAAAACAAAAAGACTGCGGCTCTGGAACAGCAAACTTGATGATATTCTAGGTTTATATGCGAGTAAATGCATCACATTTCCTAAAGAGTGTGTATTATGTATACCTATGTATTTGCTTGTGTATTTCCCTCACGTGGAAAAAATAAACAAACAGGCTAGAAAGCACGTTCGAATCAAACTCCTCTCATACAGTAACTACTTTCAAAGTCAAATAGAACAGGTGCTATTATTGGTAAGGTTGTTTTGGAGTCTGGTTGGTTCTTCATCCGCCAGTCTCTTTGCACTTCTGGGGCTACACGATGATTTCTGAGACGCAATTCGAAAATCTGAGAATGAAATCTGGAGATACTAGGTCCAGGTACACCCTCCCAAAAAAGTATCGGCACTCCTACAGCACGTATCATTCTGAAACATGGATGATGCATTGTTATATATGGGGCATCCTGTAATTACAAGCGCAAATATTCATCACCACCATCATCATCATCTGGACCTCCTTTCCCACCCTAGGGCATGGTGAGGAGTAGCACCGTTCAGACAGCCCAAATTTGCCCAATCCAATGGGCATATATTATCTTTGGTAAATATTAGAACTCAACACTGCACAAAGATACACTTACTGGGTGGTATATGTTTTGAGGCACTACGTTTATAGACTCATGTGTGTCTGCGGAAGTTGCTCATTTTCACAACCTTCGTACCCCAAGGGGCCGATACTGTTTTGGGATGGTGTACATTAAATCACAAAACCATCTTTACATTGAGAGCTGTTGTTTATCTCATTTTTTCTTCAGGAAAATAATTCTAAATGAACTGTTTATATGTGGCATAAAGTTCTGTCTTCATATCGTACAGATGAAATTACTAGCCATGTACAGTACAACTATGAGTAGTTATTTGAGGACATTTTCGTATGTTTCGTCCACTGTTTCAAAATGTGAAGACCCAGGTTGTAAAGATTGTTTTTTTACAGTGTACTTGCATAGTAATTTTGAGGATAATCCGCCTAATAGTATTGGTGTAAGGCCGTGGTAACGAGCGTTGATGGCTAGAACAAAAATGCCACAGAGGAGGGGAAAAAAACGAAACATTTGCAGTTTGGGAAATGTAAAAACAAGCAAAAGAAGTTAGAAAAAGAGAGAGGTGATATGATTAATTACAGACCACAAGAAAAACATAAAAGATCTTGGCAAAAAGAGTACAGCAGGTAAAACAAAACAAAACAAAAAACAAGGGCGAGTATTATGATCGAGAAACAAGGTGGTAAAGAAAGAGGAGGCAAAAAGCAAAATAAAACAAAACAATATGCAGTAATGGCTGAAGGAAGTAAAATGAGAGAGTGGAACTTGAATGCCTGAGACGAAATTAAAATGATCAAGGTAATCCAGACATAACAAAGACCGAGATAAACGTGTGTGTATGTGTGTGTGTGCGCGTGTGTGTGCGCGTGTGTGTGCGCGTGTGTGTGCGCGTGTGTGTGTGTGCGCGTGTGTGTGTGTGTGTGTGTGTGTGTGTGTGTGTGTGTGTGTGTGTGTGTGTGTGTGTGTGTGTGTGTGTGTGTGTGTGTGTGTGTGTGTGTGTGTGTGTGTGTGTGTGTGTGTGTGTGTGTGTGTGTGTGTGTGTGTGTGTGTGTGCGCGCGCGCCCGCGCGCCGTGGTCTAAGTGCATGTGTAATAATAATAATAATAATAATAATAAATAATAATAATAATAAATAATAATAATAATAATAATAATAGCCGGCCTACTATGTGAGAGCGCTGCCCTGCAGAGGAAAATGTATAATCTCGAGTATAATTCAACGTGTATACATACTTAAATTATAAACTGTATTTCTAGTTACTTCCTGGATGTGAGATGATATGGAATGGTATTATTTAGAACTGCTATGCTAGGGATATCATATTCTCTACAGCGATTTGGCATTCTGATTTACAAAGGCAATGTCTGAAAATGCTGGGAGAATCTCATTTAAATTATGGTGATGTACAGGTACACTAAGGATTATTATTAAATACTGTGACACATAATGAAAAAAAAATACTAACTATAGACTATGCACTGTGATGTGGTATTCTAACGGAGAAATGTGCTGCAAACGCTGTAATTTACATATACTAACTTTATTATAAAACTGTTTAGTATTATGGTGATGCAACAATACAGCACTTGATGTTATGGCAAGACTTACTACACACAACTCATCACAACATATTTCCAATGCTTGGTGATATCAAAGAACCTGCCATTTTAGTACCGCAGTGCTTAATGATAAAAGCTCATCACACCACTCAGAATAACAGTACCGTACAGCACCGTTTAACTGATGTTTTAGAAACTGAGACATATTTCTTAGCAAAAGAGGCTCGATAAGATGAATAAAATCGTCTGGTATCAAGAATTATACAGTATATCTGAAGATGCACTGATGGTGCTAAAGCGTACAACCTAAACTTTCCTGTGACTGAATATTAAGGAATTTTTCCTGACCCAAAACTACCTCCTAAACACAGTAAAATAATCCAGCACTGTCCCCCCCAAAAAAAAAAAAAAAAAAAAAATCAATCAATAAAAACAGCACTACCATACTGAAAGGATTCAAACTCTAATCTTACACACAGCAATCCAAATTTTCTGTAACTGTATATCTAGGAAACTTGTTCTGCTCTCCAAAGAAGTACTTCATGAATTGATTAAAATAATTCAGCACTGGCATGAAAAAAAATAACAGGGCATAGTCATGTAGGTAACTCAATTAAATATCGAATCTCTCTCTCTCTCTCTCTCTCTCTCTCTCTCTCACACACACACACACACACACACACACACACAACAATCTAAACATGCCTGTAAAAGTACATCTAAAAAGTCTGCATTACTCTCCTAAACCCATCACCCCAAATAAATAAAATCGCCAGGCACCAGCAGGATTAAAACTGAAAAAATGTGCAAAAAAAAAAAAAGATACCTCCCTCTTCTCACATAGTTATCGAAATATTCCTGTGACTGTATCTAAGAAAATTTGTTCTGCCCACCTAAAAAACATCTTTAAACCAGTTCCCTTAAACCTCATTTGTTAACTTTTTCCTGCCTACCTTAATTCCTTCTCTTTTTTCTTCCCTCTTTTCTATCTCTGACTGCATGTGTGTGTGTGTGTGTGTGTGTGTGTGTGTGTGTGTGTGTGTGTGTGTGTGTGTGTGTGTGTGTGTGTGTGTGTGTGTGTGTGTGTGTGTGTTTTACTATATCCTGATTCGCTTTGCTTATTCTTTTAGTTTTTCTCTTCTTTCCTACACTTTTTTTTTTTACTGCGTGTTTTGTTCTGCCTTCATTCATTTTCTTAATGTCCTTCCTTCCATTCGACCTTCTTCCATCAATTCTTCTCTTATTCTCTTCCTCCTTGCAACTGTGTCTTCTCTCCTACCTCATTAGCTTTCCTTTTTCTTCCATCCAGCTTTCCTTCCTTCTTTCTTTCTTTTTTCTCCATTAACTTTTCTGCACTCTTATATTTCTTTGTATGTTCTCCGATATCCTAAACACATTCACTTTTCTCTTCCTTCTCTCTTTCTATCCTCTTTTCTTCAGTCCGACCTTCCTTTCCTTCTCTGACAGTTTCTTTTACTCTACAATAATTCTCCTTCCTTTCCTTCAGTCCTGCTTTTTTTCCCTGTTCTTCATTCCTACCATTTTTCCTTCAGCTTTTTTTCTTTTTATTCATTATTTTTTTCATCTTCCTTCACTTGCATCTTCCTTCTTTTATTTACTTCCCCCTTTTCTTCATTCCTCTCTTCCTTTCTTCTTCGGACTGTGGATTTTTGTCTACTACGTATTTTTCTTATTCCTTCCTTCCTATCTCCTTTCCTTCACCTCTTCCTTATTCCTTCTCTCATCCCTCTTTCTTCAATCCCACTTTCTTTCTCTGACTGCGTCGTCTCTCCTACGATAGTTTCTTTTGTTTTCATTCCTTCATTTTTATCGTTCTTCCTCTCTACCCTTTTCTTTCTTCCTTTCTACACTTTTCTGTCTTCCACTCCACTTTTCTCCTTCCTATCCACTTCTCTTTCTTTTTCCTCTCCATTTCTCTTCCTTTCTCCCCATTATTCTTTCTTCCTCTCCATTATTCTTCTTTCGGTTCCATTTTTCTTTCTCTCCATTTTTCTTTCTACCCGTATATTTTTTCCCCTCAATTTTTCATTTTCCTCTCCACCTTTACTTCTGTTAATTGATTTTTCTCTCCCCACCAATTTTTCTTTTCTTAACCATCTCCTCTTCATTGCTAAAACGGCTTCTCTTCCCTTCCTTTCTTGAATAATCTGTTCTGTAATTCATCCAATCAGACAATTTTATTATGACTCTCCTTGACTTTTCTCAATAATCATGCCGCTCTATTAACTGATAAGAACTCATTTGCGTGGATTATGTTTCACTCAAAGAAATCCATTAATTTATATCTATCTACCTACCTATCAAAAAATGTCTATCAGACTACTTATCTATCAGTCTGTCTATCAATTTACCTTTTCATCTATCCATCTACTGTATATATGAACTTTTCTGTTTATCTCTATAATTTACCCCTCCCCTCTCTCTCTCTCATATACCTTTTTATCTTTCTATCTATCTATACCTATATCAACCTGCCTATCTATCTCTACATTTTCTCTCTCTCTCTCTCTCTCTCTCTCTCTCTCTCTTCATCCATCCAATTTAATGCAACAGTCAACGTATCTATAATTAAAATGCAAAAATTATACACACACCACAGAGACCATTTTCCATCAAGCTTCTTACCAAAACGATCACTCCCAAAGTCCAACCAGGATAACTAAAAAAAAGAAAAAAAAAAAAAAAAAAAGCTGCACCATCCTTCATCTCAAACGCATCCTCCCACTCAAAGCCGCCTCTCTCTCTCTCTCTCTCTGTATGCTTCACTGTTTATTTTTTACCTTAAATTCTCGCAAAATTTATCTGGTATTCTCTGTAACCTGGAATTTATCTGGCCATATCCCATCTGCATACCGTATACTCATCAGCATACCGGGCATTCATCACTACAGACACACACACACACACACACACACATACGATTCTCACAAACTACCTATCCCCCCTCTCCGTCTGTCTGTCTGTCTGTCTGTCTCTCTCTCTCTCTCTCTCTCCCCCTGATCCCCTTATCTTCCGACATCTCTTTAATCACGCCTTATCATCCTACGTCTCAGCCTCCTCATTCGAATCGTCAACATCGCAAAAGATCTCATTCCTCAACTTCACCACCTCCACCACGACTCATTTTCTTCTACATCCTGGAGTAAAAAATCTTGTCTCTCTAATTTATCTTGTACATCCAAAAGGAAAAAAAACATCCCATTGCTCCATTTTTTCTTACCCCCGATGTCCTGGTTGTGTGTGTGTGTGTGTGAGAGAGAGAGAGAGAGAGAGAGAGAGAGACGCAGACAGCAACAGCCCTCTTTGTGAATCTGTCAAGGCACTGCGCAGTCGATCAAAAAGTATGGAGCAATATGGGGTATGATGGAGCCCTAAATGATCCATATACACATGTTGTTCCGGGGTCCTTAATCTGTTATCATGTACAAGTACTAATGATACAAGTAATGATTATACCCGTTTTACTCTAACTTGATTAAGGATGATAACCACAAATATTCGAAGGACCACCCTTACGGAGAAACTAAGTAGAATTTCGTAAATAAAAAGGCTACAATCCAATTAACAGAAGAAATATGAGCAGTAGGGTGAATTGACCAACTAACCTTTAAATGAGATTCGATAAATTTGGTACTTACATACGCAGACCTGGCACTGCACAGCCACTTACCTGAAACAGTCGAAACAGAATTATGTTAAGTACATTATGTGATGCCGTATGCATTACAGAACAAATATTTTAATATACCGTAAGTGAAATTAAATTGTAATTTATTCGACTGGTACCACACATCGCAATGGTACTCCAACTGACCTAACCTTCAGCTGTAAAAATATTAGTGGCCATCAATATTAACACAATATCTAACTAAATGACCTGTGGGCGAGCGCAGAGCGATCATCAAGGGTAGAATTACCCGCCACGGCCACTATGTCAGTGTCGAAATCTCTCGCACATTATGAAAGTAAAATCCTAGTTGTGGCTGCCACGTAATAACTAAGAATTGCATTTAAAAAATAATCATTACCTAACACTTAATTTTTCGAATTTTGGTGGGAAAAGCAAATAAGAGAAAGCTGAAGAATGCCAAGGTTAGGGCCAAAGAATGCCCAGGTTAGTGCCAAAGAATGCCCAGGTTAGGGCCAAAGAATGCCCAGGTTAGAGCCAAAGAATGCCAAGGTTAGGGCCAAAGAATGCCAAGGTTAGGGCCAAAGAATGCCAAGGTTAGGGCCAAAGAATGCCAAGGTTAGGGCCAAAGAATGCCAAGGTTATGACCAAAGAATGCCAAGGTTAGGGCTAAAGAATTCCAAGGTTAGGGCTAAAAGATGCCACCATTTAAATTGAAAGATGTCTGAGTACGATCGATGACTATTAAGATTAGGATGACAGGATGTGGCTTTCTCAGTCAGGTTAGGTCCTGTTAGGCTCAGTTTGTGTAACGCCATCAATGACCCTTCGAATACTACCCATCGTTAGGACCGAAGAATGCTAGGGTTGGGACCAATGCATGCCTTGTTAGGACACAAAAATGCTATGGTTAGGACCAGTGGATGCCCTTGTTAGGATCGAAGAACGCCAAAGGTAGGACTGAAGGACGTGGCTTTCTTGGACTGGTTAAGTATTCTTAGATCTTATTTGTGACTGGGATTTTCATTTTTTTAATTGTTCACTTTCATAATTATCTCATTTTCATATTCATTTTAATTCCTACATTTTACCTGATCTTCAAAGCCACTTCTCAACACGGTGGAACCATGGAGAATGAATGAAAAATTGGGTGGCGAACAAATTCACAAAAGTACTCAGGAAACACTAGAGTAAGCAGGGAAGGGCGGGCGAGGAGTGAGCACAGCGAAAACTTTTGTTGTGTCCAACTGACGAGCATGAAAGAATTTTTGAACCAACTGTTTCATTTGTTTTCGTTCAATAAGCTTACATCCTCACTTACTATATACTTACACACAATTTATATGAAAATTCATAAACCTATCTGATTAGTAGCCCTACTTAATCTAGTTAAACCGCAATAAGTAATGTTTTATGCAAGGAAGAAGAAACCAAAGGCTAGAATCCTGCACGACTGTTCCCTCCAAGGAAAAATAAAAACAAGCTGATTGAGAGATAAATCAAGATCCGTTCATTTCGAGATGCATGGAAACACTGCGTTTAAAAGACTGCAGTAGGAAATACTGACAGAGGAAGACAGTTCCCGAGTTGACCGGTTGCATACATGAAGGACTGGGAGTAACGGTTAACTCTTGCATTTGAGAGTTGGACAGAAATACCTTGACCCGATAGGGATATGTGGGAATATTTGTGAATCTAGCCTCAGACCCCTATTTTCAGCTCTAGACAACGAACAGACGAGTCAAGACTCTGTGTAATGGTCTCGTGCCACTTGGCTGCGGTGGGAGTGTGTGTCCCCTACTCCTTTTATGTTCTGCATTAGACCTGCTTTACATTACAGTGCACCTAATATTCTGTCTGTGCGCCTGTCTGTCTGTCTTCTGTCTGTGTCTGTCTGCCTTTTTCATTTCTCCCCTCTTTCATTTTCTTATACGAGTATATCACCTGAACTTTTCCCCCTTCCTTTATGTGTGTGAGGAGGAGAGAGAGGAAGAAGTATGAAAGAAAGGAAACAATGAAGGGAGGACAAAAGGAAGGGAGTAGGTTATGAATTGGGGAAAAAAATATATAAATGTAACAAGAAAAAACAATGAAGTACATAGTTGTATATGTATATTTTTCTATTCATTCAGTTATTTATATAAAGGAAGGGGGGGAGGGAATAATGGAGAATGAAATAAAGAAAAAGACAGGAACATAAAGGAGATAACAGCATTTTAGTCAGACTGGCTTGTACTAGGCGCTTCAGTCTAAGGATATGACTAGACTACAAGAATTAGATAAGGAAAGGAAAGAAGAAGGGAGGATGTAGTTTACATTCTGTATAAGATTTTAATGAATGAAAGAAGTAATGAAAGAAAGTAATGAATGACTGAAAAAGAAAGAAAAAGAAGGAAACAGAAAGAGAGAGAGAGAGAGAGAGAGAGAGAGAGAGAGAGAGAGAGAGAGAGAGAAAGCATGTAAAAGAATGTACAACGACTAGGGGAAAAAAAAGAGAAAAACAGCATGTAAGGGATAATGTACAACGACTAGGGAAAATAAAAGAGAGAAAAACAGCATATAAGAGATAATGTGCAACGACTAAAATTAACCTCTTTACTCTGCCTCTACAAAGAGAGAGAGAAAAAAAAAACGATTTTGTCCGTCCCTGGGAAACCTTTCAAACTCAACAAGTAAAAAGAAAAGAAAAAAAAAGGAAGAAAATAAAGGAAAAGAAGAAACGCAGAAGGCCCCTCTACAACCAACAACTCGTCCACGTCTCCATCTCCCCCTCTACAATGGGTCCAAGATATCGACCCCTTGGCTATATATTTCCCCGCCAGGATACCCGTGTCTAATGTCAGCCCGAGCAGCAGTGAGAGAGGCAGGCGGCTGGCGTGATCTGAGGGGAAGGAGGGAGGGAAAAAGGGAAGGAGGAAGGAAGGAAGGAAGGGGAAAGGGAGGTAAGAGGAAGGGAAGGAGGGAGAAAAACAGGAGGGGTGGAGGGACGGAAAGAAGGAAGAACAAAAGAAAGGAAGGAAGGACGTAGATCAGAAGAAAAGTTCGGAAGGAAGGACAAGCGGAAGGAAGGAAGAACACGCTTAAGGGTGGACGGACGGACGGAAGGAAAGAAGGAAGGAAGAAAGGAAGGAAAGAAGGTAGGAAGAAGAAAGAAAATATAAAATGATGGATTGAACAGAAGGCTGCTGATATTGGAAGCAACAGGGCTGGGACAGAAGAATGGAACGACAACTGGAGGAAGGAAGAGAGGCTAGAAGAAAGATTGGAGTGAGGAATGAAGGACGAGAAGGAGGAAGGGAAGGATAATAATGGAGTAGAAGGCTGCAGGTTGAAGTATGAAAGAATCAAGAATGAGGAAAGTAAAGAAAGGAATGAAGACTTGAGGGAGAGAGGGAAAGAGGATAAAGGTAAAGAAAGAAAAGGATGAATGATAGGAAGAAACAAGTACAGAACTGACGGATGCATGTATGAAAAGAAAGGGACAAAAGGAACGAAGATGAGAAAGGGATAAGGAAGAAAGAAGGAATGAAGGAAAAAAGAAAAGTGAAAAAAAAAACGAAGGGAAGGAAGGATGGATGGATGGATGGATGGATGGATGGATGGAAGGAATGAAGCAGAGCAAACAGGAACAGACCTGTTGGTCCTTTTGTGAGTGTTTGGTATAGGGAAGATTATAACTAACAATAGTATTCTATCAGCTAAAGACAAGGATACAAAATAGGAATGCTCTCCCCCACCCACCAAACCCTTCAGCCGAAGCCGGCAGGAAACAGTGAAATGGACCACCATGCAGCATAGAAAAGCTGTCACAGAAATTTCATAGGAAAGAGGCAAAGGAAATCTTTCTCTACACAATCTAACAGAAACAGAAAGTATTACGTCAACAATACTAACTGATGCTGCTATGCAGTTGTATTAAGGCTCAAAAAACAAAAGGGGGGGGGGAAGCGACAGGTGGGAGGGAAAGACGCGTGGGAGGAAGGACCGTTGGGAGGGAAGGACAGGTGGAAGAGAAGGACCGTTGGGTGGGAAGGACAGGTGGAAGAGAAGGACCGTTGGGTGGGAAGGACAGGTGGAAGAGAAGGACCGTTGGGTGGGAAGGACAGGTGGGAGAGAAGGACAGGTGGGAGAGAAGGACAGGTGGGAGAGAAGGACAGGTGGGAGAGAAGGACAGGTGGGAAGGAAGGATAGATGGAAGAGAAGTACAGGTGGGAGGAAAAGATAGATGGGAGGAAAAGATAGGTGGGAGGGAAAGGTAGGTGAGTGGGAAAGACAAGTGGAAGGAAATACAGGTGTGGGGAAAGATGTGGCGGAGAATATATGGGGAATGAAAATTAAGTGGGACTGAAACACTGGATGGAGGAAAAAGAAAGGTGAGCGAGAAAGGTAGCTGGGAGTGAAAGACTGAGAGAGAGAGAGAGAGAGAGAGAGAGAGAGAGAGAGAGAGAGAGAGAGAGAGAGAGAGAATGGAACCTAAAAAAAAAAAAAGAGGCATGCAAGGAATAGGAACAAAATTATAAGCGCTATTCACTAAAAAAAAAAAAAAAAATCCAGTAAAAAATATATCAATTAAAATCCCTGACATCACCAACCACCCAATCATCGTCATTCAAAACCACATTAAAAAAAAAAAAAAAAAAAAAAAAAAAAACGCTCAGGGCTGACACCGAAAATCGTATAAGCTTTCCGCCCCCGCACGAGAGAGAGAGAGAGAGAGAGAGAGAGAAAGAGACAGAGAGAGAGAGAGAGAGAGAGAAAGAGACAGAGAGAGAGAGAGAGAGAGACAGAGAGAGAGAGAGAGAGAGAGAGAGAGAGAGAGAGAGAGAGAGAGAGAGAGAGAGAGAATCACTAATATATAATTCAACTGGTGAGGTCACAATATATAATTTTTTTTTTCACCGGAACATATTTTCATTTAATTAAAAAAAAAAAATCGTTCGGCTGCAGTTCTTTCTTTCTTCATTGCTCAGTTTCCTCCCCAAAGCTCACTGCACAGTTTCCTCCCCAAAGCTCACTGCACAGTTTCCTCCCCAAAGCTCACTGCACAGTTTCCTCCCCAAAGCTCACTGCACAGTTTCCTCCCCAAAGCTCACTGCACAGTTTCCTCCCCAAAGCTCACTGCTCAGTTTCCTCCCCAAAGCTCACTGCTCAGTTTCCTCCAAAGAGCTCATTGCTCAGTTTCCTCCCCAAAGCTCACTGCTCAGCTTCCTCCCCAAAGCTCACTGCTCAGTTTCCTCCCCAAAGCTCATTGCTCAGTTTCCTCCCCAAAGCTCACTGCTCAGTTTCCTCCCCAAAGCTCACTGCTCAGTTTCCTCCCCAAAGCTCACTGCTCAGTTTCCTCCCCAAATATCATTGCTCAGCTTCCTCCCCAAAGCTCATTGCTCAGTTTCCTCCCCAAAGCTCACTGCTCAGTTTCCTCCCCAAAGCTCACTGCTCAGTTTCCTCCCCAAAGCTCACTGCTCAGTTTCCTCCCCAAAGCTCATTGTTCAGTTTCCTCCCCAAAGCTCACTGCTCAGTTTCCTCCCCAAAGCTCACTGCTCAGTTTCCTCCCCGAAGCTCTCAAAATTTCGATGTGCACATTTTTTTTTTTTTATTTATTTTTTGTCCTCCATTTTTCGTTATCTTTCCTTCTTTCTATCTTTACTATTTACTTCTGTGTCTGTCTGTCCTGTCTTTCTGCTTGCAACATTTGACATTCTGATTACGTACTTTTTATCCCCAACCCCCGTCTCTCTCTCTCTCTCTCTCTCTCTCTCGTTCTCTCTCTCTCTCTAAATGGGCTTCATCGGCAATTTTGCAGGTTGGCGGCAGATGGGGCATGCATAAGGCCTTCTGTATGCAAATAGCCCGAGCGTCTCCTATTAAGCTAAACTTGAGAAAGACGTAAGTTGGTAGGTAAGCAGCCAGGTAGGTTTGCTGATAGATACACACACACACACACTCACACACACACACGTACGCGCGCTCTAAAACATAATACCTGGTCTCGGTTCGCGAACATGAGTGTAGGTAAAGATGGGCTGATACGGACAGATGGGGCAAAATTTTAGGCCATAGTAACTCACACCCGGATCCACTTCAGAGATTTTATTTTAGATGAGTTTTTTTTTTTCATTTTTCAGAAGATAAACAGAGGAAGGAAAAAACTTTTAAAAAATCCATACACCAGATTACGGGTGTCCTCCATTCATAAAACATCTGTAACAGTTGGACATGAGCTACTGTAAGTTGAAGTTTGGGGGGGAACTAATGTGGGGATGCGAGTACGAAAGAGAAACAGTTCGGGCATAAGTGAATTCTGCTAGGCACAAGTTCTGCAATAGGGTCGCGTGACAGTCCAGCCATGAGGTCGATGAAAGATAAAACAAGCTGAATGGACTAGGGATAGCTCTCTCGGCAGCCAGTGTAACAGTATATCCCCTCAAAACCCGAAGCTGAGAAACCCCCTCGGTCTGAATGGGTTAAGGACAGGTTATAGTAAAAAAAAAGTTATAGCCTACCTACAATGTCTAAATCATGTACACCCAGATGCATTACAGATATATTCCTTCGACAGCAGTCAGACGATTTTGTTGTTAGGAGAAAACCCATGAGTCTTTTATGCACAGAAAGATATTTATAGACATAGAAAGATACAAATTGATAAGCAGATAGACAGACAGACAGATATGGATAGTAATAATAGATGTATCCCTAAACTCACCTGAAGCGTGAATCCGGTGAATTGCAGGCTTAAGTTGATCCTCTTCTGCAGCTCACCAACCTCCTTTTCGGGGATAGGGAAAGAGTTGAGGGACTTCTGTAAACCATGTCAGTTGAACGACCTAACTATATCCGTGCCACTGCATGAAGGCGTCCTACCAGATAAATAAAGATCCGTAGGCATACAAAAAGATTCACGTTTTCCCTAGCTAGCTGTCTATGAACCTGTCTGTCTATCTACACAGCGATGGGATAAAGAATGAGAAAAATCTGCCTTGCGTACCCTGAGAAAGAAAAACAGATGCAAATCGACAGGAAACAAGAAAATATGCAAAAACTTTGAAAACGAAGGCAAACGCGATGAGAAAGGAGAAAAGTTGCGAGAGAAAGAAAAAGAGGAAAGGAAAAGGAAGAATGCAGATACTGTCGGCAAAGGGGGGGAAGGGAAAGTGAAAAAGAGAGGGGAAGAATCAGAGGAAAAAAACGTGAGATGGGATGTGGGGAAAAAAGAAAGGGAAGTGTAAGAAGTAAACAGAGAAAAGATGAAATAAACATGAAGAAAAGCAAGGACGACTGTAATATAAAGAAAGGTAAAGATATGCTGAAGAAAGGAACGGAGGAGAAGAAGAAAAGGAGGATTACACAGGATTACACAGGAAAGCAAACAGCAACAGACCTTATGGTCCTTTCGAGGCTGCTTGTTAGAGAAAACTATGACTACAAGATCTAACTCTACATGCTAAAGGATAAGGATAGTAAAGCAAGAAGGCTCCCCCCCACCACCAAACCCTCCAGGAAAAAGTGAGAAAAACCACCATGCAGCATGGAAAAACTGACATGGAAATTTCACAGGGAACACTGGAAAGGAAAAGTCACATTCTATAATACTTTATCTATAAGCTACCCGATAGAGTAACCTGAAAGAGAAAGTAAACAAATAAAATAATAGTTACGGCATGACATTATAAACCGGTACATTGAGTTAATGGGAAGTCTGTGGACATAACGTGGAAGCTACACACTGCACAGTGTGGATGTTTAGGGGTGGTGCGGCAGCCTTGCCTTGCGCTTTTAAGGTAGGCAGCAGTCAATCAGGCCCTAGCTCCGTTTGCTCCACTGAGACAAGGAACTCTCCCATGTGGGACAAGTACACAAGTTTCATCCTGAAGCAGTGACCCCTGGTACATTAAAAAAAATCCCAATGGTGGTCACTTGACTAACAGGGACCCTCAGTGATCCACAGCCCATCACAGGTCGAAAGTAAGAGTAATGACCGTTAACTCAAGGTTATCTGTGCAGATCCTAATCTGTGCTTATATTGCTTTCTTTGCATTGGGGAGATTGAAAAGTATATAAGACGGGTGTCTTAGATAAAAGGGGACTGCACAGTGCACAGTGTGGATGTGCAATGCACAGAGTGGATGTTTAGGGGTGGTGCGGCAACCTTCCCTGGCGCTTTTTAGGTAGGCAGCAGTCAATCAGGCAATAGCTCCATTCACTCCACTGAGACAAGGAACTCTCCCATGTGGGACAGTACACAAGTTTCATCCTGAAGCAGTGACCCCTGGTACATTAAAAAAAATCCCGATGGTGGTCACTTGACTAACAGGGACCCTCAGTGATCCACATCCCATCACAGGTCGAAAGTAAAAGTAGTGACCTTTAACTCAGGGTTATCTGTGCAGATCCTAATCTGTGCTTACTGTATATTACCTCATTTGCTTTGGGTAAATCGAAAAACGTATAATGATGTGACGTGACGCTATGTTAATTTTATGGGGTGTCCTGTAGACACGAGGGGACTGCACAGTGTGGATGTTTAGGGGTGGTGCGGCAGCCTTGCCTGGCGCTTTTAAGGTAGGCAGCAGTCAATCAGGCCCTAGCTCTGTTCACTCCACTGAGACAGGGAACTCTCCCATATGGGACAAGTACACAAGTTTCATCCTGAAGCAGTGACCCCTGGTACATTAAAAAAATCCTGATGGTGGTCACTTGACTAACATGGACCCTCAGTGATCCACAGCCCATCACAGGTCGAAAGTAAGAGTAGTGACCTTTAACTCTGGGTTATCTGTGCAGATCCTAATCTGTGCTTATATTGCTTTGTTTGCACTGAATAAATTGAAAATGCATAATATCGTGACGCAACACTATGTACGGGTACATTGTTTACGGGGTGTCTTGTAGACAAAAGGGGCATGAACTTACATGTACCGTAGCTATAAAAGCAAGTTATTCGGACAGAAAAAGAGTCAGCTGAGGATTCTCATGCAAATACTTGTCTAATTTGTTTTTGAATGCCTCAATTGAGATACTGTTCACGGTATCTGAAGGTAATCTGTTCCAGATATTTACAACTCTGTTAAAGAAGAAGTATTTTGCTTCTTGGGTTTGGAATCGCTTTCCCATAATTTTGCAGCCATTACTTCCGGTTTGACTCGACCGGTCTATATCAAAATATTTATTCATGTCTAAGTTGTCATATCCCTTCATGATTTTGAAAACTTCAATAAGGTCCCCTCTTAACCTGCGCTTCGTTAGGCTAAATAATTTAAGTTCTTCAAGGCGTTCCTCATATGGTTTGTTTCTAAGTCGTGGTATCATTTTTGTGATTCTTTGCTGAATTTTCTCTAATTTTTCAATGTCCTTTCTGTAGTACGGACACCAGAATTGCACACAATACTCAAGATGGGGGCGCACTAGCGAGTTGTACAAGGCAAGTATGACTTTTTCCGATTTAAACTCGAAAGTTCTTCCAATAAAACCCACTAGCTTGTTTGCAATTTTAACCGCATCGGTACACTGCTTGCTTGGTTCTAGGTCATTTGATATTATCACACCAAGATCCTTTTCACTGTCTGTACTTGATAACTGAATATTGTTCATTTTGTAATTTGCATGGACATTGTTACTTCCAATATGGAGTACTTTACATTTTTCTGGGTTGAATTTCATTTGCCATTTTTCTGCCCAGCTTGCTAAAGTATTAAGGTCATTTTGTAACTGCTGCCACTGTAATTTTGAAGTGACTTTACTAGTTATTTTAGTATCATCTGCAAATTTGGATACTTTACAATTTAGACCCTCATCAATGTCATTTATATAGATAATAAAAAGTATCGGTCCAAGTACTGAGCCTTGGGGAACGCCGCTGATTACATTACGCCATTTGGATTCCTTTCCGTTTATCACAACTCACTGTTTTCGGTCTGACAGCCAGTCTTGTAACCATTTTTGCGTCTTTCCTTTTATTCCATGTGCTTCTATTTTTCTCATGAGACGCTTGTGAGGGACAGTGTCAAATGCTTTCTGAAAGTCGAGGTAAATTGCTCTTGAGTCATCGTATGATTTGTAAACATCATGGAAGAAGTCCAGTAAGTTAGTTAAGCATGAAGGACGATGTCTGAATCCATGCTGCGAGTCTTTAATTATATTATTTTCTTCTAGATAATTAACTATTTTATCTTTTATGATTTTTTCCATTAACTTGCACACTACTGATGTTAAGCTGATTGGTCTGTAATTTCCTGGGTGAGACTCATTTCCTTTTTTGAAAATTGGTGTTACATTTGCTAGTTTCCATTCGCGTGGAACTTTCCCAGTACTTAATGATTTATTGAATAAGACAGAGAGTGGCAGCAGTAACTCATGTTTTGCTTCTTTGAGAATTCTCGGTGATATTTTATCGGGGCCAGGGGTTTTGTTTATGTTCGTACTATTTATGGCTGAGAGGATATCGTTATTATGGATAGCATAGTTACTAAGGACTGTGCTATTTGCTTGGTTTGTGGGTAACAGTAGGTTTCTGGTGGTGTTTTCTACTGTAAAAACAGACGCAAAGTAATCGTTAAAAATGTTTGCCATTTCGACCTCATTTTCAGTGTGTTTGCTATTGTTTGTTTCTAGAGGACCTATTGATGCAGTCATAACCTTTTTCTTTCTAATATAACTGTAAAATTCTTTAGGATTTGATTTGCACGTATTAGCAATGTGGATCTCCAGTGCTCTTTTGCTTTGTTTAATAAGTCTTTTCGATATGCGGCGTAGGTTATCGTACTGTAACTTATCATCATTATTTTGTGTAGCTTTATATTTATGGTATGCCTGTTTTTTGGCTATTAAGTTACTTTTTATTTCACTGGACCACCACTTTGGTTTACTATTTCCAACTGGACGTCTGTTACGTAGTGGCACACATGACTTTACCACTTCATTAAATTTTTTGGTGAATATTTCCCATGCTTGGTTTATGTCATCGGTTTCAGACATTTGATTCCAATCTGCAGTTGCAAGTAGCGCTCTGAGCCTGCTGAAATTAGCTCTACGATAATCTGGGACCTTTTCTTTGCTCTCCGTTTCTTTTACTTAAAGAAACTGTATCGTTCGATGATCACTGGAACTAAACTCAGGTCCTATTTCAACGTTGTTGACTAGGTTATCATTTGTATTCAAGATGATGTCTAGGATATTGTTTCCTCTCGTTGGGTATTCTACATGTTGGGAAAGGGCGCTTTCTTGAAGATTCGTATAAAGCTCTTGTCCTGAGTGTGCCGTCAGTGGTTCACCCCACTTTGTTACCGGTAGATTAAAGTCTCCAAGAATTACGCTATCCTCTTGACAACAAATTTCCGCAATTTGATCATAAAGTTTTTCATCTGTCTCAGTTGACTGTGCTGGAGGACGAAAGATGAGACATATATTTATTTTGTGTGAATTAATACTTAGCTGAACATAACTGGCATCTATGTTGGTAATACTGGGTTTGGATAGCACAAGGGGATGGAGACTAGTTTTCACATATAGTAAAACACCGCCACCAGCTCGAGGAGGAGGAGGAGGAGGAGACGGTTAATGGAGAGTGGGGTTGACGGAGGGAGAGTGGGAGATGGGAAAGGGGGAGGAGAGAAGGATTATGAAAGAGGGGGAGCGTGAGAGGGGTGTATTCTAAGTAAACAGGAGAAAGAGGGGAGGGGAAATATACATGGGGAGAGGGAAGAAGAAGGAATATGAAAGGGAAGAAGAGGGGAGGGGAGGGCTTGAAAGCGGAAAGAGGACGGGAGGGGAAGGCTGGGAAGGAGAAAGAGGACGGGAGGGGAAGGCTGGAAAGGGGGAAGAGGACGGGAGGAGAGAGGAAAGAGGAGGGAGGCAGTGGAAAGAGGAGGGGAGGGGAGTGGAAAGAGGAGGGGAGGGGAGTGGAAAGAGGAGGGGAGGGGAGTGGAAAGAGGAGGGGAGAGGAGAGGAAGGGAGGGAAGAGGAGAGGAAAGAAGAGGAAACGAAGGGAGAGGAAAGAAAAGGAAGGGAAGGGAGAGGGAAGAGGAAGGGAAGGGAGGGGGAAGAGGAAGGGAAGGGAGGGGGAAGAGGAAAGGAACGGGGAGGAGGAAGACGAAGAAGTAATGGGAAAGGGAAGAAGAAACGGGGAGTGTGAGAGGGTGAGTAAAGGAGAAAACAATTTAAAAAAAAAGAGTAAAGTGGAAGGCATGAAGATAAACAAATGAAACTGGGGAAAGGAGGTGAAGGAGTGGAGAGGAGAGGATGAAGCTGATGGAGAGAGGGAGAGGGAAGGAGAGAGGATGAAGCTGATGGAGAGAGGGAGAGGGAAGGAGAAAGGATGATGTTGATGGAGAGAGGGAGAGGGAAGGAGAGAGGATGAAAACTGAGAGAGAATGAAAAGAGAGGAGGGAGACCGATAGGAGAATGAGTGTTGAGACAAGGGACATATGACTGGGGAGGAGGAGGAGAAGGGAAAGGGAAGAAAGGGGAAAGGGAGAGGGAAGAAGAGGGGAACGGGAGAGGGGGAAGGAGGGGACGGGAGAGGAGAAAGGAGGGGAACAGAGCGGGGAAGGAAGGGGGAGAAGGATGGGATGCGGAAAAGGATGGGAAGGGTGAGGGGAAAATGGAAAAGAAGAGCGAAGGAGAGAAAGGGATAGGACAGAGAGAGGGGAAGCAGGAGGAAAGGTAGAGAGACGAGAAGGGCGAAGGAGAGGGAGAGGGGGAAAGGAGGGAAAAGGTGAAGGGGAAAGGAGGGGAAGGAAGAGAGTGGATGCAGGGAGAGAGGGAAGGGACGAAAAAGGGAGAGGGAGGGGAAGGGAAAGGGAAGACGTAGGTGAAGGGGGAGAGGATGTATCACAGAGTATAACCCTAATTCTCGCTGCTGCTTCTGTCCTCACCCACAGCAAAACAGACACAGACACAGGTAGACACGGGTTATCAAGTATGTAGACTGAGATTAAGGAGGAAGCAGACACACAGAGACGGACAGACACCGGAAGACGGGTTAAGATATGTACAATGACGTTATTCAAAGGACCGGCAGGCACAGAAATAAAGCGACAAAAAAAGATGAGACAGGAAGACTAACACAGTGAGACAGAAGTTAACACAGAGGTAAAAAGATTAAAAGAAAAGGGGCAGACATATGGACAGACACTGATAAAAAGACAGACGGACGTAGGGGGAATAGACGCACAGATAAGAATGATAGATAGAGGAACTGCAACAAATAGATATGGTGAGATATAAAGCAGACAGATGGAAATGCAGTGGTAACGAAAGACAGGCAGACGCAGGGAGACAGAGGTACAGCTAAGAATGATAGACAGATAAGGAGAGTGAAATATGTAGATATGGGGACGCAGAAACACTGACAGTAAAACAGACGGGGTGACAGATTAACGTACGGACACACTGACAGAAGTCGCGAGATTGACAGACAGACGCAGGAGAGAGGTACACAGAGATAAGGAGGCTGACACAGCTATAGAGAGATTATACAGACGGATACAGGTACAGCGAGGCAAACTGACACTCAGATACAGGGAGACAGACACACACACACAAAAATACAGTCAAACGCCAGGACATAAAAGTCGATGTGAAGATAGACGTGTGTGTGTGTGTGTGTGTGTGTGTGTGTGTGTGTGTGTGTGTGTGTGTGTGTGTGTGCGGGCGCGCGGGCGTGAGGACATACGGACAGACCCAATGTATCCCCTAGAGGTCTGTAGGGACAGAAATGCGCGCGCACACACACACACACACACACACACACACACACACACACCATCCCCGACACATACAGACACAAATAAACAGCCCCAACCCATCCCTTGGAGGGCCACACAGACATGCAGAGGGAGGGTGGGGTGTGGAGGGTGAAGGGGGTGGCGGGTCTAAACAGAGAATAACGGAGCCCCAGAGGCATTTTCCCTGATGAAACAGATCAAAGGGCCAGATAATCCCGTCAGGCGGCTTGTTCTGCCTGTGTTGTTAGTCCCAGTCACCTGCCTTGCTCTGCCTCGCCTACCTCCCTGCCTGCCTTGCCTTGCCTGTTCAGCTCTGTTGCCTAGACTGCCTGTCTGCTCTTTTGTCTTTTTCTGTCCAGCGAAGTTCAGACCATCATAACTCATCTTCCTTTGAACCCATTCGTGTCCTGAAGCATTTTTGCATTTTTACTGCAACAGTCGATTTTGTTCAGCCAAGGAGAGCCACTGGTAGCCATGGCGTTCATGAAGGCTGTATCGAACCCCTCCAGCTAAAAAATCTCTACCCAAAGCAGAATAAAATGGCCAGGAAACAACAAGGGTAATATAAACTGGTGAATCTGATGCTCTGTCCTGTCTTCCATGCTTTGCCCTATTGTCTTCTTCAGTCTGCCTTATTTTCTCGTGTGTCTATTTTCACGCTTCTCGTCTTCCTCTGCCACAGTATCCTGCTCTGTCTTTCCCTTGCCTTTCATAACCCTATCCCGTGCTCCATTACTCACCGTCTCTACTGTTTTTACTCAAACTTGGCAAAAATTTTCGTCTTTTGGCAGCTTATTTCTCACTGGCAGAAAATGACAATACTTCGGCTCTGCATCCTTTCCACAGGACTTCCTCGCAACTAACACCATATTCCAGAGTTAATCTCTTGGTACAACTCAGCATTCAATGTGGAGAGATGGCATTTTTAGGCCAAATTAGAGTAAAACGAATGTAGCTTTAGTCATGTGGTCTGTGCTGTCTTCACTGCCCAAGCTCTCGACTTTGCCTAGCTTTTCATCCCTACGTTATCTCATACTTTGATCCATTTTCTTACCCTTAAATTTTTCTCTTCCTTGGGTTTCTCCTTGCAAAAGATTCCCTCCAACACCTTAACCTCTTTCTTTCAAGCCGGACTTTCTTTGCTTTATTATTTTTCTTGCCTTCATCCGTACTTTACGCCTCTTAAAAATCTTTACTTCTCCATAGCACTGAACTTTACTTTCTCCCTCTCCCTTACCTTCTCTCTTCATCACCGAAAAGGTCCTCTCATTTTCATTCTCATTTTATAGGTAATTCATTCTCTCTCTCTCTCTCTCTCTCCCCCCTCCTTTCCAAACCCTGCTTTAGACCCCAATCCCTTCCTGATTGTTGGTCTCTCCCTCCCCCTCCTCCTTTTAATCCTCCCTTTCTCTTCCTTGTTTTCCATTCCCCTTGATTACTTCCCCTTTCATTCCCCTGCTACCCCTGCCACCCTTACCAATCCCTACCACAACTACCACCTCTGTTACCCCCTACTACCCTTGCCATCCCTACCACGACTACCACCTTTACTACCCTCTACCACCATTACCACCCCTACTACAAATACCACTTCTGTTACTCTTACCACCAATACCAACCCTACCACAACTACCCACCCCTTATCCCTACCACCATTATCACCCCTACCACAACTACCACCTCTTATTTCTACCATCATTACCACCTCCACAACAACTACCACCTCCGCTACCCCTACCACCATTACCAATCCTAACCACAACCTTTATATATATATATATATATATATATATATATATATATATATATATATATATATATATATATATATATATATATATATATATATATATATATATATATATATATATATATATATATATATATATATATAAATATATATATATATTTTTTTATATGCGAGGAAGAAGGAACCAAAGGCCATGAGCCCGCAGTAACAGTTCCCTCCAAGAGAAAAACAAAATACAATAGAGAGCCAAATTCAAGATCCGATCATTTTGAGATGCCTGGACACACTGCGTTTGAAAGACTGGAGATCATAGGCAGCAGGAAATACAGACAAAGGGAGACAGTTCCAGAGTTGACCAGTTGCATAAATGAAAGACTGGGAGTAACGGTTAACTCTTGCATTACAGAGTTGGACAGAAAAGGGATGAGAGTTTGCTGCCAGAAGGGTGCAACGCGCCCGTCGTAGAGGTGGAGGAATGCAAGTAGACAGTTCAGAGGAGCAGTGACCATTAAAGTAGCGATAGAAAAGTGATAAAGATGCAACAGTGCGGCGAAGAGACAGAGACCCCCCCTACCACCACTACCACCTTTGATTCCCTCTCCTCCTTAACCCTTGTAACATACCCGAGTTCGATTTTCGGGCAAGTCAGACCCTTGGATATTTCTCGCTTTCCCATTGTCCTGATCACCTCGCAGTACAAATGGGGACCTGGGTAAAACATCGATGGTTGCTAGTCGTATTCTAGGAGTAGACTGGGACTAGAGAAGTATGCGTTAATTTTCTGTCTTAGTGACTCCCGTGTGGTTGATTGGCATTGATATACCGGTAAGCTTTCTTCTTTTTCCCCTCCACAACCCTTCTCACCTGTGCCTCCCTTTCTCCCTTCCACCTCTCATTTCCTCTCCCTTTTTCATCCTATCTCCTCTCCCTTTCCCCTCTACAGTTCTCCTCACCTGAAAGCCCTTCTTCCCCTTCCATCCTACCCCCTTCACCCCTCGCTCCCCTTCCACCTTGTCAACCACCCTCTCCTCTTCCACTTCAACATCCCTTTCCCCGTTCCAACCCGACCACCCCTTTTCCTTTCCCCCTTGCACTCCTTCCAATTCCACTTCTATCTTCCAACTACTATCTTTCCTTTCCACCTCTAACACTCTGTCGCTTCCATCTGTACTACTCTCTCTCTTCCACACTCATTACTCTCTTCCCTTCCACCTGTACTACTCTCCCCCCTTCCCACTCCTATTACCCCTTCCATTTCCCTCTCCCCCTTCCACTCTTACCACTCTCCTCCTCCACCTCTACTACTCTCTCCCTTTCTCCCTACCCTCTTCCACTCCCCCTTCCACTCTTACCACTCTCTCCCCCTTCCACCCCACCATCCGTCCCTCCCTCTCCCCTTCCACACAGTTTCCGAATCCTGTAAGCCGGGGTAGAGTACAAATCAATCCAGGTACGCCATTAACGACGCAAAAATATCTAAAATTACACATAACTTTAAAATGAACCCCAAAATTCTGTAAAACTAGACAACAAACTTTAATTTTTCATACCATACGTTTTGAAGGTGCAAGATTATACAATTTCTGGCAACCGCTGATGTGATGCTGGGGAGAGGGAGGGAGAGGAGAGGAGGAGAAGAGGGAGAGACGATGGAGAAGGGGAGACACAAGATAGATGGAGAGGGAATGCACAAGAAAAAAAAAAAAAAAAGAGAGGAGAAGGGGATGAAAGGGAGGGAGGAGAGAACAGAAGAGGGAGAGAGGAGGGAAAGGAGAGGAGAGATGTGAGGGAGATGAGAAGACAAAAGGTAGATGGGATGGGAATGGACGAAAAATAGAGAGAGAGAGAGAGAGAGAGAGAGAGAGAGAGAGAGAGAGAGAGAGAGAAACGGGGGTAAGATGAGGAGGAGGAGAGGGAGGAAGACAGAATCAGACGGAGGAGGAGAGGAGAGAGGAGGAGGCACAGAGAGGAAGATACGAAATGAAGTGACAGTGAAGAGGAAAAGGGAGATGTGAGGAAAGGGGAGAGGAGATGAGGGAGACGGAGAAGGGTGGAGAGGAAGGAGAGGGGGGAGAGATGAGGGAGAGGACTAATCTGGAACAGCACCCTAATCCCCGTGGATGGTATTAGTTCAGCCAGGTGAGGCGGGGTCGGTGCTGAGCTGAGTAACGGGGAGGAGGGGGGGATGAGGGGGCAGGTGAGGAGTGGAGAGAGGCTGGGGTGGGTAGGGAGAGGGAGGAGGACTGTGGATAGTGGAAGGAGGAGGGAGGAATAGTAGGGGAAGGGAGGGAGGAATACTGTGGAATGGGAGAAAGGAACAGTAAGGAAAGGAGTATAAAGGAGTACAGTGGAAAACACAGCAACAGACCCGCTGGCCCTTTCGTGGTTGTTTGTTAAATGCAAGTTTATAACCAACAAAACTATTCTATGAGTTACAGGTAAGGACATAAAAGCAAGAAGGGAGGGAGGGGGGGACACATGGTGAGGAAGTGTGGAAAAATGATGAAGGTGGAGGAGGAAGGAAGGGATTAGTGAAGGACAGAGGGATATAAGGAGTGCAAAGAAAAAAAACACCAACAGACTTGTTGGTCCTTTCGCGGCAGTTTGGTATAAGGAGGGTTATAACTAACAAAACTATTCCATCAGCTAAAGTCAATGATAGATATGAAGGAAAGGGAGGATGAATGAAGATTCTACGGGGAGGAAGGAGGGATTGGAATGGCGAGGGGGAGTACAAAGGAAGGCAAGCAAAAACAGACATATTGGGCTTTTTGAGGCTATTTGCTACGGAATAGGTTATAACTAACGTAACTATTCCATCTGTCAAAGACAAGGATAGGAAAGCAGGAGTACTCCCCCCCCCCATCAAATTCTCCACTCGAAGCCGGCAGGAAACAGTGAGAAGAAACACTGTCGCATATACAAGCCGTCATGGAAATATCACAGGAAAGGAGGAAGGCAAACCATATTCTATACTATTTAACCTTCAAGCGAAACACATCCAGTCAACATATGGGACTTGTGGTTACTGATGCGCCCTGCATGAACTGAACTGCAAGATACCCTAATTCAAATATGTATTATTCAGAACTGAACATACTTAGCTGAGGATTATAAGACAAATACATATCTAGGCGGTTTTTAAATGTTAATATTGTATTACAGTTAACCAGATAAGGCGGCAACATATTCTATCCATGAATATTTACAACTCTTTTGAAGAAGTGCTTAGCTTCATGCGAACAGAAACACTTGCCAAAGATTTTATGTCCACTGCTCCAAGCATAATTCGATCGATCTACCGTTGTATACTTTTCGATGGCCATATTTCCATGTCCTTTGAAGATTTTGTATACAGTGCTTGAATTAAAATCCCCTCATAATCTGTGATTAGCTAAGGTAAACAGATTAACCTCCTCTAATCGTTCCTGATTGTTTTATTTCTCAACCTTGGTAAAATTTTTGTCACCCTTCGCTGTACTCTCTCAACTTTCTTTTTTGTAAGAAGGTGACCAGAACTGGACGCAGTACTCTAACTGCAGGCGTACTAAGGAATTACACAGGGTGAGGATAATATTTTCCTATTTAAACTAGAATGCTCTACCTTCGAATCCAGTCAACGCACTGGCCTTTTTAACTGCCATGGGGGATTGAGTGGGTAGGGAGGAGAAATGGGAATTGGGTGAGGCGGTGGGAAGATGCTGAGGTGGGGAAGTGATATGGGGAAGGTGAGGTGCGGGAAGGTAAGATGGGGAGGAGATGAAGTGGAGCTTGTGGGAGAGGTGAGGAGAGGCGTCGGGGAGAAGAGGTGAGATGAGGTGAGGTGGGGAGTTGAAATGGGGAGGTGATGATGTGAGGAGAAGGAAGGAATGAGACTCAGGTGGGGAGGAGGTGATTACACAGGATTACACAGGAAAGCAAACAGCAACAGACCTTATGGTCCTTTCGAGGCTGCTTGTTAGAGAAAACTATGACTACAAGATCTAACTCTACATGCTGAAGGATAAGGATAGTAAAGCAAGAAGGCTCCCCCCACCACCAAACCCTCCAGGAAAAAGTGAGAAAAACCACCATGCAGCATGGAAAAACTGACATGGAAATTTTATACGAAACACTGGAAAGGAAAAGTCACATTCTATAATACTTTATCTATGAGCTACCTGATAGAGTAACCTGAAAGAGAAAGTAAACAAATAAAATAATAGTTACGGCATGACATTATAAACCGGTTACATTGAGTTAATGGAAAGTCTGTGGACATAACGTGGAAGCTACACACTGCACAGTGTGGATGTTTAGGGGTGGTGCAGCAGCCTTGCCTGGCGCTTTTAAGGTAGGCAGCAGTCAATCAGGCCCTAGCTCCGTTTGCTCCACTGAGACAAGGAACTCTCCCACGTGGGACAAGTACACAAGTTTCATCCTGAAGCAGTGACCCCTGGTACATTAAAAAAATCCCGATGGTGGTCACTTGACTAACAGGGACCCTCAGTGATCCACAGCCCATCACAGGTCGAAAGTAACAGTAGTGACCATTAACTCAGGGTTATCTGTGCAGATCCTAATCTGTGCTTATATTGCTTTCTTTGCACTGGGGAGATTGAAAAGTATATAGGACGGGTGTCTTAGATAAAAGGGGACTGCACAGTGCACAGCGTGGATGTGCAATGCACAGAGTGGATGTTTAGGGGTGGTGCGGCAACCTTTCCTGGCGCTTTTTAGGTAGGCAGCAGTCAATCAGGCAATAGCTCCGTTCACTCCACTGAGACAAGGAACTCTCCCATGTGGGACAAGTACACAAGTTTCATCCTGAAGCAGTGACCCCTGGTACATTAAAAAAATCCCGATGGTGGTCACTTGACTAACAGGGACCCTCAGTGATCCACATCCCATCACAGGTCGAAAGTAAAAGTAGTGACCGTTAACTCAGGGTTATCTGTGCAGATCCTAATCTGTGCTTACTGTATATTACCTCATTTGCTTTGGGTAAATCGAAAAACGTATAATGACGTGACGTGACGCTGTTAAGTTTATAGGGTGTCCTGTAGACACGAGGGGACTGCACAGTGTGGATGTTTAGGGGTGGTGCGGCAGCCTCGCCTGGCACTTTTAAGGTAGGCAGCAGTCAATCAGGCCCTAGCTCCGTTCACTCCACTGAGACAGGGAACTCTCCCATATGGGACAAGTACACAAGTTTCATCCTGAAGCAGTGACCCCTGGTACATTAAAAAAATCCCGATGGTGGTCACTTGACTAACATGGACCCTCAGTGATCCACAGTCCATCACAGGTCGAAAGTAAGAGTGGTGACCGTTAACTCAGGGTTATCTGTGCAGATCCTAATCTGTGCTTATATTGCTTTGTTTGCACCGAATAAATTGAAAATGTATAATATCGTGATGCAACACTATGTACGGGTACATTGTTTACGGGGTGTCTTGTAGACTAATGGGGCATGAACTTACATGTACCGTAGCTATAAAAGCAAGTTATTCGGACAGAAAAAGAGTCAGCTGAGGATTTTCGTGCAAATACTTGTCTAATTTGTTTTTGAATGTCTCAATTGAGATACTGTTCACGGTATCTGAGGGTAATCTGTTCCAGATATTTACAACTCTGTTAAAGAAGAAGTATTTTGCTTCGTGGGATTGGAATCGCTTTCCCATGATTTTGCAGCCATTACTTCTGGTTTGACTCGACCGGTCTATATCAAAATATTTATTCATGTCTAAGTTGTCATATCCCTTCATGATTTTGAAAACTTCAATAAGGTCCCCTCTTAACCTGCGCTTCGTTAGGCTAAATAATTTAAGTTCTTCAAAGCGTTCCTCATATGGTTTGTTTCTAAGTCGTGGTATCATTTTTGTGATTCTTCGCTGAATTTTCTCTAATTTTTCAATGTCCTTTCTGTAGTACGGACACCAGAATTGCACACAATACTCAAGATTGGGGCGCACTAGCGAGTTGTACAAGGCAAGTATGACTTTTTCCGATTTAAACTCGAAAGTTCTTCCAATAAAACCCACTAGCTTGTTTGCAATTTTAACCGCATCGGTACACTGCTTGCTTGGTTTTAGGTCATTTGATATTATCACACCAAGATCCTTTTCACTGTCTGTACTTGATAACTGAATATTGTTCATTTTGTAATTTGCATGGACATTGTTACTTCCAATATGAAGTACTTTACATTTTTCTGTGTTGAATTTCATTTGCCATTTTTCTGCCCAGCTTGCTAAAGTATTAAGGTCATTTTGTAGCTGCTGCCACTGTAATTTTGAAGTGACTATACTGGTTATTTTAGTATTATCTGCAAATTTGGATACTTTACAATTTAGACCCTCATCAATGTCATTTATATAAATAATAAAAAGTATCGGTCCAAGTACTGAGCCTTGGGGAACGCCGCTGATCACATTACGCCATTTGGATTCCTTTCCGTTTATCACAACTCGCTGTTTTCGGTCTGACAGCCAGTCTTGTAACCATTTTTGCGTCTTTCCTTTTATTCCATGTGCTTCTATTTTTCTCATGAGACGCTTGTGAGGGACAGTGTCAAATGCTTTCTGAAAGTCGAGGTAAATTATATCTACTGCTCTTGAGTCATCGTATGATTTGTAAACATCATGGAAGAAGTCCAGTAAGTTAGTTAAGCATGAACGTCGATGTCTGAATCCATGTTGTGAGTCTTTAATTATATTATTTTCTTCTAGATAATTAACTATTTTATCTCTTATGATTTTTTCCATTAACTTGCACACTACTGATGTTAAGCTGATTGGTCTGTAATTTCCTGGGTGCGACTCATTTCCTTTTTTGAAAATTGGTGTTACATTTGCTAGTTTCCATTCGCGTGGAACTTTCCCAGTACTTAATGATTTATTGAATAAGACAGAGAGTGGCAGCAGTAACTCATGTTTTGCTTCTTTGAGAATTCTCGGTGATATTTTATCGGGGCCAGGGGTTTTGTTTATGTCCGTACTATTTATGGCTGAAAGGATATCATTATTATGGATAGCACAGTTACTAAGGACTGTGCTATTTGCTTGGTTTGTGGGTAACAGTAGGTTTCTGGTGGTGTTTTCTACTGTAAAAACAGACGCAAAGTAATCATTAAGAATGTTTGCCATTTCGACCTCATTTTCAGTGTGTTTGCCATTGTTTCTAGAGGACCTATTGATGTAGTCATAACCTTTTTCTTTCTAATGTAACTGTAAAATTCTTTAGGATTTGATTTGCACGTATTAGCAATGTGGATCTCCAGTGCTCTTTTGCTTTGTTTAATAAGTCTTTTCGATATGCGGCGTAGATTATCATACTGTAATTTATCATCATTATTTTGTGTAGCTTTATATTTATGGTATGCCTGTTTTTTGGCTATTAAGTTACTTTTTATTTCACTGGACCACCACTTTGGTTTACTATTTCCAGCTGGACGTCTGTTACGTAGTGGCACACATGACTTTACCACTTCATTAAATTTTTTGGTGAATATTTCCCATGCTTGGTTTATGTCATCGGTTTCAGACATTTGATTCCAATCTGCAGTTGCAAGTAGCGCTCTGAGCCTGTTGAAATTAGCTCTACGATAATCTGGGACCTTTTCTTTGCTCTCCGTTTCTTTTACTTTTTCAGTAGTAATGTTAAACTGTATAATTCGATGATCACTGGAAATAAATTCAGGTCCTATTTCAACGTTGTTGACTAGGTTATCATTTGTAGTCAAGATGATGTCTAGGATATTGTTTCCTCTCGTTGGGTATTCTACGTGTTGGGAAAGGGCGCTTTCTTGAAGATTCGTATAAAGCTCTTGTCCTGAGTGTGCCGTCAGTGGTTCACCCCACTTTGTTACCAGTAGATTAAAGTCTCCAAAAATTATGCTATCCTCTTGACAACAAATTTCCGCAATTTGATCATAAAGTTTTTCATTTGTCTCAGTTGACTGTGCTGGAGGACGATAGATGAGACATATATTTATTTTGTGTGAGTTAATACTTAGCTGAACATAACTGGCATCTATGTTGGTAATACTGGGTTTGGATAGCACAAGGGGATGGAGACTAGTTTTCACATATAGTAAAACACCGCCACCAGCTCGATGTGGTCGCTCACAGCTGAAAATATTGTACCCTGTTAGTAAGTATTCAGCTAGAAAGTCACGGTCAGATGTGTTAATCCAGGACTCTGTGATGCCAATGATGTCATAATTTTCTAGGTAAATTAGAGATTCTAAATCCTCAAACTTGTTACATAGACTACGTGCGTTAGCATAGCAGACTCTAATTCTGTTCCGAACAGTTGGTGATCTGACTTTGTGGGTATTTACGTTAAGGTTACTGTTCCTGGACGTGCCGCGTTTTTTGATCTGAAGAGGGCGACTTTATTGTGTAGAAGTCTACCTAGCCGTGCCGCTCCTACTGAGTTCAAATGGAGACCATCTTTCTGGAATAGAGTATGTTGCTCATAAAACTGGTCCCACAGATTGACAAAGTCGACTCCCTCTTGCGTGCAGAGATTTGAGCCGGTTATTTGTGCTGAAGGCCTTATCATAGAAACTATTTTCTGCCTTGATCCTTGGGAGTATACCAGATATTATCACATTAGTGGACTTAGTTTTGAATCGTTTGATCATTTCATGATACTTTGCTAGCAATTCCTCTGATCTATTGCGCTTCAGATCATTTGTACCAACATGGATAACGTATAGAGTTTGATCATTTGCGTCTTTTGTGACCTCATCGCAGGCTTCTGTGATATCACATAGTCCACCTCCTGGAAAACAGTACCTCTTTCTGCTGATGGGGGCGCGTCCACAAAATTCCTCCAGCTGACTGCGTACAATAGAGTCCCCAATAAGCCTTGTTTCTTCTGTCTCATTTACCGCTTCGGCAAGGATCTGGTAGCGATTATACGTAGTTATGGGAAGATGCTTCCTCGTATCTTTTCCGGGTTTTGCGCCATTTCTTACCATAGTAAAGGGGACTTCGCTTGGCGAGGAACGTACTGAATCGCTGGGTGAGGAAGATAACTGATTCACTATTATTTGTGACTGCCTGATGGGCCGCGGCTTGTACGAGCTCAGTTTGTACGTTTCTTCCTTCTCGAGTGCTGTTGCTGACTCCTACATTTGCCACTACAAACTCTTTCAGTGTCTCAAACTCTGCCTTGAGTTCCCTGTAATTTCTCTGCGATTCAGCTAAACCATTTTCTAGATCTTTTCTCAAGATGCATAGTTTGCACACAGGCGTCGAAAAGTAATTCGAAAAATACTGAGCTGCAAAGCGACCAGTACACTCCTGGCAGGCCTTCAGGTTAGATGGCATTTTGCAGCAATATTTCCACAATCCCACACAAAAAAAAATAAAAAATAATATACAACTGGTTAATGGATGTTGTTACAAATGGTCAATTTACTCTATAAATGAAATATTGAATTTCTAGGGAGATTCACTTACTTTTTATATATTATCTTCCTTTACCAGTATAAAAAGAATTGAAAATCAACCTGCTATGGCACAATCCAACCTACATGAATTCTTTTACCAGTGTAAAAAGAACAGAAAATCTGCTTGCTATGGTACAACCTACCTTACCATGAACTGTGTAAAATGAAAAGGGAATCTACTTGCTATGGTATGATCTAGCTTACCATGAATTGTGGAAATACACCATACACCGATTCACTGGAGAAAAAGGAAAAACAAAAAAAATAACAATGGAATGTTGGAGGAAAAATCAAAATAAAAACCTAGCTTCTCTCAATGAACAACTGAAAATAAAAATAATATACAACTGGTTAAGGGATGTTGTTAAAAATGGACAATTTGCTCTATAAATGAAATATTGAATTTCTAGGGAGATTCACTTACTTTTTATATACTATCTTCCTTTAACAGTATAAAAAGAATAGAAAATCCACCTGCTATAGCACAAGCCAACCTACATGAATTCTTTTACCAGTGTAAAAAGAGTAGAAAATCTGCTTCCTATGGTACAACCTAACTTACCATGAACTGTGTAAAATGTAAAGAAAATCTACTTGCTATGGTATGATCTAGCTTACCATGTATTGTGGAAGTACACCATAAACTGATTCACTGGGAGAAAAAGGAAAAAAGAAAATAACAATGGAATGTTGGGGAGAAATCAAAATAAACACCTAGCTTCACTCAGTGAACAACGGTTTGTAGTGCAAAAACTATTTCACTGGTGTAACATCAATCACACAGTTGTTACTCTATACAGAAGACAATGCTATTCACTTGCACTAAACTAGCAAGCAACTTAGTTAGTATTTGTTAAGTTAGACTTTAAAGTAAGACGTACAAGGATGATAGTGGGAACAAAAACAAAGAGAGCTGGTAGGTAAATACACTTTCGGTTCACTACACCATTTACTTGTGAGAAAAGATAATCTGTTTGTTAGATATCGTTCTAACTGACCTTGATCTGCGGAAAATAAACTATAATAAACTATAATATGTCTGAGACCAGAAATAACGGCGGGAAAGGGCAGGAATACGGAGTGGAGGGTGGGTATATATGTAAACAAAGGAACACGCGAACGCTTTACACCTTTAACCCGCTCTAAAACTTTTACATGAAATCTATTTAAATACTTTACACGGGGGAAATATGTCTACGACTCTTATACACTTATCTGATTCGCTTTCACACCGATCTTCACTCAAGCTTGTTGTTGAAACACCTGGATATGTGGAGCACTGCTTTAATGCGTGTGGATCCCAAGATGGCGCGGGGATGTTGGGGATGACAGGGAAGTTAGGGGAGGGGAGGGGAAGTGAGGTTTGGAGGAGGTGATATGGGTGAAATAAGTGGGGTGTGGTGAGGTGGGTAACAGGAGGCAGCGCGAGGAGGAGAAGTGGGGAGGAGGCACAGGTGTGAAGAGGTGAGGCGATTGAGAGGAGGTGAGGCGATTGAGAGGAGGTGAGGTGGTGGGGAGGACGTGAAGTGGGGAGGACGTGAAGTGGGAAGGATTTGACGCGAGGAGGAGGTTAGGTGATGGGGAGGAGGTGATGTGGTAGGAAGGTGAGGTAGGGAGGAGGTGATGAGGAGAGGGAGAAGGCATACAAAGGAATACAAAGGAAAGCAAACAGCAACAGACCTTATGATCCTTTTGAGGCCGCTAGTTATATAGAGTAGACTAAGAGTATAAGATCTAATTCTACTTGCTGAAGGATAAGGACAGTAAAGCAAGAAGGCTCCCCCCGCCTCCAAACCCTCCCGTTAAAACCAGCAGGAAAAAGTGAGAAAAACCACCATGCAGCATGGAAAAACTGACATGGAAATTTCATAGGCGAGACTAAATGGGAAAAGTTACATTCTATAATACATTATTTATAAGCTACCAGTTTGAATAACCTGAAAGAAAAAGTAAAAGTAAAATGAGTAATCAAATAAGTAAATAACTAACGCATGACACTATGTGCGGGTACGTCGAGTTAATGGGGCGTCAGTAGACAGTGTGGAAGTTCAGGGGAGGTGCGGCAGCCTTGCCTGGCGCTTTTCGGGTAAGCAGCAGTCAATCAACCAGCTCCATTCACTCTACTAAGACGAGGAACTTTCCCATGCGGGACAAGTGGACAAGTTACCCCCTGAAGCAGTGACCTATGATACATTAAAAAAAATCCTGGTCGTGGTCTTTTAACTAACAAGGACCCTCAGTGATCCACAGTCCATCACAGGTCGAAAGTATGAGTAGAGACCGTTAACTTAGGGCTATCTGTGCAGTTCCTTGTCTGTGCTTATACTACTTTATTTGCATTTAACAAACTGATAAATATGTAATGTACAGGTATGTTAAGTTTATGGGGTGTCTTGTAGACAGGAGGGGAATGAACTTTCGTTTAGCTGGTAAAAGAAAGTCTGTTCTAGATGCTTTCGACTCTGTTGATGAAGATGTATTTTGCTTTGTGGGATTGGAAACGCTTTCCCATAATTTTGTAGCCAATACTCCACAGAAATGAGTTATTCAGGAGTGAACATACTTAGCCTGGGGTAAGGTAACAGATACTTATCCAAGCGATTTCTAAAAGATTAGTATTGTAGCACAGTTTACTACAATTGTGGGCAATTTGTTCCATATATTTGCAACTCGATGAAAGAAAAAATGCTTAGCTTCATGTGAATGAAATCGTTTGCCAATAATTTTATGACCATTACCTCTAGTGTAGTTTGAGTGATCAACTGTGAAATATTTTTCCTTTTCCTTTCTTCATGTGAAATATTTACTGATGGCCATATTATTGTGACCTTTGAATATTTTGAATGCTTGAATTAAATCTCCTCGTAACCTGCGATTAGTTAGGGTAAAGAGATTCAGGGCTTCTAAACGTTCCTTGTATGGTTTATTTCTCAGTCTAAGTATCATCCTTGTTACTCTTCGCTGTACTCTCTCAAGTTTCTCCATATCATGTTTATATTATGGTGACTAAAGCTGAATGCAATACTCCAAGTGCGGGCGTACTAAGGAATTATACAAAGTGAAGACGATATTATCGGATTTATATTCAATCCAATCAATTTATTGGCTTTCTTATAAGTTTCTGTACATTGTTTGCTTGGTTTCAAATTATTTGTTATTATAACTACTAAGTCTTTTTCATGGTTTACCCTATCAAGTCGGACATTATTGATGTTATAACTTGCTCTTACATTTTTACTGACAATGTTTAGAACTTTACATTTGTAAAAACTGAAATCCATTGCCATGTTTGGTTCCAGCTGAACAGTCGATCAAGATCTCTCTGAATTGCCTGCCTATGCAACACTGTATCTGATCTGTTACCTATTTTAGTGTCGGCAGCAAATTTTGAAATCTTACAACATAATCCTCCATCAATATCATTTATGAATATCAAAAAAAAGAATAAGGTACGGTAGGGAGAAGCAGGTAAGGTGGGGAGGTGACGAAGTGGGGAGAAGGAAGAGGTGGGAGAGAATGTCAGGTGGGGAGGTAATGAAGGTTAAGTAAGGTATGGTGGTGGTGTGAGGAGACGTGGGGTGAGGAGGTGAGATATGGAGGCGGTTGTGGTGGGAGGGGGGGGGGGTGAGGTATGGGTGACATGAAAGGGGAGGAGTTAGAGTGCAAGGGCGACATGGAAATAAGGGAGAGGGAGATATGGCTTGGTGTGACACGAAGGGGATAAGAGGATAAGGTGGAGGGGAGGTAATAATATGTGTCAGAGAAGGGGAGAGGGGTGGATAGGAAGGGTGTAGTGGCGGAAGGGCGTAGTGAAGGATGAGGGGTGTTGTGGGAAATGAGGGGTGTAGAGGAGAGAAGGTTGAGGGATGCAAGGTGGGAGATGAGAGGTGAGGCGGGGGAATGAGGGGAGGTGAGGCGGGGAGATGAGGTGAGGTGAGGAGAGGGGCTGAGGTGAGGTGAGGTGGGGGGATGAGGGAAGGTGAGGCGGGGGGATGAGGGAAGGTGAGGCGGGGGGATGAGGGAAGGTGAGGCGGGGGGATGAGGGAAGGTGAGGCGGGGGGATGAGGGGAAGGGTGGTTAGGTGGAGTGAGGGGTGCAGGGGTAGAAGGGTGAAGGATGTTGAGTGGAGCGGAGGAAGGGGTGTAGAGGGAGAGGGGTGAGGGGCGTAGGGAAAGGAGGGATACAGAAGGGCAGGAGAACAAAGGGCGGTGAAGAGTTTAGGAAAAAGGGAGGAATAAAGGGAAAGAGGAGTGGTGCAGGGGAGGGGGGAAAAGGGGTGCAATGGGAGAGGAGCTGGGTAGGGGAAGGATGTTAAGAGGAAGGAATGGAGTGGAAGGGGGAAGAGGGATGAGGGGAAGGGGTAGAAAGAAAAACGAAGGGGAAGACAGCAGGGAATGAGAAAGTAAGAACAGGGAAAGGGGATGGATGTAGGGTGGGAGGAGGGATGAAGGGGGAAGGAAGCATCGGGAGGGAGCAGAGCAGGGGTTACGCGGGGAGCTGGGGAAAGGGAAGGGGGCAGTGTGGGGAGGATGCGTGCAGGGGTAACGCAGGGCAGTGGAGGAAGGGGTGGGGAACTGGGGTGAGGGAGGGAGAGGAGTGGGGGTGAAGAGGGAGACAGATGCAGGGGAAGGGGAGGAGTAAAAGAGAAATGAGAGGGATGTGGGGTGAGCTGGAGAAGGAAAAGAGAGTTGAAGAGATGGGATGCTGCGAAAGGCGGGGGAGGAAAGGGAAACCGTGAGTAAAAAGGGAAGGGCAAGGAAGAAGGGGTGCACGGGAAGGGGAGGGATGTAGAAGATGGGTCGGGAGGAGGGCTGAGAGGAAAAGGAAGGGAAGGAGAAAAGGGGAAGGGAAGGAGAAAAGGGGAAGGGAAGAGGCTGAAGTTGAGGGGTGCAAGGGGAAAGGAGGAAACAAGATTAGGAAGGAGGAACATGGAATGGGGAGGAAAGTCGGGAGGAGGGTGGAAGGGTACAGAGAATGAGGTGGAAGGCAGTAGGGGAAGGGGAGCACAAGGGAGAGTAGTAGAGGGGACGGGAGAGGGGTTGAAGCAGAGGTGGAAAGGAGGGGGAAGGAGAAGGGTCGGAGCAGGAGGAAGCAGGGGGTTGGCAGGAAACGGCGGTTCTCGGTGAAAAATCTATATCATTAACTATGTAATATTTCCCACGAGAAGCACAGAGGTGGATTATTAGCCAGGCTCCCCAAAAGCACTTAATCAATAGCGAGCAGGTTATTATTCCCCAAAGTACAGTATTATCCGACGCAGGACAATACACGCAGCACAAACATCGTCCGGATAAATGTTTAATATGGGAGGGTATTGGGCTTAATGAGGTGCCGACGGAAGATTGCACTTTTATAATTCCTCTTTTATCCGGCTGTCTGTGGTGGGATTTAGTTCGTGTGTTGCTCTGGCGGGTAATTATACTTAGAAATAGAGGGGAGGTGATGGCTTAGTGGTAGGGCAACGTGTACGGGTGCGTGTTGTCGGATGAGCATTACCATCGACGGAGGGTTGAATCCCCCTGGTATCGTGTGTGTGTGTGTGTGTGTGTGTGTGTGTGTGTGTGTGTGTGTGTGTGTGTGTGTGTGTGTGTGTGTGTGTGTGTGTGTGTGTGTGTGTGTGTGTGTGTGTGTGTGTGTGTGTTTCCCCCCCACCCCCTGACCCCCTCACTGTTAGGTGTTGTTATGGACTATGAACTGTACTTTATTGGGCACTGGAGGCTTCACTGTACTTCTCCCTCAGCGAATTATTATTATTATTATTATTATTTATTATTATTATTTTATTTTCCAGCTTAATATCCTGTCGTATGCTGCTATTACAATCTCTGCTGATATGAAAGGAAAATGTAAGTATATACAAAAGAATACTAATGTGTAATATACTAATCAAGGAAGAAATGTTTGGAAGTCCCCTATAGCAACGAGTCGACGGCACCATGACTTGTTTCTTGGGCATTTTCAGGGCTCCAGTGTAGAGATGTCGGTTTTGGAAGGGAATGCCGAATATAAATTGTCTTAAAACGGGTAATATTATAATGAAAAAATACAACCCTGAATATGACAGGCAGCTGGTAACCTGAGTAACGCAGAAAATTGCCGTGAAACATTGCGTTACCTTTTCCCCCCAAGAATAATTTGCAATTCTCACCACCTGACATGCAAGCTAACGTCAAACTGTTGCTGTTTTTGTTCTTTATTTTCATTTATATGACCGTGAAATCAATGAATTACACGCAAGCGCCAACATCAGCCCATGCTACCAGATCTTGACCCCTTCACCCCTGGCACGACATAATGAAGGGGTAACTGTAGGCCACATCTAACTCCTCCACTTCCAAAAGTTTCTCTGGGTAGTAGCATGGCGCCCCAGTAGAGATAGGGTTAATGAAGATTACTTAATCCCTCCAGTTCGAAAAGGCAAATACAATCCTTTTAGTCCGGCGGCGTCTCTCAGTCTTTGTTCTTGCCACCTCCGGGAAATCATGCCTAGTTTAGGAAGGGCTTCTCAACTGAAGTGATGACAAGCAACCTATTAATGCCTTAAGTGTAATGACGTCTAATTACGTCCAGACGATTTTCTTAAGTTTAGGGCGCGTTCACACGTGTTCTCCAACATGTGTTGACAACACAGCTGGCAACACGATTTGATACATGTATGCAACAGTATTTGGACAGATGTATGCAAACATGTTTCAGTGCAGCTTCGAATTTACTGGCAGCAGAGGTGATTCAATAAGTGTGTCCATACGTCGCGGCTGGACTTCATCATGATGTTTCCAACATGATCTGGACACTGCTGTCCCGAGCATATTTGCAGCTTGTTCGTTAGTGTGTTGCTTACATTTTGCTCGAGCTTTTTCCAGCACATGTCTGGACGCGCCCTAGGAAACGCTGCTCACACTGAAAGGATTAAGTGGAAGTACTGTTATCATCGACGGTAAGGCTGCATAAAAACATTTGGAGTTAGCATGGAAAACATATTAAAGTGTCCACTTTAACGAGTGAAAACATATATTTATAAATCCGTAGGGTTGGTAACTCTCTAGCCTATTAGCTTTAGCGACCTGTGTTTTGCATATTTCATTTTTCTTTTTAGTACCAACGTACTCTGAATAAATACCACAGACGAGGTTACTAATGTACAGTCATGAACAAATTTCCCCGACAATCCTCTGCCAACACTGTGTCCTGCCTTCCCATCCACCGACCCCCCTCCCCCTACACGACGGGAAGCATCTTTCATTCTCGTACTCTTTTGCTGTGGTCTTCGTGTTACCACCGCATAAAAATAATCCACTATAACACCTTTCATTCCCACTGCCACTAGAGATGTATTGGTGGACTTTTGCTCATGGCTGTATATTATGTAGAAATAAACACGTGAAGAAATGTTCTGGAAAGCGCCAATACCTAATGAAAAGTGCACTGACTACGGTTCCAGGTATTTCTCTTTGCTGTGGCACCTGGAATTTCACCCAATCCTTAGGCAGGAAAAGAAGGTCAGGATGATGATAATGATGCTGTGTTACCTGAAAAAACACCACCATTGAAAAAGTTTAAGGACTGTCAGCTTTATGAAGAGGTAGGGTTTGCTAAAAGTGTGTTAAGGTGCGTTACGACAATGAGGTTAGCAGAATAAATACCAACAGCAGCCGAGAAATTAAAGGACTGTCAGTATCATGAACAAGCAGAGCCGGCAAAGACTGTGCTGGGGTGCCTTACGCGACAGAGATTACCTGAAGAAATACCAAGAAAAATGACGATATTAAAGAACTGTCAGAGATAGGAAGAAGTGCTAAGAGGAGGTGTTCCGCATTATGAAGTAAGGTTTGCAAAGGGTGTGCTGAGGTGCGTTAAATCATGTCGTAGCGAGTTTAAACTAATTGGTGACGTCGTGAATGAATAAGCACCAAGAGCAGTGAAAAAGTTGAGGGACTGTCAGCAATATGAAGAAATAAGACATGCTAACATTCTGGGGTGAGTTAAACCATGTCATTGCGAGGACAGACAGCGCGGTGATGAGAATGAATAAGCACCAACAACAGTGAAAAAGATGAAGGACTGTCAGCACTATGACGAAATAAAACTTGTTAAGAGAGCGCTGAGGTGCGTTAAACCATGTCGTGGCGAGACTGAACCGGGTGTGATGTCATGAATGAATAAGCACCGAGAGACGTGAAAAAGTTGAAGGACTGTCAGCACTGTGAAGAAGTAAAGCCCGCAAAGAGTGTGTTGGGGTGCGTTAAGCCGTGTTGTAGCGAGAGTAAACGGCGCTGTGATGTCGTGTTGAGAGAGTGACGACCACCTCAGAGGGATGGATGTTGATATTTAGTCCCTGTAGTACGCCGCTGCTGAGTGACTGGACGGATAGCGAGAGTGGCCCTTAAGATTATATATGTGCATCAGGGGATATTTGTTGACAGGAGAACAAGGAAGGAGAATTTGTGTCGAGAGGAGAGGCAGAGGAGAAAGGGGAAGAGAGGACAGGGAGGAGAGGAGAGGGAGAGAGAGGAAAAGCAGAGAGAGACGAGGAAAACGGGGGAAGATATGTAGAAAATGAAAAATGGAAGACGGATATATGAGATGGACTGAAATATTCTTTTAGAAGTAGAGAGATAGTCTGTGATGAGAGGAGGAGGAGAAAGAGGAGGAGGATATTCTGTGTTGGAGAGAGAGAGAGAGAGAGAGAGAGAGAGAGAGAGAGAGAGAGAGAGAGAGAGAGAGAGAGAGAGAGAGAGATTCTGTGCTAGAAGGAGAAGAGTGAGATTCTGTACTGAGAGGAGAAGAAAAGGATATTCTGTGCTGCTGTGCTGTGAGGGAAGGAGGAGAATGGGAGATGATTTGTGTTGGCTGAAGGAGGAGAATAGGGGATGATCTGTGTTGGGGAGGAAGATAATGGGAGATGATCTGCGTTGGGGAGGAGGAGAATGGGAGATGATCTGTGCTGGGGGAGGAGGAGAATGGGACTTGATGTGTTGTGGGATGAGAAGAATGGGTGATTATCTGTGTTGGAGGAAGAAGAAAAATGGGAGATGATCAGTGCTGGCTGAAGGAGAAGAATGGGAGATGATGTGTCTGGGGAGAATGAGAATGAGAGAGGACCTTCGTTGGGGGAAGGGGGAGAATGGGAGATGATGTGTTGAGGAAGGAGACTGGGAAAGGATCTGTGCTGGGGGAGGAGAAATTCTGTGTTGGAGCAGGAGAGATACTGGGTTGGGAGGAGAGGAGATAATCTGTGATGGGAGGAGACGGGGAGACAGTTTATGGTGCTATGAGGTGGTTTGTTATTATTTGTGAACTTAGAGTGCTCACGCCATCATTCTCTCTCTCTCTCTCTCTCTCTCTCTCTCTCTCTCTCTCTCTCTCTCTCAATCGCTTTACCTTCTCCCACAAATCAACACCTTCATTCTGGTGATTTTAAATAATTTTATTCTGGCCAACACTTGACTATTTTTATTCAGGTCATGACATGTCTCTCGTAATTAACTGCATGAGTAAAACGAGAAATAAATACCTCTTACATTAACTTTTTTTTTTTTTTTACTGCACACGGGTGGGTTATGATTATATTTATCGTGCAACCAACCTTATTTTCAAAGTTTTATTAGGTCGTCTGAAGCATTTATATATTGATGGAACTGTTACTTGTCCAAACTGAGCGACGAAATGGTTGTACCGATGATATAGCTGTCAACTGGTAAAATATGTCGTTAGCGAATCTCTGTAAGCTGTGTTAACGAGAGCCACTAAAAGCATGATTATTGTGTTGCTCTGTCAGTTACGATTTTTATGTTCCGAGCGACGTCTATTAAAAAAAAAGAATAAAAAAAAGAAAAGCACTATCGGCATAAGTCCAATCGCCTCTCAAGCTTTTCTCTCCAAGGACTTTGATGATTTACCTGATGAATCCGAAGCCAATGACACTGACGGCAATGATGTATGTCCAAATAAAGTTATCATTATTAAGTTGCTACGGATATGAGACTAACTGTAAAGTCTATGCAGAAATAAGCAGGAGAAGCAAGAGGACTTTTGCTGCCGACAATACGTGTTCGGTGCCTGTCCTGTTGCTGTAATTATGGGCATGATATTACGTACCGAATGACATATCAGCGTCAAGTACTGGGGCCATGGTGTTAGTATGCGTTGTTATATGTGTAATGAGTGACTTATATAAGCGTGTGGTGCTGGTTGATTATATAAGCTTCCGGTGTTAGTCCTACTTTAGTGTTATATGAACGCCTGGTGGTTATATAATGGGTTGTTATGAAGGTGATAGTTGTGTTTGTAGGGTTATATAACCAAAGGATATTAGTCCTACTTAGTGAGTGTCTTTTATTTATACGTCTGTTGCTTATCTTTGGCTGTTGTGAACATGACAACTGTGCTTTCAGTGAAGAGTATAAGGGGCGTCTAATTTTGTTTTTGTGCGATTATGTTGAAAAGAGAGTTAAGAGTTATGACTGACGATAATTATAGCACCTGGGCCGAGATTCACAAACAAACCTATGATCAATTTCTTATTGTAACTATAATCTGTTTTTGCAGGAATGGCAAGGCAAAAAGCGCAGAACCTTCCACTGTTCCTGGTTCTTATAGCAACATCAACTTTAGTGATGAGAAGTGACAGTAAGTCTGTCCGTAAAACTTAGCCCTGGAATGTTGTAGTACCTGTCATGAAGGAGCAGTTGGTGGTGGTGGTGGTGGTGGAGGAGGAAGCGGTAATGTCCTGGGGGTCAGTGGGTGCCGTGAGGAGGGTGTCACTGGGATGTTTTCGCGTCAAGTCGGGAGGCTTTCTCGAAACTCTTCCTTTTATTGTGTGTAGTTCTATAGTGTATATCCGACCCTTATTCGTGGAGATTATTGTAAAGTTCATATCTCGGCTTAAATTATACTCATGCTTTACGACGGCAATGACAGTTGACGTTAAGCTACACGGATCAGATATTGTAATTAAACAACTCTTCTTCCTTAGTCATGTCTTTATCGTATTACACAGACTTCAAACTTCTCTTCCACGTAATGCTAAATATGGCCCCCAAACAGATGCATAAACAACATTCTCTTGCATGCAACAACTCCATTATTGACATAGTTTGCATATATAACACAGAAGAATACGAACGTGTCATAGGCAAAAAATATAATGTTGCAAAGAGAAGCTAGAAGGTTTGCAACTTAATGAGAATGCGGATCACTGGCCAAGGCAAGTTATAATGTTTCGGTAACTACATACTTATTGGTTGGTTCGTTTGAGTGTGTGTGTGTGTGTGTGTGTGTGTGTGTGTGTGTGTGTGTGTGTGTGTGTGTGTGTGTGTGTGTGTGTGTGTGTGTGTGTGTGTGTGTGTGTGTGTGAGAGAGAGAGAGAGAGAGAGAGAGAGAGAGAGAGAGAGAGAGAGAGTCTTTTTAAATTCATTCACTAGGACTGTTCCAGGGATAGCCAGCCCTGTAAATAGAGGCTGAGGGACCGAAAACATTAGGTTAGGTCTTCATTAAGAGGTCCAGCCCGAGGACGTGTTTTATGCTTTACTCTTGCTGTCCAGACGATTCCATTCAGCTCTGGGGAGACTTTTCGAACAGAGGTAATTAGATCAGTTGCTACCTGGTACTATACTTCAACCCCCTCCACACCCCACCCCACCCAAAAAAAAAAAGTTCTACAAAGGAGTGTGAGGAAGGAGGGTTGAAGCAATACATACTAACCTATTTCGATTGTAATAATGTGCTATGTTGTTGTTAAATGTTTCGAAGCGTTGTGGGATCAGTCACTGGTTTAATTCTTCAAATTTTACTCAAGTGGAACCAGGGGAGGTGTCTATGGTAAATGTTCACGACTCGAACCACACAGCGAGTTATAACAGCCCAGGATTGAATCACCATGCAAATCACAATCTTTCTCTCAGGATCAAATATATTATTCCTGATTCTACACTACAGTATTACCAATTTCGCTTGGAAAATTCTGGTGAAATGTAAAACGGGCGAAATCCTAGACAACTTTTAAATATTTAGAAATTCCTCCCGGGTGGAGATAACGAAAAATGAGTATATGTTCGGGAAAAAACGTACGATACTTTAAGTTTGATCTAGGCTTTATTACCCCCTTCAGTGTGAGAGGGCAATTCGAAGAGGAACAGAACGATCTGATGAAAAAAAAAAAAAAAAAAAAGATCCCCGGCTGAAGCAATAACTCAGGCTCGAATGGCTCAACTCAAGAATAAATAAATAAATACATAAATAAATAAATAAACAAATAAAAAAAATCGTCTGGTGTTAGCCGAAAAAAAAAATCGTCTGGTGTTAGCCGAAAAAAAAATGCAGCTGTCCCGATCATCAGAAGGCTAATGGCAGGCTTGTTTTCTCGTTGAGTATGGAAGTTCCCTAGCTCCTATTCCTTAGCGATTTTTACAAATATGACTGGTTAATATCCTTCTGTTCGTTATTTACGCAGAGTTTGGCGAGATCAGGAGGATTTATATACCACAGGTGAAGACAGTATGGCGTATTGAGCAAAATAAATCGCTTAGGAAAAGGTGTTAGGGAACTTCCATAACCAACGCGAGTACGGGCCACAGACTCCCCATCACGCACGCAACTGAGTAAAATCGCCTAACGTCAACCTGAATAGAACACAAGGATATCTAGATCAAGAAAAATTTTAAAGAGACTACAAGAGCTGCCCCGGTCATGAGAGGGTTAAAGAACTGGCCAGAAAATGTGCGAGAACGTGCGGAATGTCTGGCAGGGAGAGTGTAACTTAAAGGGGAAGGTGCGTAGCCAGTGTGGTGAGGACAGCAGTAGCCAGTGCATTGCCCACTACAAAGAGATGATGCAATTACTGAGTTGGAGGAAATGAGCCAGAAAAGGTGTGTGTGTGTGTGTGTGTGTGTGTGTGTGTGTGTGTGTGTGTGTGTGTGTGTGTGTGTGTGTGTGTGTGTGTGTGTGTGTGTGTGTGTGTGTGTGTGTGTGTGTGTGTGTGTGTGTGTGTGTGTGTGTGTGTGTGTGTGTGTGTGTGTGTGTGTGTGTGTGTGTGTGTGTGTGTGTGTGTGTGTGTGTGTGTGTGTGTGTGTGTGACGATCAGGCTTGTAGATTTTATTATTAGAACTTTTTGTGTTGTTACAACAACAACAACAACAACAACAACAACAACTACTACTACTACAACTACTACTATTACTACAACCGTTACTAATTGTATCATCACCATCATCATGATCATTATTTATTATTTACTATTACTGTTATTATTATCATTATTATTATTCTTACTATTATTATTATTATTATTATTATTATTATCATTACCTGTATTTCCACTGACAGATTTAACCAACGCTGAAAAAAGCTGTGCAATGCCAAGACAAATCCGCCAAAGAAAAGAGGGAAACATATGCTTTGTACCCCATGTCAGCTCCGTCTTATTAATTATTCATATAAGAACACTTATAATTTTTACACTAACACAAAGAATATGACAACCAAAAACAGATAAAAAATATATATCAACACTAACGAATGTCATAAGTACATGCCGTATCGCCTATGCCTGCTATGCCTGTCCACTTTTTCAAATCCACAGCGATACAAGTAAATCATACACTTACGCAGAGAATACAACGACACTTAAAGACTGTAAAACACACACACACACACACACACACACACACACACACACACACACACACACACACACACACACACACACACACACAAATTCAATACGCAAACCAAACAAACCAGAAAAGAAAAGTACACACGTCCTATAACGAGCTCCGCAATCTCACATCAGATCAGCAGCGGCGCAGTTAAATCAGCTACTAACGAAGACCACATCAGCTCCCACAAATAGCCAAAACCACCAACGCACCCAAATACCAAGACACAAACCATCAAGACAAAGATGAGGCGCATACATCCCTTAGTCCTTATGAGCTCTGGCTTCTCACTTATTCAGACCGACACTACTGGCTTATTGACACGGTTATCAAGGAAGCCTGCAGGGGATAGGAGGGCTGAGGAGGAGGGCAAGGCGGAGGGGAAAAGTCCAGGAGGGCAAGGCGGAGGGGAAAAGTCCAGGAGGGAAGAGGAGAGGAGGGCAAGGCTGGGGGAAAGGTCTGGAAAGGAAGGGGTGAGGAGGGCAGGGCTAGGGGAAAGGTCTGGAAAGGAAGGAGAGAAGGCAGGGCTAGGGAAAGGTCAGGAAAGGAAGGGGAAAGGAGGACAGGACTAGAGGAAAGGTCTGGAATGGAAGGGGAGAGGAGGGCAGGGCTGTGGGGAAGGTCTCGAAAGGAAGGGGAGAGGACTGCTGCTAGAGAGGGAGAGGAAGGAACGTCTTACTCGGCTGGAGAGATGATGTAAGAAAAAAAAAAAAAGTGGGTTTAATTACCTTGAACAAACACGTCTGCCAAATAGGCACATGGGTAAATATGTTAAATATATGCGCCGAAAGAGATTAAAAATAACTTACAGGGTATTAGGTACAGAAAGAAAACAAACACATACAAATAAATACACAGTAGTTAACTAGTACTTCCCGCCATGAGAAGGGTAAACATACCAGCATGTACAGTCGCGGACATGAATACTCATCTATTTCATTATGATAAACTACGAGAGTGGAAAATGACTTTTGAATCCCACGACTACAATCTTTGGAGTCCAACCAATATTTCAGAATATTAAATAAGAGTTTAATGATTGACCGATTAAAAAGCCAAGCGATATTATTGTCTGCAGGTGTATAGGAAAAAAAAAAATTACATGGAGAGAAACATACCCATATGCATAGTCCTTCAGACAGGTCAATACACATAAACTAGTACTCCTGAGAGCACATGGGCAAACATATATAAACAAGGTTAAAACTTCGCTACATGGGGAAGTTGCTTCTTCATAAAGCCTGGGGTATCGCTCCCACATCTGGCCCATTCTTCCATCACAGTGTCACTTATCACAGCAGCATCCCTTTAAGATCCCTTTGTTTACTGTTCTCGGCTTTGTGTGTCTGTTTCATTGACCAAACTTGATGTTCTGGGGGTTGTTCTCATCCTCAATCCTAGTTCCCCGAGGGTCTGATTCACGTACCCATTCTCCCACCATATCGCCCACTGTCCAACCAACGCCAGCGCCCCCCTGGTTTGTTACTTTCTGTTCTGTATCCATTTCATTACCAGTCTTGATGTTCCGGGGTACATTCTCTTCCCTCAGCCAATTTTCCTTAGCCCCTGACCCCATAACACACGGACGTTTCTGTCTCATTTAAGCTTAAGTATTCATTTTCCGTGCCGCATGTTATTTTGTGTTGGTCATTATTTTTTATTATTCCTCTTGCCCTGAGTACATGAAGATCTTACTTTTACTTCTCTTCCTTCGCATAACCATGAATGGCTTTATGTTCCGCATATTTAGGTCACTGCTTTATATCATCATCGTTCTGCTTTATCTTACTGTTTTAATCAACACAACGTTCGCCTTGTGGCAGTAGCACAGTGTCAGCGATAAAATTTCACCATGTATACGCCAATGTATCTCACTTTGCTTTATTACGCTCATTCCTGCTTGGCCTTCAGTAACAACGTTGCTCTGAGTGTTGGGGCCGGTACTAAACGGTAAAAATAAATAAATTAATTAATTAATGAAATATAAACAAGACATTCATTGATAAACATACCTAATTATCCATAGCAAACTAGTACTAATACAAGCACAAGGATAAATACTGTATATAAACAAAGATGATAAAAGCTGCTACATGAGATTTGATGTTCATAAAGGAACATTAATACGATAAATAAATAATAAAAAAAAACTAAATATGGTATAATGTAAGAACGACAAAGAAAAAAAAAACTGCTACATGAAATTAGATAGTCATGAACATAAATGAACACAAATGTTTATTGTTATTTATTCTTTAACATACACACCGCATCCCACCGTAGGAAAAAAAAAAAAAAAAAAAAGGCATAACCGATCACAAATGACTTCGAGGGCAAAGCAACGGCAGAAGAGAAAGCATGGAAAAGGACTAAAATTGACACACACACACACACACACACACACACACACACACACACACACACACACACACACACACACACACACACACACACACAACCTGAAAAACATGAAAAAGTAATGGGATGGAGACAATGATGCTCGTGGAACAGACACTACAGTTCGTTCATTATAACTTGGCCCAGAGTTTCGCCCTCTTTCAGCTTATTTCATGTAGCTCAGTGGCAGAAACAGATAATACTTCAGCTCTAAATCGTTTCCACAACACTTCTTCATGACTAGCATCATATTCTAGTGTTAATCTCTTGTCACAACTCGGCATGCAAGATGGAGAGATGCCTATTTTGGGCCAAGCTGAAGTAAACAGAGTATAGTAACGATTGCCGAGATTTACCCACAACGTGCAATATTGTTTTTTTGTTACGCAAGGAAGAAGGAACCAAAGACCAAGAACCCGCAAACTGTTCCTTCCGAGAAAAAATAAAAAAAAATAATAAAACAGAGAGCCAAATTCAAGATCCGTTCATTAGGATGCGTAATATAAAATCCTGCATAAAAAAATAAAAAAAATCTACATGGAACGGGTACAAACTTTTATACACGAAAGTAAACGAATAAATATGAATAAAAATGAAACTACAGGCAATCCATTAAAATAAAATCTAGCAGTCCCACAAACACTCATTTAAATACGCCAATAAAAGATGAATGCAAAAAAACTGTGTACAAGGGGAGGTTAGATATACATAATGAGATATAAATACAGTTCTACAAGCACCTGAACATGTATAAAGAAGCTACTGTTGTGGTTCCGCAAATACATGGGCAATTACGATTCATTAGTAAGGATAAAATGGTACTACTACATGGGGATCTTATTATTCAACGATAGTACCCAGAACATAAACACACTTGTACGTATCCTTGAGTATACACATTACCAGTACACACATATACATAGCAGCAAACACACACACACAAACACATATCAGTACACAAGAGAGAGAGAGAGAGAGAGAGAGAGAGAGAGAGAGAGAGAGAGAGACGTCCCAAAAGTTAATATCCTCTACAACAATTAATAGCACTATCTTACTCTGAACCGTACTGTTTGGCATAGGAAGCCTTTGTATCACCCCTTTGGCAATTTAATAACAAAGTATAGGTGTAGTCATTGTAATCTATTCAGTACTTATGTATCTGTGTATGCATCTATTTTAACACTATTTCATGAAAAGCTGTTCCTATCTGAATTAAAATTAGCACATATTGTACAGACAGCGACACAATATCGAAAAAGTCTGTCAGTAAGATTTATTTGTTATATATCTGTTTATCTATCACTCTGTCTGTCTCTCTCTCTCTCTCTCTCTCTCAAATCTGGAGTGTAGGGGCCCCGGGCTAAGCTACTCACTGCAGGAATTTAAGGCAAGAGTGACCAGCCTCGCTGGCCAATCAATGGCATTTTGTGAACAATAACCTCCAACCACCACTCGGATGTAAACCTCTGTGTATCCCATCCAATTGGAGCGCCGTAATCCACTAAATGACTAGGTTCCACTCGGTTATATGGTTACCACTCAGCGTAGTAAATGGCTTCCTGGGATACAGGAAACCGTTTGACCTGTCACTCAATGTAGAGTCACCCTATGGCAACACGTCACTGAGTGGATGGTGGGGGTCTGGACCTACCAGCAATGTGCATTATAAATCGCTGATGGTGAGGTATTACGGCATCTCCAAAGCCAGCGGGAACACAGCTCTGTCTCAATCCCTTCCCAGCGCTGTGGTCAAAGGAGCCTCTCCATACACAGGAATGCTATCGCCAGCAGTATTTCGGATTTTCTTTTTCTTCCACATCCGGACGGATATTTTTTCTTCTACATTACTCCTCCTTGCTACTTTCTTCTTTTACATCACGGTTTTTCCACATCAGTCTTTTTTCTACATTCTTCCCATTTCTTATGCTTTCGCTATTCTTTATCATTCTCCTTATCTTTACATCTTACAATATTTTCATGTAGTTTTTCCTTTTCTTCTAATTACTCCTTCTAATTCTACATCTTCTTTTTTATTTGTACAGTTTTCTTCTTTTTCCATACTATCAACGTGACTGATTCTTTATTATACTTTTTTTTAGCATTAACTTCCTTTCTTGATATTTCTGAGTAACCTGTTTCTTCCTCCTCCCATA
>NC_137021.1:12742500-12892500 GCF_032717465.1 Coenobita brevimanus
TCGATGTTTTATTAATGGTGTGAGTATGGCTGTGTGTTCTTTTTCTCTTGGCATGCTGCTGATAAATCTCCCATTTTCGTTTCTGGAGTATGGATGGATGGATGATGGATAGATGGATGGATGATGGATTGATCGGTGGATGATGGATTGATCGGTGGATGATGGGTGGATGATGGATAGATGGATGGATGATGGATAGATGGGTGGATGATGGATAGATGGTTGGATGATGGATAATGGATAGATGGGTGGATGATGGATAGATGGGTGGATGATGGATAATGGATAGATGGGTGGATGATGGATAGATGGGTGGATGATGGATAATGGACAGATGGATGGATGATGGATTGATGGGTGGATGATGGATAGACGGGTGGATGATGGATAATGGACAGATGGATGGATGATGGATTGATGGGTGGATGATGGATAGATAGGTGGACGATGGATAGATGGGTGGGTGATGGACAGATGGATGGATGATGGATGGATGATGAAAGATGGATGGATGGATGACGGATAAATGAATCGATCTTTAATAGATAGGTGGATGATGGATAGATATTGTAGATGGATAATGGATAGATGGATGGATGATGGCCAGACGGATGGCTGATGGATAGATACAGTAGATGGATAATGGACAGATAGATAATGAATAGATGGATGGATGGTGGGTAGAAATAGATGGACAGATGGATGAATTACGGTTGGTTGGATGGTTGGATGAATGGATGAATAGATGGAAGGTGGATGGCTGGCTAATGGTGATAACAATGATAACAGTGACATTGACGATGACTGCTTCCAAACGTTCTTATTCAATTTAAGGAAGACCTCGTACCGAAGGGGTTAACAGGCCAATGAATCACTTGGTAGCCAGTCGAAAGGTCAATAAGCGAGACAGAGAGGCAGCGAGTGAGAAAGAAAATCAATCAGGATGAGGTATAGCACCCCCGAGCCGCCGACCCTGAGGACGCAGGCTGGGGCAAGGGAATGAAGGGGGTGAGAGGGGGGAGGGGGTTACTGAGAGGGGGAGGGGATTACTGAGGGAGGGGAAGGGGAAATTACTGAGGGAGGGGGAGGGGGTTGCTGAGGGATGGGGAGGGGATTACTGAGGGGTGGAGAGGGTTACTGAGGTGGGGAGAGTGTTACTAAGGATTGGGGGAGAATAGCTGAGTAAAATCGTCTGGGGCAAGGAAATGAAAGAGGAGATGGTTACTAGGGAGTGGGGGGGGGGTATTGGGGGGACAGCTGAGTAAAAGCGTCTGGGGCAAGGGAATGAATGAGGGGAGGAGGTCACTGTGGGAGAGAGAGGGTGTTGAGGAGACGGCTGAGTAAAATCATTTGGCGTTAGTTGCGACAGCATTAAAGGGTCTTCGGTACGAAAACGACGAGAACATCTTTCATATTACATTGGTTTTTATTATGACACTTTTATGCTTTCATTTAGGAAAGGATCATCAGTCAATAATGGATATGATGTAACGTTAGATAATCCCGCCACTACTAGAGACCTTCCTTACTCTAACCCAACTCGTCTGGTTGAAGCAATAATGTAATCAACAGATGTCCACGGATGAAGAGGTTTAAGCCTGGACACAACGTTAATCGAGATCAATTTTTAACCATGCTGCAGCCTTCTTTGAGCTCAATATATCAATCTGATGTCTACATGTATAAAGAAGGAACTGCTGGAAGACTGTGGTGGCGAAGTAAACTGATGGACAGAAGAGTGGAGAAAAGGCGATTGTGGTGGAGGGGAGGCTAGTGGGGAGAGGGAGATGGGAGGACAGAGGACAGTAAGAGGAAAGGGACGTGGGAGGAAAGTAAGAGGGAGGAAAGGAGAGGAAAGGAGAGAAAAGGGTAAGGAAGGAGAGTACAAGAATGGAGGAAGTGCAAGGTAATGTACTGGGAGAAGGGGAAGCGCCGAGCCGGGGGGGGGCGGGGGGGAGATAAGTGTACTGAGAAGCACGCAGACGCAGAGTATGCTTCGGAGGAGGGGAATTGTGCAGGAGTAGGGGGACTGTGCTGCGTAGTTGAGGGACTGCCAGGGAAGAGAGAAGAAATGTGCTGGTTAGAGAGGAAAGTGTGCTGGTTAGAAAGGGAAATGTTCTGGGAGAGGAAGAGTGTTAGGGAACGAGGAGTTTTGGAGGAAGAAGAGTGTTGGGGGAGGGAGAAAGCTGGGGGAGGGAAAGTGTTGGGGAAGGGAAAGTGTTAGGGGTGGAAGAGTGTTCGGGGAGAGAGAGTGGTTGGGGAGAGAGAGTGGTTGGGGAGAGAGAGTGGTTGGGGAGAGAGTGTGTTGGGGGAGAGAAAGGGTTGAAGGAGGGAGAGTGTTGAGGAAGGGAAAGTGTTGGGGGTTGCAGAGTGTTCGGGGAGAGTGTGTGGTGGGGGAGAGAGAGTGTTGGGGGGGAAAGGGTTGGGGGAAGGAGAGTGTGCTAGTGAAGGGGGATGAAAGGAGGAGGTGTGGTGGAAGAAAGAAGGTTTATGGTAGGAGGATGTGGAAAGTATGGTGGGGTGACAGAAGATGGCTGGAGTGAGGAGACGTGGTAAAGAATGATGTGGAGAAAGAAATGCCACAGGAAAAGGATAGGTGTTTGTGTGCGTGCGTGCATGCCGTCATCCCCATGCATATAAAAGGGCTCAATGATGTGTGGGGGTGGCGGCAATGTGGAAGTGGTGAGAGGGGTAGGAAGAGGGATGGGGCCAAGTAACGGAGTATCTGATGCGAAAGGGAAACGTCAAGGAAGAATGTAATGTATAAGAGAAGTGAGGTGAACGATGTGAAAAGGGATATGACTGGGGGAAGAAGCACATGGTGAAAGAAGAAATGTGACGTATGTCGTGATGCGAGGAAGATGTATGTGGTGTTGGAGGTAAAGTGACATAATTAAGTAGGGATGTGGTCAGGGAAGAAGCATGCGCTGAGATGTGGAAAGGACGGATGTGGTAAGAGATAGGAAGAGCACTGTAATAAAAAACTGAGATGTATATGACGAGCAGGTATATGGTGTGAGGAAATATTTGGTGAGGAGGAGGAGTACAAACGTAGTGCCGGATGTCAAGTGCATGCTACAGTTAAGTACACGACTGTTAGAGGAGGAGGTATGCGACAGAGGAAACACTCAACTGTTAATTCTGGGATGTACGGTATGTAATGTGCTGGGAAATAATTGGGGACAAAGCACGTGGTATGACGTGGGGGGAATATGTTGTGGGACGTGATTGAAATTACGGTGGGAGGTAAGGGGGAAGGCACGCAGTGAGAGGTACTTAACTTGATTTTTAAATTTTGCCTTATTTCGAGGCGAGCAGTTGTATGTGGTGAGAGGTGGGGAAGAAGTACGTGGTGAGTGGTGGGGAGGAAGCATATGGAGGGAGGAGAAAGGATGTGGGTGGAGGGAACATTGGGTATGAAGAGAGAAGGTAATGAGGTGTGAAGAGGTCGCCGTGGTGAGGAGCGTAAGGGGTAACGAGGAAGAGTGAGGTGGAAGCATTAGGTACAGAAATGAGGTTTATTTTTCCCACTACGAGGACAAATTTTTTACTTTATTTTTGGCATCTCCAGACAGTTTTGGTCAACACTTCGAACTGAATGAGTTATATACAAATTACAATAATCCCTTAAACAATAGATCCTTTTCAAGTATAATAATTCATAAAACGTCACCGTCCGAAAGGGACTGTCGCAAAAGAGGGCTTGAATAATGCATGACCCATTATACATGTACTCTAATGGTACTTCCTCCTTTGTACATGTGTTTTTGTTCTTGGCTTCTTATGAAATCCGCTGTAATAGTGGAAAGTTAAGGTTAGATCGATGGCAACGGTGGTGGTGAAGATGACCCGAACAAGCATACATAAATGCCAGTAATAACTGCTCATAGTATAAATTAATCCAAAATGGATTATGGCCATTACTAAAGAACACACCCACACCCACCCACAAACACACACACAAAATTAAATTAGGAATCTAACCAAACTTAAAACACAGCTAGCAGTGAACCCCCCCCCCCACACACACACAACCACGAAAAGGTTATGCAACTCGAAGCAAGAGTAGGGAATTCGAGAGTTCACTGATTACCACAAAGCGAAAAAAAAAATCCAAAAAGCAGAAAGGATAATATATTCCTCTCGGGCATGGGGGGGAAAAATGAAGGCATGTGGAATATTAAACTGCCAAAGTCCTATAAATTACCTTTTCCCCCGATGCAATAACCTGAGCAATATTGTACCATTCACCATCACATGTTATTGTACCGGCAGAATGGCTTGGGGGCTCGGTGTAAAATTTGTGGCTAAAAGACTATTATTTCTCTATCTTTTTACTTTTCCTCATCCTTGACAGTTTTTTCATTTTATCTACCACTCCTTCTGTGTCTTTATAAATCCTCTCTCTCTCTCTCTCTCTCTAGTTCCTCCATTTTCCTCTTTCTGTTTTTGTTCTCAAATATCAACAACTTTTCTTTTTCTTCTTTTTCGATTCCTCAGATTTTCTTTCTATTCCTTTTCAGTTTCTTAATTTTATTTTTATTTTTCTCCATCAGTTCTCATTTTTTTTTTTTTTACGGTTTCTATTGTTCGTCGAAATTTCTTCTTTACGAAATACACAAATAAAAATATCAATATAAGCGTGGACCATGGTTACAGGACAGAGATTAAGCGTACGCTCTCTTAACAGTTCGTCTATATTTCTTCTTACGAAATACACACACACACACACACACACACACACACACACAATGTTGATATAGACGCAAACAATTGTTGTAGGACACAGGAAGAGAGTGAGACAATGAACTTGAGAGAAGCCTGATGAACAACTTGTAGGGATAGATGCATGGATTCGTGAGTAATACGGTGTGGAGGCTGTCAGGGGATACACTAATTATTTTGAGATCTTTAGCGACAGAGGAACCTCAGAGAAACTCAGTCCCTATTCAGGAATGACCGCTTCTCCACGAAACACCATCCTCCCCTACATACCCTCTCAGACTATCTCTTCACCTCCTCTGTCTTCATTCCTCCTCCCAACCAGCTAACTCCCTGGTTAGGCCTTATGCAGCTAATGGAATGGAAGAGAATGATTAGAGGGTGCAAGAGGGTAGGGTGTGATAGGAATAAGAAGAGGTAGACCAAGAATGAGGTGAAGGGAAGCGATGGAAGAGTATATGAGAGAGGCTGGTGTGTCAGGGGTATAGGGGTCATTACCAAGTACGGGAAGAAATGCCTAGGGGTCATACTGTCAAAGGGATCCTGAGCAGAATGTGGCGTAAGGCACAGATACACATGCCGAAAAATAAAAATACTGAGCTAACAAAATAATTCATTATTAAAGATAACTGAGCCACTATTCATATTTAAGAAGACGGCATAAAATACACGTAAGAAAATACACAGGTAATGAAAAAATCCACCAATGAAACCAGAAAGAAAAGTTCTGCCCTCTCTCTCTCTCTCTCTCTCCCATTGCCCTTCCTTCCCTTTACCCCTCAGCAACACCACCCAGCTGGCCGCCACAACAGCTGATCTCGATAAAAACAGTTCATCTGGACTATCGGACCGATCGAGAAACACTTTATAAGGTTTCACGATTACACGGCCCATCTGTCCCCGTCCTTACACGTTAGGGAGGAGGAGGAGGAAGGGTGGAGAGAAAGAGAGAGGAGGGGGAAGAGATGGGGATGGGGGAAGGAGGAGACAGTCGACGGGTTGGGGGGAGGAGAAGGGGTGTAAGGTCGTAGCCTGCAAGGACGAAAGGAGGGGGGTAGACAAAGAAGAAGGGTGGGAGAGAAGGTAGGGGTGGAAGGAAGGAGGATGTAGGGAGGAAGGAGAGTGAGGGAATGTGGGAGAAAGCTGGAACGAGAGAGAAAGGTGGGAAGAGGAAGGAATGGGGTGGAAAGAAGGCTGTAAGGAGATATGGAGGTGAGGAAAGAAATGAGGAAAGGAAGAGTCTGAAAGATGTATAGAAGAAAGTTAGGAGCTGGTAATAAGAGGGAAAGGGGTCGGGGGAAAGAATGTTGGGAGGAGAGGGAGAGTAGACAAGGAAGAAAATGATCTGAAAAGAGCATTATTATGTGAGAAGAGGTGTAAATAAAAATGAATGCATCAGAAGGACTGGCACTGGAAAGAGATGTATGAAGATGGAATGAGGTGCAAGAAAAGAGAATGGAGGGAGAGGAGATTTGAGGGAAAGGGGAAGGTGGAAATAAGATGGACAGGGGAAGGAAGGAAGGCTGGAGGAGGAGGAAGAGGGAGACAGGGTGACTGAGGAAAGGAGGAATAGGGATGCAGAGTAGGAGGTGAGAATATACAAGATAGGGATGGGATGAGAAAGGGCAGAGGTGAACCGGAGAAGGTTGGGAGGGGTACGAGAGAGGTGAGGTGAGGTGCAAAGGATAGAAAGGAAGAAGGTAGGGAGTTGATGGGTAAATCTGATAAGAGATGAAGAGAGGACGGTAGAATGGAAGAAGCAAAGCAATGACACAATGAAGGGCGACAGGAAGAAATGGAAAAGAATGAGAGACGAAATGAGGCCATGAATAGAAAGAATCAGTAGAAAAATCAATAATAAAGGCGACATAAGCATGGAGGATGGAAGGAGGGATAATCAGGTTCTGAGGATAAGATAAACGGAAGAAGAATAATTATAAAAATATATAAATATAAAAAAAACGAGGGGGAGGAAACAGAAGAGAAATAAGATAAACACACACACACACACACACACACACACACACACACACACACACACACTCATGTGTTACTAATCTGTTGAGCTACTACGACAGAGTAACAAACACAATACAGGAAAGGGAAGGATGGGCGGACAGTATCTATTTAGATTTCAAGAAAGCTTTTGACACAGTACCACACCAAAGACTTTTATGGAAACTTTACCATCAAGGAGGAATTCGAGGCAAACTGTTTTGTTGGATGCAAGACTTTCTCATAAAAAGAGAAATGAGAACAGTACTAAGAGGAAACTACTCATCATGGAAAGAAGTGACTAGTGGAGTACCACAGGGTTCAGTGCTGGCAGCAATCATGTTTTTAGTGTATATAAATGATATAAACAGTAACACTGGAAATGAGAGCTATCTGAATATGTTTGCAGATGATGCAAAAATACAAAGGAGAATTACTAACACAGACTCTTGTAAAGAGCTACAAGAAGAATTAAATAAACTTCATGAATGGAGTAGTACATGGCAAATGGATTTCAATGTGGACAAGTGTCATGTAATCAAGTTTGGTAAAAGTAGAAAAAGACCTGATTGGGATTATAAGTTAGGAAATAAAACCCTATACACATCAGAAAGAGAGAAAGACCTAGGTGTGATCATCAATAACAGACTATCTCCGGCTGACCACATCAGCTAGAAGGTACGGAACATGTATACACTGCTTGCAAATATGAGAATAGCATTCACATACGTAAATGAAGACATGCTAAGAAGGTTAATAACATCATTCATTAGACCAACCCTGGAATATGCATCAGTAGTCTGGAGTCCTCATCTCAAAAAGCACATAGACAAGATTGAAAAAGTTCAAAGGGCCGCTACAAGATGGATACCAAGCTTAAGGGACCTAAGCTACGAAGAAAGACTAAATAAACTGAATCTACCAACACTACAGGAGAGAAGGAAAAGAGTTGACATGATAATGCTATATAAGTGCATATCAGGGAAGGAGAAAATAGACATAAATGATTACTTAACATATGGAGAAGCATCAGCAAGAGGACACTGCAAAAAACTGCATAAGAAGAGAGGTGATAAAGACGTAAGGAAATTCAGTTTCCCAAACAAAGCAATTGATCAATGGAATGCACTACCGAATGAAATAGTGTGTGCCAAAACAAATCACAAATTTAAGGATATGTACGATAAATATGGTTTGAGACACGGGAGAGTACGAGCTTGACTCATTCCTGTAAAGATACAATTAGGTAAGAACACACACACACACACACACACACACACACACACACACACACACACACACACACACACACACAATATGACAACAATCACCATCAAAAGCAACGAAACGCCCTACAGAATGAGAGAAAAACAGAAGCACAATAAAAATAGGCAAGTCCAGGACCGTAATTATAGAGAATCTCAGACACTTTACAGGAAATACAAGCCTCCATAATAGTTAACTTTTATCTCAAATAATGTTATTTCTCGTATTGTTCTTTAATATTTCTCACAATTTCATTGCGAAGTGTCTGACAGCCGTTCAAGAGAAGATAAAAGTATAAATAAGCCTTCTTGTACTAAGCTTATGTTTAGGAGAGTTTAAAAGTATTAGAGAAGACGAAATGACAAGTAACCTGATACACAACTTAAGTTATCGGGGTTTATAGGTACGACTGAAGATTATTAACAATCTTATACGCAACACAGAGGGTTTACATAAATGGCCCCTGGGTAACATCACGCCGAGCAGAAACCGTCCCAAAAGGTGACACAACACAAGCCCCCGTCTGTGTAAACCCTCATCCCGCCTGATTAAAAACCCGCCCTTGTGTCTCCACCTCCCAGGGCTCATTTCCCCGTCACCAGGGCCTCTCAATCTTCCGCCTGTCCTGCCGCCGAACGTCACTTGGGAGGGACACGGGAGGAGACGGCCGGCATCCGTATTTGTGCCGTCTAATTATTCCGATTTCTATGGGGACCCCGAAAAAGGCCAATTCAAATCATGTCATAACACATTTTACGGGTGGGCTTCCTCATTTCCCGGCCGCCTGGGAGGAGGAGGAGGAAGATGTGGGGTGGAAGGAGAAGAGGAGGGATGGAGCAAGGAAAGACGGTGAGGGTTTGAAGGGCGGGAAGGAGAAGGAAGGAGAAGCAAGTGTTTATGGAAGAGGGAGAGGTAGAACTTGGGTGAGAGGATAGGAAGAGGGCATAGACTGGAAGAAGGTTAGGAATTAAAATGAGGGATGAGAAAGGAGGACGAAAATGAGGATGGGTGAGGAAGTAGAAGAGGACGGGTGAGGAAGAAGATGAGGAAGGGTGAGGAAGAAAAGGAGGAAGAGAGAGAGAGAGAGAGGCTTACGGTTTAAAAAGGAGGGAAGAGAGAAGGTGAGAGAAGGAAGGATATGAAGGGGTAAGAGACTACGTGGACAAGGATAAAGAGGAAGAAGAGGGGTGAGGGATTCAGTGAAGAAAGAAAAATAGGTCAAGTTTCAAAATGATGAAGAGGAGTGGGTGAGAATCGAAGAGGAAGATAAGAAATGGAGTCAGGATAAGCGAATCTGGAGGTCTCAGAGGATGATGAAGAAGAAGAAGTAGGAGCCTATGTCGGAGGGATAAGGAGGAGAGAGAGTAAGGGTCGAGGAATAGGAGGAAGGAGTAAGAGGAGGAGATGATGGTTTGAGTAGGAGGAAGAAGAGGGAGAGAGAGTCTAACCAGGGGATGAAGAAAAGAGGAGGAACTATCAGGGAAAGGCGAATAAAAGAGGAAGAAGAGGGAGTAAGGTTACGGTGAGGTTACAGGAGGAGGAGGAGGAGAGGACCTACGAGGAGGAGGAGGAGGAGGAGGAGGAGAGGACCTACGAGGAGGAGGAGGAGGAGGAGGAGGAGAGGACCTACGAGTAGGAGGAGGAAGAAGACGGGTAGGGAGGAAAGGGAAGCTGGGTCCTCAAGATGATGGAGATAGTAAGGCTGACGGGTTCGCCTTGCTTGATTGGACGCTGTGAATTGCCCGCTGATGGTGTGTGGTGATGGGGAGTGGTGGTGATGGTGTGTGGTAATGTGCGAGGGCGGCGTGTGGTAGTGGTGGTGATGGGTAGTGATGGTGGGTGGTGATGGTGGGTGGTAATGTGTGGTAGTGGTGTTGATAGGTGGTGGTTTGTATAGTGGTAGTGTGTGTTGGTGATGGGTGGTGGTGGTATGTATGGAAGTGGCGTGTGGTGGTGGTGGTGTGGGTGGTGATGGTGTTGGGATAATGGTGTGTGGTTCTGACGACGTGGAGGCAATGGTGTGTGGTGGTGTTAATGCGTGGTGGTGAAGGTAGAGTGCAGTGGTGGTGGTGATACTATATGGTGATATGTGTGGTGGTGATACTGGTGACGAGCTGGTAACAAGGGTATCTGGGTGCCGGCGTGGTGGCTGATGAGGGCTGTGGAATGTGTTGGTTTGTGGTTGAAAGAGATTGTCGTATATGATATCTGATGGATGTGGTGATGGCATGTAGTGGTGATGGCATGTAGTGGTGGTGTATGGTGATGACGAGGTGATTACAGAGATGGCTAGAGATTTGATGAGGGCTGTGGAATGTGGTGATATGTGGTTCTGGTAATGATTGGAGACTGTGGTCGGTGGCGGATGATGAAGATTGTGGTGATGTGGTGATGGTGACGAGCTGGGTACTAGGGCGACTGGGGGGTTTGATGAGGGTTGTGGGATGTGGTGATGGTGGTTGGTAAAGACTGTGGTATGTGATGGTTGATTGGGGTTGTGGTATGTGGTGGTTGGTAAAGACTGTGGTATGTAATGGGACGAGAGAGTTGTGGTATGTGGTGGGACTAGAGGGTTGTGGTATGTGATGAGAACTGAGGGTAGTGGTATGTGGTGGGAACTGTGGGCTGTGGTATGTCGTGGGAGCTAAGGGTTGTGGTTGTGATGGCTGATTAAGACTGTGGTAATGATGTGGTGGTGGCGACAAGGTGGTTACGGGGATGATTAGGTACCGGTGTGGTAAGGGTTGTGGTACGAGTAGTTGGTGATAATGGTGTATGGTTACGGTAGTGGTGGTGGGTAAGCTGCACTTTGGCTTCATAATTTCAAACAATATTTAGGGTGTTACTTAAGTCTCAGTGCATAAGGAAAGGGGAGTTGTGGCAGAGAGTAAGCGTGTGTGTGTGACTGTGGTAGTGAGTGGTGTGGTAGTGTGATGGACAACAGTAGTGTATAGTGTGGTTGTCTCTTTTGCTTCACGGTGAGTTTCCCAGCTCCATAATTACGGCTGATGAAGATTGAACATGGTAGCGAAGATTACTAATTACACAAACATGCTGCTCTGATTATAGGGTACCTGAGGGTTCGGAGTCGTTATGGATGTGAGGTAGAACGATAAAGGGTACGATCCTCTTGTGCTTACAGTTTTCCAGCAAGTCTTCCTTCCGAGTTTAGTCTGGGTTAAGTAATATTCCGCTGCATGTCAATGTATTTCAAACAGTTTCGACTACTTCACTGTTTTCGTATTTATTTTTTCTTCCTACTGGCATACAATTTTCTTCAGCAAAAGGGGAGATGCCCTTCTAGCGAGAATAGTAATGAAATATGCACCTAACTCCTACAGTCCAAAATCTCAGAATCTCTTGTAAGCTGTGTAAAATCGGCTGTCATTAACAGAAACAAAAAAATGACACCTTAGGGTTGCTGGAATTATAAAGCCATAAATTACGTAGAAGAGAATACTATGTTTATATAAATCGCTGAACAGTAGGTGCCAGTGTGTGTCAAATACCATAAGAATACAGTCCAATGTGTGATGAAAATAATAACAGCTTAACGAGGGGTTTCTCTTACACATAATCAGATGGTGTCAAGAATAAAATCATCTGGCGGTATTACGATCAATGAAATAAAAAAAATAAAGTAATTACAGAAACAGAGTTAATACAGACTTTCTTATGCAGACAGATTCCAAAACAAAGACAGTAGGGGATTGTGGCTGACATTAAAGAAGGTAAGAAAGGTCTACGGGTGAAGAATGAAAGACGACGAAAGTTCATTTAAGCGAAGACTCAAAACACGATTGACCTATACTAGAAATGAAGGATACAAAGATTAACACACACACACACACACACACACACACACACACACACACACACACACACACACACACACTAACGGGCAAGTGATACAGGCAGAAAATGTACACAAAAATAGAAATGAGCAGGTAAACACACAAAGAATGATGAATAAACACATCAACCAACATACAACCTAATGGACAGGTGTTCATCATCATCATATTATCATCACTAAACCCTCTTACCCACTAATGTTTGGATCCGGAGGGCTCTATAGAACAGGAAAATTTAAGTAAAAAAAAAAAAATGAATAACTATGAAACAGTGCCCAGAGAAATGGCCTACAAGTTCATACAAGTAATACACCGAAGAGAAAAAAAAAAAGAAAGTACAGTACATTTAAATAGATACACAGGTAGGCAAAAAACGGAAGGATAAACAAATCAACCAATATACAAACTACTGGGCAGATAATGCAACCAGAAAACAGGTAAAAAAAAAGAAGTGGAGGGGGCAGCGGGAGGGATAAGGGTGGGAGGGACTGAAGATGACGGAGATGAGAGGGACGAGAGGCGATGTGGTGGAAGAGGAAGGGATGATGTATGGGGGCCCAGGTGTGTGTGTGTGTGTGTGTGTGTGTGTGTGTGTGTGTGTGTGTGTGTGTGTGTGTGTGTGTGTGTGTGTGTGTGTGTGTGTGTGTATTTCAAGTGTGTCTTGTTTTGTATGATCCCGAGGTGTATGTACGTATGGTAGCTGTACACATGGATTCCCGTGTGTACCCCTACGTACGTTTGGCTTGTATTTTACTTTGCAGAAAACCGTATGTGTGTGTCTGTATGTATGTTCGTGGACACTTACATGTATATTCCTCCATGCTTATGAATATGTGCTTACTGGTGCACATGCGTATGGGTGTACGTAGATTCCTGTGAGTACCTGTGTATCTGGCTCTACATGTGTGTATGGTTGTGTATGTGGATTCCTATGTGTACTTGCGTATGTGGCTCTGTGTATCTCTATGTGCGTCTGCGTATTTGAGTGCATGTATTTCTCAGCGTATACATGTAAGTTTATGCGTGACCGGCTATACTGTACCGTACATGGGACCAAGGACATGAGCGCACAGCTGTGTACGTGGGTGAGTGTGTGTGTGTGTGTGTGTGTGTGTGTGTGTGTGTGTGTAAATGTATCCTACTCTTATGAATGAGCAACTGAAACAGTATCCGTACGGGTGTGTATGTAAATTTCCATGTCAGTATTTATTTGCTGTGTGTGTGTGTGTGTGTGTGTGTGTGTGTGTGTGTGTGTGTGTGTGTGTAAGTAAATCCCCGTGTAGTCCTGTGTGTGTGCTACCGCCAGCCTCGTTACATATGACGGGACCACAATAAGGTCTTCCCTAAGGAGATTACAGCCTCAATGAAAACTTTACATAATGGTGTTTTTGTTGGCGTTGTTAGTAGAGCGAGCGGGAGGGGGCAAGAGTAACAAAAAGGTAACGAAAAGGTAATGAGAAGGTAATGAAAAGGTAAAAAAAAAAAGGTAAAAAAAGGTATGGAAATGTAACTAAAGCTGAGAATGTAAAGGTAAAAAAAAAAAAATAAAAGATACAAAAAGTATGGAAAGAGTAACAAGAGTTAAGTAACAGGAAATAAAAAGGTAACAAAAAGTAAGTAAAAGGTAAGAAAACGTAAGAAAAAAGGTAACAAAGAGGAAAAACAAGGTAAGGAAAAAGACAGGAAAAGGTAACACAACGTAGCAAAAGGTAAAGAAAAGATAGCAAAAGGGAAGCATAGAGGTAAGACAAAAAGGTAACAAAAAGGCAATGAAAAGGTACAAAAAGTAACGAAAAGGTAAAAAAAAAAAAATGTAACAAAACGGTAACCAAAAAACAGTATTCAGTGTCCCCCAGGTCGGGTTACACTGGTGGGGAGGGGACGGAATAAAACTGCGCTCCACTATACGTGCTCATTATAGTCTAATTATTTCGCTTTTCCATTTACACGCGCGAACCTGGGTAATTAAATAAAAATAAAGGGAGCTGGGTTCTGCTGCTGCGTTGTTTTGGGCATATTCCGGTGATGAGTTATTGTTGCTGATAATCAGGCTTTTCAATGGAGGACAGCTTTATTTTACTCAGTTTTATAATTATTTTGGGGGCTGTTCAAACTCTTGGGCTCACATAACTCAATCAGCTGAATAAAATCGTCCGTTGTTAGTTGAAATATAAGACCTGAGAAGTTACGGTCATGAGAGGGTTGACGGCGACAGTATTAACTTTCAGGCTCTTACGACCCACTCTCGGCTTAATTAAATGATCTGCCGTTAGCTGGAATAAAATACAGTGAAGAGGCAACCATGAAACTTAAGTCCTTCCCTTATATGCACACCATGACATCTCCCCAAATTTATTTTCATTATTCATAGGTCTTCCCTTGGGAGTTCGTTGCCACGGTCCGCCACCTCCCTCTGAAAAGGAGAGGGGAGGGGTGGGGAAGGGAGAGGGAGAAAGAAAGGATGGGAAAGGGGGGGGGGGGAGGTGGTGCACGAGACAAGGGGGAAGGGAGGGGAACAACGACAGGCAAAGGGAGAGGAGGGGAGACGAGGTGAGAGGAAGTTAAGGGAGAGATAGGCTAATGGGGGAGAGCAGCGGAAAGTGGTGAGAGAAGTGGAAAGAGGGGAGGTGCGAGAGTGGAGGGGAGGGGAAGGGAGATATGGAGAAAGCATGTGAGGGGGAGGGGGAGGGGGGAGAGTGCATGGGAGGGGAGGGAAGATGAGAAGAGGGCAGGTGAGAGGGGGAGGTGGACTGGACAAGGCAGGGTAGGTGATGGGTGAGGGTAGGGGAGTGGATGAGTGACGATTGCACATTGTATGGGTCTCTCTCCACAATAATGTCAGTGCTAACAGATGGTGTCCATATCTGAACATCACAATACCTTCATTACCTCCCCTTTGTATCTTAATGTATTCACTTACGATCCACTAATGAAACAATCACATCTAAGCATAAAATTTACTGAGTTGATTTCACAGTCATCGTACAACCCAACTGAAGAGGTAACTGGGACATATTTCATCATCATCAAAATTACACAGACCTCGTCGACTTGCCTAAAAATCTTACAACCAGTACATATTATTCACTAACTGTAAACCATAAATCCCAATGTGTCATTTTTACAAGCATACTAACAGCTATAGATAGGAATACATTATACCTTTGCTGTTCCTAGTGGCTACTCTCTCCAGAACAAAAGTCTGCATACTACTCCTTTGTGTCATTTCACACTTGGGACATGTGCGTCACTTTCCCCCCTGACGCATATCACAGAGAATCATCGAAGGGCAGAGAATCATAAAAACCCTCCTCAGGTTAACCCTTAAATCCAATGACATTTTTCTCTTGTTCCTACCTGCAGACGACCTAATTCAAATTGGGAAAGACCACGCCTAGCCTACCTGAAGGGTTAATGAAGGCTATATATAAGTCCCTCAGTACGAAAACCTAAGCTGAAAAAAATCGTCTGGTAATAGCAAAGATAAAATAAAAGTACATCTCCAGCGCGATTTATCAAATATCAGCCAGCAGTGGAAAGGGAAAAGCAGAAGAGGTGAAAGATTAGGCAAACTTTTGTCCTGAAGTAAACTGTACTTCCTCCGGCATGACCTCACTTCAAGAAACACGCTGGAGAATGAGCCACACCCGCAGCAGCTCCGTCTGAATGGGCAGGAGTTAATGCGTTAATGCCACTCTGCAAGACCCCCTTGAATCAGGGCACTATTCTATTTCTTTATTCTTGCTATCCTTAGACGATTTTACTCATCTTAGTGGAAATCTGATGTAGTGATGGGATCCGAGAACTTGTACCTAACCCCTCCCACCTCCCGAGATCGAAAAGTCGCTCCCAAACTGAACAAAGTCGTTTAGATGTAGCAAAAAATAAAGTTGTTCTCAGACTGACTAGGTTAATCTTTTCAACTTCGATGGCTGATGCTCCAAGCAGATGCACCACCAAGTTTATTTCCGTCACCTAATCAACCCTTCACCAAATCGATTTTTTTTTTTTTCGAATAATACGATCTTACTGCGGGTCATTTAGATTTCTCAAAGTAATGGGCTAGAAATAATCTTCATTACACCGTCCACTAAAATGACTCTGTACCAAATTTTTGCTACTACCAAACTATTTCATGCAGTTTAGGAAGGACCAAACCTTACTCAAATGGGTTAATGATAATGCCAGCGTGTGTCTTTTATAAACCCGGCTACTGTGAAGGAGGACTGCACATATTAAAAATGACAAAAAAAAAAGAAAGAAAGAAACTTACAAGTAATGAGGCCACAATACTGAAGAGAAAAAACGTGAAGGCAGCCTATTTTGGAGCCAAGTTCCATGGCACGGTGAAGAAGCCGACACATGCTGTTGAAAAGGAGCAAGTCTGGGATGACGGGGGTTATTCTGATGCTTGTGCTTTGATGGCTGAGTGTGGCGAGGAGGATGAAACATAAAAACCTGCACATATTTTAAGCCCACGTTTACTAGCTTGGCAGTGAAAGTGCATCCATAATAACAACTGGTGTGGGAATAATTCAAAAACAGGTTTGGTATCTTGATTCACTTGTCAGAAGCAGGGGTGTTCAGTAACCGAATTATAGGGTTCGACTACACGCGCTCGTGTTCAGCAAATCCACAAGCATGTACTGTATTGTTTGGTTTACAGTGTGTGTGTGTGTGTGTGTGTGTGTGTGTGTGTGTGTGTGTGTGTGTGTGTGTGTGTGTGTGTGTGTGTGTGTGTGTGTGTGTGTGTGTGTGTGTGTGTGTGTGTGTGTGTGTGTGTGTGTGTGTGTGTGTGTGTGTGTGTGTGTGTGTGTGTGTGTGTGTGTGTGTGTGTGTGTGTGTGTGTGTGTGTGTGTGTGTGTGTGTGTGTGTGTGTGTGTGTGTGTGTGTGTGTGTGTGTGTGTGTGTGTGTGTGTGTGTGTGTGTGTGTGTGTGTGTGTGCGTGCGCGTGCGTGCGTGCGTGCGAGTGAGCGTTTCCAGCCTCTAACCCCACCCTATACATAAAAGAAAAAAAGAAGTCTAGCGATAGCCAAAGTAAAATCTAAACTGGTCAATGGTGAATGGGTTAATGAATGAAGGATTGATTTCAATTCCTGATCCTGATATGGGTTACTAACCCCATCCTACTGTATACATAAAAGAAAAAAAGAAGTCTAGCGATAGCTAAAATAATATCTAAATAGGTCAATGGTGAATAGGTTAATGAATGAAGGATTGATTACAACACCTGATCCTGATATGGGTTAATAAAAAACATTACATACAGTTATAAAATGGAAATTAATTTCACAATTCAACATATTACATCTGAGGTGACTGGAGAAGGAATAACTGGGTTACTTATAATTAGGGAGGAGAGACCGGCAAAAATGAGACACCCACAAATATATGACCACACAGGGCTACCTGTCTCCCCTTCAATTTAAGTACGATTATATTTTCCATATTACTTCTCTTATTCGCTAAGGCTGATTGTGGCGGGCAGGTTTTTTGGGCTATGTATTCAAATTTGGAGAAGACTGATAAAGGTGACACACTAAATATGAGGCCGCCCCGCACTGCCGTATCTTGCCGGTCGTAAGTGTGGCTACCAATCACTGTCTGCTTCTTCATAGCACTGCATGCACAGAAGAGTGGGCAGTCATCTGTGCTGTGCAGAAGTTGGTTGTACAGATAGTGCCGAACGGCCTGCAATTGTTGAATGTGTTGCCGAAAAGAAATCTGGATTTACATGTAAAAAAAAAAAAAAAAAATGGTAGGTGGCTGTGCATTTCAAATTTTACATGATTTCCTAACCAGCAACACAGCCACTTCCACGTCAACTCAGTGACAGTACAACGCTAGCGCATCTTGTCAATATTTATGTATGCGTGACAGAAATACTGTATAATGCCCCTGAAGCTGTAGCAAAAAGACTGCAATAAGAACAAAATTCGTCTGGATCAGTGAAGGCAAATGCCAGCTGCTGGCAAGACGAGTACCAGACTTCTGTTAAGTTAGTCAGATAAGCCTGCTATAATTACCAGAGGAGGATTCATGGACTAAAATTCAAGGGAGAATCTGGTGAAGAAAGTGGGGACGATGATGCTGTGTGTTTCATTCACTGTTCCAAAATCTATGGAGATCTGAATGAAAAAAGATGAAATTACAAAATACTCACGTCGTCTTTTAAAAATTCTAAGTACCGTGCACGGTATCATAAGCAGCTTCAACTCCATTGGTATACAAAAGTCACTACTGTTTTTGAGCTGCCGACGAAATCTAGTGTCCCTCGGAAGGGTCTGCTGGGCAGACCTGTGTTGCGCTGACAATCCATCATCCCGCTTCACCTTTTGATTTAGTGTAACTGCTCTTTCTAATTTGAAATGAAGTTAATCTCCACTGACTGTCGAACTTGTCTCAATTTATTTAGTGCCCTCTTTGTACTGGTGATTACTAACATTTTTGTGCAGCATGTGTACTTACCCTCCTTCCCTGTAATCAGAAGCATTGCTTAAACAGTGACGTATGGAGACTGCATGGGTGATGTGGTACTGGATAGGAGAATGAATCGAAGGCAAACCATCAGAAGCTATCCCGCCCAAATAGAATATATCGATTCTGGAAGTCTGATATACCAAGTACCGAGTCAGAAAAAATGATCCAGCAGCCAGGAGGAAAAGACATCTCGGGGAGACTTTTCAATGTAGTCTAGTTGTGTACCAGAAAGACATAGTATTAGTAAACTTTGGTGATAAAATTCTAGACGGAAAATGGACGGTGAAAGCATACAGACGGAGGGAAACTGCAGGCTGTCCATCTTAATAGTGTGGTGACGAATTCTGTTTTCGTCACACCATCTCAGGGTATAATTTACTGCTACTCAGCTTACGAGAACATCCTTGGCGCGAAGAGGTTAATGAAGACTGCTAACCCATCCATTACGAAAAATATCTCAGAAGCTGAAAAGAAAATCGTCAGGAGGCAGCAGGAATAATGTATCATCGCACTGAAAGCGTTAAAGGAAGGGCATGAAGACAGACATCCTTCATAAGAGTGGCGCCCAGCGGAGAGAGATAGTAAGGAGAAGAGGGAGTGACGAGAAAAATGTGCAGCATCGAGAAAGCTTTGAGTCAGTGTGAGGAAGATGATACGCAAAAAAAAAAAAAAAAAAAAAAAATGAAAACTGTGTGTGTGTGTGTGTGTGTGTGTGTGTGTGTGTGTACACACACACACATCCCCCCAAACATGCACACAACTTTCCTTTTTTCTTGCCATCTCCTCCTACTCTATTTAGCTAAGGGCAAACTATTTCGAGGTAGACAGTTTAAATACAGCCTTCAAATTAACCTCTATGCTACCAGGAGGCTTTCAAAAACTAAATAAAGTAGTCTGGCAGAGGCAAAATTAAAGTACTGTACAATAGGGTGTCCTGGTAGTGAATGGGCAAAGACATAAATAAAGACAAATAAATCAATAAAACCCTGTACAAAATTAAAAACTAGAGGGATAACCACTCATATAAAGATATATTTTTCGTTGTGTTCTACCTAACCAAAGACTGTTTTAGTGAGCTTAGGATACCTCTTAGCAGCGATGTTTTATCAAGCCCACATCAAAGCTCTTCCTGAGATAAGCAACATCCACTGAGGGCAACAACTACAGCAACAACAACAATACAATGAAAAATGCATCATCGGACTGAAGGGGTACAAGGCGCCACGGAGTCGGCCTAACACACCCAAACTCTCGACAACTGATTTAGCCAAAGAAGTAATGTGATCTTCCCTAGGGAGCTTGCAAAGAACACACACACACACACACACACACACACACACACACACACACACACACACACACACACACACAAAGATAAGGGGCGATGAAGGGCTGAGTTGTGTGTTTTGAAGGGCAAGGGATGGTGGTGGTGAGACGTGCAAATTAATGGGAAGCTTCAGACGATGCGAAGAGAGAGAGAGAGAGAGAGAGAGAGAGAGAGAGAGAGAGAGAGAGAGAGAGAGTGTGTGTGTGTGTGTGTGTGTGTGTGTGTGTGTGTGTGTGTGTGTGTGTGTGTAAATGTGTAGGCGTGTAAGAATGTGAGTGCGTCGTGGTGTAGATGTAAATATGTTGGTGTTTATGTACGCAAGAATCGGCAGTAAGTCAAGGCTTTGTGACTGACAAATACAGAATAATAATAATAATAATAATAATAATAATATTAATAATAATAATAATAATAATAATAATAATAATAATAATAATAATAATAAACAACTACTATAATAATGATCATTATTCTTTTACGAAAACAATTACTACTACTACTACTACTACTCTCAATGAACCGTAAAAAAAATACTAGCACACGTTATACAGTACCTAATAAAACCAGCGCTGACAACAAAAAAGTATATATATCTGCACACATAAAAAGAGAGAAAAAAAAGAGAAAAAGGAAAAAAAAAAAAAAAAAAATCTGCTGGCCTCTACGGATTTCGTGCAGCAAAAACGTTCCTGTCACGAACAATAAATATTTTCCCCTTCTCTCCCCAGCACCCCTTCCACCCCTTCTCCCCCTCCGGCCGTCCCTCCCCTCTCATCCCCCCTTCCAGCTTTCCATTTTCCTCTCCTGCTCCTGTCCTCCCTCTTCCCCTTCTCTCTCTTCATCCCTCTCTCACTCTTTCCCTCCCCGCTTCTACCCTTCCCCTGTCCTCACCTCTCATCCTCTTCACCGATGGCCATCCACTCCTCCCCCTTCCCTCTCCAGCCCTCTCTCCTCACTCTTCTGTCTCCCTCCCCTATCGTACCCTCTTCACTCCTCTCCGCCCTTCCAGTTTTCCTCCTCCTCCTCCTCTCCCCTCTCCTGTCTCTCACTCCTCTCCAATCCCTCCACGTTTCTGCTCCTCTCCTCTCATCCTCTCCTGTTCACTTCTATCCTGATCTTCCGCCTTCCTACTCTTCCTCGCCAGTCCTCTCCAGCTCTCCCACTCCTGCAACCTCTCTCTCTCTCTCTCTCTCTCTCTCTCTCTCTCTCTCTCTCTCTCTCTCCCCGCCCTCTGTTGTCCCCCCCCCCCCGTCCTCTACTCCGTCTCTTGCCCTACTCTCCAGTCCTGCGGCCGCCCCCTCACTTGACAATGCAGTGTGGCAGGGGTGGGCGGGGAGGGTGTGGTATGGCAGCGGCAGGGAGGGTGTAGTGTGGCAGGGGCAGGAAGGGTGTAGTGTGGCGGGAGCTGGGAGGGTGTTCTGTGGCAGGGGTAGAGAAGGAGGAATGTGGCAGGGGCAGGGAGGGTGCAGCGTGGCAGGGGCAAGGAGGGTGCAGTGTGGTAAGGGCAAGGATAGCGTAGTATAGTAGGGGCAGGGAGGGCGTGATGTGGAATGGTCAGGGAGGGTGCAGTGCGGCAGGGGCAGGGAGGGTGCAGTGTGGCATGGGTAGGGGGTGTAGTGTAGATGGGCTGAGAGTAGGGTGGACAATGGTTACAGGCATAGACTAAGTGGCAGTATACGGTAGAGCAGTGTAAATAGAGGGATAGGCAGCATGGCAAGGTGGATGAAAGGAAGGATGATAATGGTTACACGGATAAGTCGGATGGTGGAATGATTCAGTACTGTGGAGGAGAATAACTTGGGGGATAGACAGGTTAGTTGGACAAAGTAGAGGAGAATAATAAAAAGGATAGTTTGCGTAGGTGAATGGTTGAAGAATGCTGTGTCTGAGAGGGATGGGGATGGATGGATGGATGGATAGATAGCAGCTGAGATGGATGAGGAAAGATGAATATACAGGGACAATGACTGGGTGACTGTGTAGAACGGATGAGAATACCAAGTGTAACATACAGGAGAGCTGGATGGTTGAAGAAGGGGATGGCTGGAAGAGTTGAGGAGATCTGGAGGGACAGACCAGGTGGCTGGATGGTTGTGGGTGGTTTTGGAACGACACGAGCAAGGGGTAAGTAAAGGACGGATGAATAACACTGATCAGAATAACTATTTTTGACAGGCTGTTTGAGCGGATGGTTGGAGAGGAGGGTTTGGGTGAATGAATAGGGTATGTGGATTGAAGAAATTAGTTAAATGAAAATGGATGAAGGATGGGGAAGAGAAAGGGTAGGAGAAAGGGTGAAGGGGATTATGGTTGGGAAGAATAGGAACTGCTGGGAGAAATGGCACGAATTCTGAAAAGCTGATGAAAAAGGGGAAAAAACTGCTCGGAGGAAAGTGAAAGCATGGATAGGATATTATGTACAAGGCAAGAGAAGACGAAACCATAAAAGACAAGATACAATAAGATTACTGGTGGGGGATGGCAGGACAGAGGGGGCAGCAGGTTTGAGCAGGTTAGCAATGTGGAGCTTGGAGTGGGGAAGGGCAGAGGTGGTAGGAAGGATGATGGAATGGATGTCAAAAGCCAGGGGGATGAAACAGTTTGCTAGGAGGGTACACAGTATATAGGGCAGAGAAGGAATGGGGCAACAGGATTTGGCTGGGAGTGGAAATTGGAGTTGAGACAGATAACTGGTAACTATCTGTGCCCAGGCATCAACTAAAGACGAATTGTAGGCGACACATAAACTGTAGAAGGATTAAATTTTTTTTTTTTTTTTTTTTGGGGGGGGGGGAGGAATAAGGAACCAAAAGCTACATGTCCACAAGAAATCCTTCAGCTGCAAAATGCCTACTTTGTATTAAACTTCGGCAAACGGTAGACCATTTTTCGAGATCAGGATAAACTTAAGACACCAAATATGTGAAGAACTATCTTGATTAACTTCTTTGCTGATAATAAAAGGCTTCTTATTATATTCCAACTTACGAGAAACGATTTGCTCATGCACCATTCACCGCATACAAATGGTTAGGGTGGTTGGGAGAAAGGTGGTGGTTAGACTTGGCCAGGAAGGGGAGGGTAACTGAAACAAGCAAGAAAGAAAGGGATAACTGGAAGGGAAGAGAAGCGGATGAGATAGTGCAAAAACAGGAGAAAGGAAGCAAACAGCGAAGGGGGGGAGAAAGAGAACATTAATTTCTAAGAGAGGAATGACTCAGACAGGATGCAAATAATAACGAGAGAAATGTATAATAAAGAACGTATGAGAAAAAGAGGGACAAAGAGTAAAGACTGGAAGGGGACAAAGAGTAAAGACTGAGATGTAAAAAATGGAATATACTCGTAGGAGGAGGAGGAAGCAAACCGTAAAGAGGGAGTGACAGTAATGTGGAAGTAGGAAAATAAGAGACGTAAGGAACAAACATTAATCAGGAATGGAAACAGAAACAAAATGGGACGCACATCGTTCAGCGGGACGTACTGTATAAGAAGGAATACAGGAAAAGGAGTACCAAACAGAAGACTGATATGTAAGATGGAAAACCAGAGAAAGAGGGAGCAAAATAATGAGACGGATATGTATGAGGAAAAGTAAGAGAAAGAGACAGCAATAAGGAGAGGGATCTGTGATAAGGAAAAAACGAGATGGAGGAGCAGATAACAGAGGAAACAGTAAGGAAAGGGACGTGTAAGAAGGAAAATACGTGAAAGGAGGTACAAACAGTAAAAGGATAAGGGAAGAAGGTATTAGTTAATAGTAAAGACAGGGGTGTGCATAAAGGAATATTGGAGAAATAAGAAGCAAATAGCAAAAGATGTGAAGGAACAGTTGGAGGGACTTTTCTGAAAACGACAATAGGTGTGATTGGAGAGGGATGGGAACGATGCCTTAGAGACGCAGAGGGCAAGTGGGCTTGAGGGGGAGAGAGACAAGAGGGATGCAGGATGGAGGAAGGAAAGAAACACACTGCAACACAACACGTCGCCTCTGCAGCACAGACACGCAACATTCAGCAAGACACATTTTTCAGCAAAGGGTGAATATCCCCCAGGGGAGAGGAGGGCCCTAGAGGTGGTACGGGACAAAGCTGCTGCCCCCTGCACTCTCTCTCCTTGTTTTCCTTTTGATTTCGTTTTTGTTGGGAAAGGGAGGGACGAGTTCGAGGATTTACTGTATTTTTAAAGCAAAGGGCGGCTGAGACGCTGCAGGGAAGTGAGGAGAGTGGGGGCTAGAGGCGAGGAGAGTGAGGACATGGTCTGTGGTGGGGTGTAGAGATTGTGGTGTGAAACACGTCAATTAAAAAAAAAATGGGAGTGGTAAAATACGATGTACCTTATTACAGGTAGTAAGACTAAAACACTCATTCATATAAAGTGCTTCTTATAGTATACTGGGTCAAGCTCGGATAAAGAAAAAGCAACCATTGTACACCTCGGTGAATCAGATATCAGTTTAACTGAATCTACATCACTCATATATTTTTCCTCTAAATACATAAACCCCTTCACCCAACCCGCACGCAGTTTTAATGCTAGCTTCCTACAAACAACTCTAACTAAATGATTGGACCCAAGTGGGTCAGTGTATATAATTATTAAATTCGGTCCAGCGCCAGTCCGCTTAAAGTACAAAGTTACCGAAAAGGAAGCAATATTTTGATATGGATGTGACAGAGGGGAGAGCAGGCGATGAGGTGCGGAAGGAAAGGCACCGACACCGAAAGAGCGCAAGTGAAATTATTTGGAAAGCGATAGGTGAGATTACAAGTGAAGGGGAAAGGATCAAGGCTATAAAAACAGGGTACCGGGTAAGACGGGGTTAAAGGGGAACAGAGTTTTGAAAAGAGAGGTGAAAAATGGATTTGAGGGTGGTGGAATACAGATGAGACAAGGGTGGTGAAATAAAAGGCACGAAGTGAAGATGTGGAAAGTGGACCATCCAATAAAAATAAATATCTATCTATATATCTATCTATCTATCTACAGTATACACGGACATGAACACACACACACACACACACACACACACACACACACAGAAAAAAACAAAAACCCGTGGATACAAACATCTTCCTGTCCTCACCCCTGCAGCTCCCAAAGGTTCGGGATTACACTTTGTCAATTGGAATTTCGCCTACCTCTGGCCGGAATGGGAACAGCAGAGAGATTCCCCCTGCACTCTCCTTTGTCAGGCGACCAACTACGCTAAGAATTACACAGGTCTCGTCCATTTAACCTCTAGCCTGCCTCCGAGTGTGCAGTCTACCATTATTTACACCTCCATGTTGAAATTCGTTGTTCAGTTTCTATTCTCTCATCACTATTATCACCACCAACAACACGTTTTTCAGGCGACCAGTTACATCAAGAATTACACTGGCTCCGTCGATTTAACCTCTACTCTTTCTCCGTGTGTGCAGTCAACCTTTATTTATACCATCCTGTTATAATCCCTCTTCTATTACCACCATCACCACCACCATTCTCCTCTGTCATGTGATTTGTCGGGGGATCATCTGTCGCCTCAATGTCGTCCTGTCCCTCGCCATTTCGCTGCCCTCCCTCCAGCTCACACCCCTCTCTCTCATATACCTCTCCACTCCATCCCATTCTCGGAACCCCCTTTCTATCTCCACCCCCACCCCCCCTTCCACCCCACTCACTTACAACCCTACTCGTTAGTCTCTCGTTCTCAATCATCTCCACATGGCCAAACTACCTCAATGTATTTCTCCTAACGCTTTCTATCACATCCACGTCCACACCACAACGCTCCTTCACTTCCTCACTTGTCAGTCTGTCTCTCCATGTAACTCCACATGCTTCTCTCAAATAACTCATTTCCACTGCTCTCACTCTTTGCTTGTGTCCTTCCAACATGGCCCAAGCTTCACTTTCATACGTCAGAGTTGGTATCACAATACTATCATACAGCGACTTTTGTATGTCCATGCTTTCTTCCCTATTTCTTATTACTGCTTTCAAAGAACTAGCAACCTAAATTCCCTGTTGTATCCTTTCAAGCACCATCCTTACTCATCACATTACCCATGTACTTAAATGCACACACATTTTCCATTTCCTCATCATTCAGCCTCACTGTGCATTCAGGGAATTTATATCTCTCGAAGACCATAACTTTACTCTTCCCTATATTCACCTTTAGATTCCGTTTCTTACACATTCTCCCAAACTCATTCACCATGCCTTGCAGTTCCCCTTCGTCTTCACTTAACAATACAGTATCATCTGCAAACAACCGAACATGAAGTTTCCAAACGCTGCTCTCTCTCATTAGGGCCGCTTCAACATCCACTGCCCTACCTTGTACCTCATAACTTCATCCATTTACAGACAGAACAACCATGGAGACATGACACATCCCTGTTTCAATCCAACATTCACACAGAAAAATTAACTCAGTTCACCATCAACACGCACTGCAGCCTTCACACCTCATACATACTCTTCACAGAATTCAACAACTTGCCATTTACGCCATAATTATATTAATATTTTCCACATTCCTTATCTAGCCACCTGTCATAGGCATTCTCCAAATACATGCAGGCCACATACAACTTCTTTCCCTTCTGTAGTAACTTTTCCACTAACGACCTAAGGATGAACATCTGATCTACACAAACTCCTTCCTTCCTAAAACCCCCATTTCTCCCTTCTCACCTCCCTCCTCCCTGCCATTCCCCTGCCACTTAAACTCGCATTACTTTCATTCTGTACGTTTACCAATTCCTTAAAGTGTTCTCTCCATCTGCTCACTTTTTCTCTCTTCTCCACAACCAATATACCATTTTTATCTCTCACTCCCCTAACTTCTTTATCGCTGTCTAACTCTCTTTACCTACTTCCAGAACATATTCTTATATTCCATCCACTTGACACTCACATTCCTTCCAAACTACCCAACCACTCTCTTCTTATTACTTTTTTCACCTCTCCCTTCCTCTCTACACATAACTCTCTCTTCTGTCTCTCAAATTCCTCCATGCCTCTGCTTCCTATCCACTCACTATATGGTTTCTTCTTTTGCGGCACAGCCTGTCTCACCTCTTCATTCCACCATGCTGTTCTTGCACCTCGTTTCGCCTTAATCTTAACCTCATACACCACCTTACATGCTGCACTGATTTCTTCTGTGGAAATCTTGCACACACCTTCCACCTCCCCCATCTGCTCCAGATCATTTACCCAATCGCTCCCCCACTTCTCTATTATAGTCTGCCTTTTTTCCATCCTCCTGCAAGCTTTCTACCATCCTTGTATGGACTATTTCCTTCTGTCCTCCTCTCCTGTTCATCCATCGCATTTGTATCTTGACTTTCACGACCACCAAGTGGTGATCTGAAACTCCACTTCACAAACCTCTGTATGCTCTTGCTTTCATTAAGTACCTTCTCAACCTCACATCCACACACACATAATCAATCACTGCCTTCCATTCATTCAGCAGACCACCCACTCTTCTCATCACTCGCCACGTATACCTGTGGATCATCGACTAAAAAATACATTGTTCCAGTCCAATTAACCTGTAATCTTTCTCTCTTTGCTTAAGCTATACCATTGTTTACACCTCCCTGCCAAATTCTTCTTTCATCATTAACATCATCACCACCTTTTTCAAGCAACCAACTACAGTAGGAATTACACAGGAGCCATTCACTAAACACATAGTCTTCCTTCGTGTGTGCAAATAATTCGATATCAACGTGTCAAAATCTCAAACCATTACAGAACAACAGTTACTAACGACATTATGGGCGAAATACTGGTATGAAGGAGACCATTTCTGCATATATTGGAATCAGTAACTGTAGCTCCGTAACGGTTGAGATTTGGATACATGTTGATTAAAAAAAAAAGGCTGTGCTTATAATTATTCTCTCATCTGTCATTTCCCAAAATTATGCCCATTCCTCCAGTGACACCCTCTATATATATATAACTGTTTTTTCAATCGTCGTCATCATCATCACATTTTTCAGGCAACGGACTACATTAAGGATTACACAAGTGCCATCTGTTTAACTTATAGTCTTCGTCCATGTGAGCAGTTTACCATTATTTACATCTCCCTGTAGCACTATACGATTCTTATTTTATAATTTTTTCATCATCACCACTAACCACCACCATCATCATCATCATCACCAGCATCAAGTCTTAATCAGTGCCATTCCAAGACAAACGCCTCTTCAGATTTACTCCAATCAGCTTTATTCCAAACCAATACAGTAAATTCCCATGCGTTATCCCTCCATACGGGCTCGCCTGAACTGTTTTTCTTGACTCACTTCCAGAGGCTCATGGAAGCAAAACTCTAAACATTTCTGACACATTACTCACTTGATACATTAATAAATTTCTGTTTGACGATCTTCGTGCGTGTGCGATAGTTCGGCGTGTGCACGATACTGGTCGGCTTTGCGTGTGTGTGTGTGTGTGTGTGTGTGTGTGTGTGTGTGTGTGTGTGTGTGTGTGTGTGTGTGTGTGTTTACATTATACTTCATGGTTTTGATCGGATTTTAACTAAACTTGGAAGTGTGTGTGTGTGTGTGTGTGTGTGTGTGTGTGTGTGTGTGTGTGTGTGTGTGTGTTTACATTATACTTCATAGTTTTGATCGGATTTTAACTAAACTTGGAAGTGTTATGGGTTGGCTGATGAGATGATTTTAAAAGAACAGCATGGCAAAGCTGAAGGTCACGTGGCCAGGTCAACTTGAGCAGTTTCAATTCGATGGCTGACAACAAGACAAAGGAAGACGTGGTCCGACTTTGAGAGCAGTCAGTCAAAGGTCATGGTCATGGTACAATGTCAATGATTCAGTCCTAAAACTCAAACACTTCTGGTTTTATCTGACCTAACCTGGTGGACCGGTTGAGGTTCAGACAGGGATGAAAAATATTTAGTTTGAAAACAGAAGGCAAAAAAGTCAAGGTCACAGGGCAAGGGAAGCCGAAACAATTTATATTCAATTTGAACCAAATTTGGTGATGGGGTTAAGGGTCAAGCAAGTGTAAAGTAATTCAATTTAGAAAATAATCAGTCAAAGCTCAAGGCTGCAAGGTAATGTCAAATGTTAAGCCCTTAGACTTACTGTAAGATGAGGCCGTTTCACTCTCTCAATGCTTTTTTGTATTTTGTTGTTAGAGAAGTAGTTAAACTGCTCCCTCCCCCACCCAAAAAATGTTGCAGATATCTGCAATAGAACCACTTTCAGAATACATAGTTATGGCAAGGACCAGAAACGTGGACATAAAGATGATATGAGAGGGAGGTGCAGGTATCCGTTGTACCCGTGAAATAATAACCTCCTCTGCTACAAAAAGTTCCAAATCTTTTGCCGCGAGGCAACATAAAACTGATCTACAGATAATAAGTAACTCGATTTAAAAAAATCCATTACTAACCTCAGATATTTTGGGGGAAACAGCAGCTCACAAGTGCCATAACTTGACTTGTCACCCAGTAAAGGTCTTACCTGAGAGAAAAACATTAGCACGTTAGAATACAATGAAATTACAATAAATACTCTTGTGGAAGTTATAAGCTGAGGCTGATATACTGGTAACTGAGGGCTAACTGAAACAGCTGATTCAGCGTTAATCCCTAACTGCTGTCTGATGTATACTGTATAGTCATCACGATTCTGGGCACGAAGCAACGCCGGTTGACGTGTATAGCTGCAAGCGTCTTCCCGCCACCCTTTGAACTTTAACTTATCCTTACTCATCGACGGGACCAACTGGAGACGTGGGGATACTTTCATTTGAAAGAGGAAGAGTTGGTCATTCTTATGTATCTTGAATTTTTTTCTCTAGCTGTTATAGTTTGGCAGATATTAGGGTTTGAAGCAAGGGTATTTTTTTCCGTCACGGATATCCCCCGTAGGGAGGAGCGTGCAACATCGGAAACCCCCTGGCGTGTAGGGGTTAACGCTTTTAATTTAACTAGTATAAATTTTCAGGAGTTCCCGTGGCTCGAATCTAGGGTGGGAATCCAAGCCGTCGCGGTAATTTAAAGTGGGCACTGGTAGTATGCCATATCATATGCCTGCATATGTTTGCACCTTATTGGCCCTACATACAACACATACAGACTGACAGGCACAAACAGCCATTACAACACTTCGACGTTCACATGCTCCACTGTTCCGACACACACCCATTCACCAGTCACGCTTCGTCAGTAGGGGAAAGGGTTAATTCTGGCTACCCCCGTCTTACAGTGAGCCTCATAGGGACTGATACAAATACGGATGCACATAATTCATCAGATGTCGTCAATAATGCACTCACAGTTGAACGGTCAAAAAATACAACTTCCTCTACGACTGCTATCACGTATTCATTCTACTGATCATATATCTGATTTGAGTAAGTGAAGGGGATGCATTTGTCATTTAATTACTCCTTCAGTCCGAGGACTTAATTTTATTATTGTAGCTACCTCAAGACGACATTACTAAACCTGGGGCGACACTGCGAGCCTGAGTGGATAAATATAGCCTTCAATAACCATTTCACGACCATAGGGCTGGCTCAAGCTAAACACGATCGTCTTATAGAAGCAAGAATAAACTAAAAAAACACGTCATCTCTCAGGGGAGCTTAACACTGCACCACGTATATGGTACAGACAGTATACAATGTTGTGCCTGATTATCCTTCTTCAGTCGGGATCCCATGCGTATAAGCCATTACTTTAAAAACTCAGGAGAAAACTACTAGCGATATGAAAAAAAATAAATAAATAAACATACCGGTTCTATTGTAAATCAATAAGAACTGCAATCAGATGACGGTGTATATATATATATATATATATATATATATATATATATATATATATATATACAGTGAGAGACGCACACTCTACCACCGTACCACAGAGGCTCAAAACTTTGGGAAGAGTCCGAGCCAATGACCGCTTTGGCGGACATAAGGGGTGCTGTGGTTGAACCAATGTCGCATGGGGGTGGGGTTATGAGGGGTAGACCGAGAAAGACATGGGATGAGGTCATTGTGACATCAGGGTTAAGGGACTGAACAGGGAGGCTGCAATGGATCGTGCAGCGTGGACAGCCGCCATTAGGTGACCAAGGCCGACACATGCAAGCATGTTGGAGCCTTTAAAAACGAAAACGAAAAACGAAAACGAAAACGATATATATATATATATATATATATATATATATATATATATATATATATATATATATATATATATATATAGCTTTGTAACAATGACAAATAACACGAGTAAAATTACAACTCCCCCTCTTAAAAAAAAAAAAAAAAAAAAAAAAAAAAAAGTGCTCTAAGTAATGTCGCCTATTCCATTTAGGCTACACGGAATTCTAGATGCAGGTTCGTATGTCACACACAGGTGTCATTAATAACGACTGAATACATAATATATTGGAAAATATCGGTTAGTTCAGATTCATTCTCCCTCTCTCTCTCTCTCTCTCTCTCTCTCTCTCTCTCTCGTTTTTCCCTTTGCTTCTGCATCCTGTCCACCAGTGTTAAGAGAGCTGGAAACTGCCAGCGAACAATGGGGGGTGATGAGGTGCAATACTCAGTTTAGATTCCTTTTCATATTACTCTGATACATTAATTACGGATATCAGTGGTCTGTAACACCATTCTTCCACTAAAACAACCTAATACTCCGAAAAACATCTCATGTGGATGGAAGGTGAATGGAAAAATTGTCGTCCACAGCAGGTACAATAAAATGCTCAACACGACATAAATACGCAAAATACTGGTAAAAATATCTTCGAAATGCCAAAATAGAGGACACTGCGTTCGTTAATTTCCTGCAGGAAAAAAAAAAAAAAAACTATTTTATCCAATCCCCGACGTATTCTAACCTTTCCTAATCAAATGTGTGTCCTTATTCTATATATTAAGTACCGGTATTGTCGTAAATATAATGCAGAGTTAATTCGTAATACATATATCGTTCAATAGCATTTCGTATCGTAGGTAATGTCCAGAGTTAACTGCTTGGAGCTCATGATTGGTTCCTCTCTCCTGCAGGTCATCCCGGCGCACCAGCATTTAGCCCTGATAGTGTTGGCCTAATTTCCGTGGCATGCGACCCAACAAGTTACACAACACTGGTAAATCGAGTCCTGTAGCCCCGTGACGCAGGGCCAGGTTATGTGCCGGAACAAGTGTCGTTACGGCAAGTGGCGCCCGAGTTGTATACAGTATCATAGCAGGCCAATGGGGTCGCTGGCTGCCTGCTAGGATTGGGGCGGGTGCATGGGTGGACAGAGGGGTAAGGGAGGGTTCCAGCTAGGATTCGGGTGGGTACGTGGGTGGAGGGAGAGTTCCAGCTAGGATTCGGGTGTCTTGAGGGAGAGTTTCAGCCGGAACTCGGGTGATTTATAGGGAGTCCAATTAAAACTGGATCGCCTTAGGGTCTAGCAAGGACTGAGGTTCGTGGGAGGTAGGGAAAGTTGAAGAGGTGTAAGGATATTCCAGTCAGGACGAGGGGCTGTGAGTGGGTTGGGGAAAAAGCTGGTTCCAGTTATGATCGCGGGCGTAAGCGGGAAGGAACGGGTTTGAGCAGGAAGGAATGGGCGTGGGTAGGAGGGGGAAAAAAGAAGGATTCCAACTAGGATTCAGGCGCGTGGGTGGGAAGGGAGGAGGAAGAGGGTTCCAGGAACTGGAGGATGTAGGAGGGAGGTTCAACCTAGGGTTGTTGTGCTCGAAGCAAAGGAAAGTCCAGCGAGGACTGGGATGTTGTAAGGGACTGTGGCTAGGACTGTAATGCTGGAAATAGAAATTAAGTCCAACTAGGACTAGAGTGCTGGAAGGAGGGAAGTACAGCTAGGATGGGACACCACTGAGGGAGAAGTATAAAACACAATTTGAAACTTTATGAGTTACCAATGCTCTCAAATTTCGGACACATGCCAACAAACGCATTACAAATTAATACAGAGCAATTAATGGTTTAAGGTATCGGTCAGGGTGTGCATAGCGCACTGAGTAGAATCGCTAAGTGGCATCTGCAGGCTATTTAATCATGCAATGCCATCCAGGGCGACAGCCGGCCGTTGATCATCTACCTTACTGTACTTGACAGCCTAACTCCTAGCACTACATATAACAATAAAATGGAACTGAAAGTTGCAAAGTTACAAAGAACTACTCTAATAATCGATCATGACATTATATACTGTATATGTTACAGGTAATTGGTGTAAGCACTGATTTCATGAAATCCATAGGGAATTCGTGAAACGTGTTTTAATCAGGATCGGTTAATTAAGGTTAGGTTTATTTAGGCTGCGGTTAGGTTAGGCTGGGTTAATCTAGGTTAGGTTTAGATTATGCTAGGCTAGGGTAAGTTTGGTTTGGTTAATTTAGATAAATGCTAAGTTATGTTAAGCATTCATATAAATTAAATTAACCTAACCTAACCTAACCTAAACTAAACCTACATTAACCTTGCCTAACCTAACCGCAGCCCAAATTAACCTAACCGTAATTAATCCATCCAAATTAAACTCATTCCACGAATTCCCTGGGGATTTCATGAAATCACTGGTTACACAAAATCCCTGTAATATAAATATGTATACGGTATATATATATATATATATATATATATATATATATAGAGAGAGAGAGAGAGAGAGAGAGAGAGAGAGAGAGAGAGAGAGAGAGAGAGAGAGAGAGAGAGGAGCTATAGTGTGTGTGTGTGTGTGTGTGTGTGTGTGTGTGTGTGTGTGTGTGTGTGTGTGTGTGTGTGTGTGTGTGTGTGTGTGTGTGTGTGTGTGTGTGTGTGTGTGTGTGTGTGTGTGTGTGTGTGTGTGTGTGTGTGTGTGTGTGTGTGTGTGTGTGTCGATCATAGCAATGCACTACTGCACAATAATCAGTTCATTAATGCCTTACTTTTTCTCTCTTCCCATGTTCGGTAACCTTCAAAACAGAATAGATTAAAAAAGTAATTGCCATAATGAAAGATTAAACACGCTCACTCCAACAACGAACACTCCTGTGTGCGAAATTATACCAGATGCGGTGTGGCTGCGTGTGGGTGTGGGAGGGGTGGGGTAGGGCGGGGTGAGAAAGGTGGGGTGGGGATGCAGTGGGAGGGAAGAGGGAGAGGAGGAATGGGGAGGAGGGGGATCAGCAGCAGTAGTGTCGGGTCATTACACATAAACTCCTCTCATAACCTCGCCACACACACACACACACACACACACACACACACACACACACACACACACAGAGACTTACACGCACTCACCCTCCCACACACGCACCCCCCCCACAAACCACGATGCATTTTACAGTATTCATAGCAATGGGTGGACATTGTGTAGCCACACAGTTCGAAAAAGGAAAATCAAAGCACAGTACACGCAACATCACGTGGATACTGTACACCCTAATAAAAAGGTTGATATTTAACCCTTTCACTGGGCTAGCTTCGTTTTCGTTTATGAAGGCTCCAACATGCTTGCATGCGTCGGCCTTGGTCAGCTAATGGCGGCTCTCCATGCTGCTCGATCTCCAGCAGCTTCCCTATTTAATCCCGTAACCCTGAGGTCACACTAAATGACCTCGTCCCAGGTCTTTTTCGGTCTACTTCTCACTACACTTCTCACTTTTTGCACCCAATTATCATCCCCCATCCTCTCCACATGCCCAAACCATCTCAATCTACCTCTCTTCATGACAACACCAATACACTCCAGTCCCATCCTACCTCTCAACTCTTCCATCGTAAACCTATCCCCCTCAGGCCTTGCACTCAAGGACGCAATGCACATCCACCTAATTATAATCACTGCTGCCTCCAGACGATTTTTTACAACCTAAGAAGGATCCCTAGTGGTGTACGTGTTAAGGCCAAATCTAAGGTCACCAGTTCAAAAAATCTTCTTTAACCTGAAGAAAATCGTCTATTCTTGTTAATAAAATGAAGACGTTATCTGTGGAGAGCAGTTCAGTAGTTCTGGCTGTTGCCGACACAAAAAAGAAAGTAAAATAAAAGGTTTCCCAATCATATTTATTGACTAATATTTCATTTATAAGGAGGCTACCACACAGCAAACGGAGAGAAGCTGCCTAGAATACCAGGAAAGTCTACCATTTGCAGATATTTATAATAACTTACAAAGCCAGTGTGTATTTAGTTGGAGATGCTTGAACACTCACCCGTAATTAATCCCTTGAATCAGATTATTCCTTCTCCTCAGCTTATACTGGAGGGGTTAGTGAAGGCTACATCTAACCCATTCATTTTGAATAGCCCCTCGAAAATAAATAGGACTGTCTGTTAGTAGCTGAAATAAAATTACGTCCTCAGGGCAAAAGTGTTAAATAAAAATAGGAAAGACTGCGAAGAAGGGCCAGCGTAGTGTAGTGACGAAGGCTGGCTGAGGCATAAACAACTGAGTTTTTCAATCAGTTATCAGTATCGTAAAAAGAAGAATTTATGAATGTTTCGGACTTGTTATGTGAATTATGAAGTGACAGCTGGGAGGGGTGACTGTCAGGGTGGAGAGAGATAATTAAGGCTGAAAGTGTTTGAATGTGAGATAAGGAAAAAGGTATAACTTAGTACTGATAACTGAAAAGCAAACTGACAGGCAAACGAGAGACAAATTCGTAAGGAACACTGATGATGATTTCTTTATTTAAAATCGACATCTTTTCTGACCTAAGAATGGGGTTAGAGTGGGTTTAGAGAACAAGAAAACCCCGACAGAGGGAGAACTATTAAAAGTTTGTCCAGTTAAATGGGCCATACTCATCCACTCACCATTCAAGCCCCAAGAATCCTAACTCCATCTCAGAGGTATAGAATAAGAACAAATGTCAACAACTGCATCACAGCTCAACTGGAATGAATGTTCAGAACAAAAGCAGGCTGTGAATAAGAAAAATGCAAGAAGTCTCTATGGATATGAAACAAATGATTAAGACTGCTTCATAATCTTGCAGTGTGTCTGGTTTAACAGCTAAGAGTCTCAAGAGTCTCGACATGGGGATAAAAGAAAACTGAAGACGAATGAAGCAGATCACAAGAACAAGTAGCCCTTTTGGGGACGTTTTTTAAAGATGGGAGGAAGCAGAAATTTGTCATGTCTCTCGCTGATAAGAATGGGCAAACAAAAAAGATTAGATACATGAGATACTAAAGAAGATTAATAATAGTTTAAAGGAAACAAAAAAGCTTGGACATGTGAGATACCAAAGAAGATTAATAATAGCTTACGGGTGGGGAATGTTATTCTTCCTTAGAGCAAACTCAAAATGAGCAGACTTCGAGAGTGAAAAAAATGTATCTAATACAAGGCAAGAGATAACACAGTTTACTTATTCTGAATGTCAGCATGAGTGTACACTTTGCAGCTTTTGTAATTTGTTCTTGCTACTTGCAGGAAATATCGCGCAACTTGTCAAGACCTCTGATAGTAAAGTGGTAGCTGAGTACTGAATCTAACCCCTCAGTTTGGAAAGGTCTCCCTATGTCAAATCTTAGAAGATAGTTAGAAAAAAAAAAAAATTATATTTCGGCAATGTAATGAATGAGTCAATGTGTTCCAAAGTTCGCCTAAAAAAAATGATCCAAAGGCCTTGCTGGAGTGATAGGTCAGGTTACTAAAATTAAACTGGAGTCCGTAAAAGCCAACAAAGAAGGCCTGACAAAGTTAAGTCGAAGAGTTGAATGTGATACATAAATTATTTACTTCACTTGTCTCGGAGAAAATATGGCCTCTGCAATGGATATAGTAGAATCTGATCAAAGTCAGCCAAGTCAACAGTAATGCAGGCTTAGCTATTCACTCTATATTAGACAAGTGGTGCCAGGCAAACAAACTTCGCTCGACAGCAGTAGTTTTATTGCTCTAAAATACTGAACGGGTACTGCCATTTAGTGTCAGTACGGTACACAATCTAAGGTAATGATACAAATATTTTTAAGTTACGCCCTCTGAAAATCAGTGATCTTGCATTTGATCTTTCAAGGTTACTCAAGGTCAAAGGTCATGGTGCCAAATAAAAGCCCATATGAAACTTCCTATATCATGGTAATAGTAAAGATCTATCTTCAACAAGTCTTGAGTTATTGCCCCCTGAATATCCGTAACCTTGAGTTTCACATTTCAAGGTCACCTATGGTCAAAGGTCATGGTACCGGTACCAATTAAATACCTATATGGGACTTCCTATATGTTAATAATAGTAAATATCTCGATCGTCAACTTGTTTTGAGTTATAACCCCCTGAAAATCCTTGACCTTGAGTTTGACCTGTCAAGGTCACTCAAGGTCAATGGTCTTGGTGCCAAATGAAAGCCCATATTAAAAGTTCCTATATGTTCCGATAGAAAATATCTCTATCTTCAAGCGTTTTCAAGTTATAGCCCTCTGAAAATCAGTGACCTTGATTTTGACCTTTCAAGGTCATTCGATTACCTCTGAAATTTAATCACTTTCTTTGGGGACCAGTGCCCACATATCCTGAAAGTTTCATGTAATTTCATTCAGCCGTTTTTCTGCAATGTTACCAACAAATAAACAACCAGACAAACAACTCGAACAATAACAATACCTCGTCGGACTTCGTCTAGGCGAGGTAATGAAAAGATAGTTTAGGATATCAAGAGTGTCATCCCCCCAATTCAGTGCTTAGTAATCGATCATCTACAGCCCGAGGGAGCATTATACATCCATTAGTTTCAGTTGGACTACAGTATATCATGAAAATTTCCTTGTAATGTTTCCTTATTGCGGCAGTTTATTTAAGGATCGAGTTGATAAGCCGACTGCTCATCGTCTGAATGAGTTTGATGCTTACTACAGTGACACGGGTGCAGCAATTTGTGACAAATTAAAAGGTACCTTGAAAATGTTGTAGAAATAATTAACATGTATATTCTACTTACTTTAGACATGACCGACCATTTCATAAACAAATATCTATCAATCTACCTACAAACATACAGACAGACTGACAGAAATAAAACGAACTCTTGAGAAAGGATCACAGAAATAATAAGGTATATATATATATATATATATATATATATATATACAGTAATCCCTCTAATATCCGACGTAATAGGGCCATGGCGAGGTCCGGATAGTGGTCCTGTCCGGATATTGGGCCCCAGCTTATGGACTTGTGCTTATGGACCCTAACTCAGAGAAACACCTATACAACTCCCTCTGGACATGCATAGCACCTATTTAAGACCCAAATCACACCAATACGGCACATAAATGACTGAAATAAATGCAAAAGAAGCATAAAATGAGGGTTTTGAGGTAGGATCATACAATATTAAACATTCTGGTTACTGGTTCCTGGACTGGTACTTATGGACCCTAACCCAGCCTAACTCAGAAAAACACCTTCCTACTGCACTTGCATAGCTCCTAACACCCTATTCACACCAATAAAGGACATTAAAGAGTGAAATGAAGTGTTGGAGGTAAGTACAGTATGGAAAAAAGTACAGTATGAAACATTCTGCCTACTTACAGCAAGTCCATGGCCATCTCGATGAATAACCGCCTCCTCTCGGACTCTGATTTCCTGAAGCACTTCCAGTACACTGTTCATGAAGTCTTGCACTGAACTTAGTCAATCGCACTCAGAAGTCCGCTCTCTTCACAGTGCGCACTCTTGTCTAACTTATGCTCCATTGTAACTTACTAAGTGTTGCACTCTGCACTTTAACTTTTCCCACTCGTCTAACCATTTTCTAAAGCAAAAACAAACAAGTCTATTTACGTTAAATTTTGTTCCAAATTTGTCTTCTCACTCACAACTGTAAATCCTTACCACAACACACTGTTTCTTTCACTGCACAACACTGTAATTTCCCGTGTGGTCTAGTGGAGAAGTTCTTGCTGTTTAATCACTGTCAGAGTCCGAGAGTATCACTGGCAGGTGACCTAGGGGTGCATCGCTGGGTCGTGGTGATGGCGTACCCACTGCAGACGACTCTGAAGATAGACGCAAACTCACGTCAAGCAGTGACTCCACCATGGCTGATGTGCTGGGCTGTGGCTCAGAGCATGAGGGCCTGTCTTCGGGAGGCAACGGAGTGGAGCCAGGGCTGGGCACAGCGGGGGTCACAGGCCTGAAATAACTGTCAATGGTTGATTGACGCAAGGACCGACGATTCTGACGATTGATGATGTGCTGCCTGAAAGCACGCACTTCCTCCACAAGTCCCAAGGGCCCCATCTCCCTGTTGCAGTCCGGGTGTTCCAGGTAGTTGAGAACAAACTCTAGGTGTTCCCGGAGTGCGCTCAGCTTGGGGATGGCTGGAGTAGTGTCATGCTGAGAGGAGTCCGCATCATCGTCGCCGTCCTCGTCGGAATCTTCAAGCTGGGTACTGACACCTGCAACTGAAGATGCGATCTCGACATCAGACATTGTCTGATACTCAGGATCGCCCTCGTCGTCATCCAACCACTCACGCACATCGTCCACATCAACATCGTCGCCATGCGTATGTAGCCGTGCATGGAAGTCATCCACATCAAACTCTAGAAAATCGTACTCCACACCCGTTCCGAGAAGCAGACGAGACCAACCATTTTCTAGAGTCTTGACAGGGACTTCCTTCCATGCACTGGCCCAGTTGTAGATTGCAGACTTGATGTTGTAGCAGCGAAGGTTTTCCTAAGTCCGCTGGCCTCGCATGTCCCGTCTCTCCCTGTGCTCGTCCTCGTCCTCGAGAACAACCATCACCTTGTCCAGGAACTTCCGTCGGTATAGGCGCTTTGTTGCCATGATCACTCCTTGGTCCATTGGTTGGATGAGAGCAGTCGTATTAGGTGGCAAAAACATGCACCTAATCCGGCCATTCTCAGCCACCAAGTCCTTGTCGCACGGGTGGGCAGGTGCATTGTCGAGAAGAAGGAGGGCCTTTACCTGGTTGCGCGGGATTCCCAGTGTCTTCACCTGGTAATTAATGACCTCCTTGACGAAGTGGCAGTGGAACCAGTCTCTGAAGATCTGGGCTGTAAACCATGCCTTCAAAGAATGGTACCAGATGACAGGAAGGACATCCATCACCCCACGAAGACACCAAGGCTGCTTTGCATGGCCAACAATAACAGGCTTAAGCCGGTGCATGCCGTTAGCATTGGCACAACACAAAGCAGATATCCGTTGCTTGGAGAGCTGGCGGCCAAGTACACGCTTCTCCGTCTCCTCGGCTAGAGTGTTCGTTGGCAAAGAGCGACAGAATAAACCAGTTTCGTCAGCTTTGTAGACTTGACCGAGAGTGAGGCCCTCCCTATCAATCAAGCCCTTCACCTTGTGCTGAAACTCGTCAACTCCATCCTCGTTAGCGTCCAAAGCTTCGCCACGAGCTTTATGGTTGGTAAGGCCATGCCATAACTTGAACGCAAAGAGCCAATCCTCGGATGCCTTCAAGTCTAGGGCGTCATGAAGCCTGGCGAACTTCTCAGCAGCAGCCTTCAGCTCCGTACCACGTACCATCACACCAGCAGCACGTTGCTGTCGATACCAAATCAACGTGAAGCGGTCGATTTCAGCAAACTTGGGAGTAAACATCACCTTCCTCTCCATGTTGCGTTTTCTTCTCAACGAGAAGTCCGCCGTGTACTGCATGAGTTTGTCTCGGGATCTCTTGATATCGAACAAAGTAGATCGGGCCAGATTGAACTCGCGGAGGATATATATATATATACACCAATATATATATATACATATTTTAACATTTTCAGCTGCAGAAACAGAAGAAAGTCTCCTACTAACAGAAGATACTACTTTCTATCACACTACTTGACCCTCATAACATAACGATACAGGAGTGGATACAAACACACCGACTTACTTGGTCTGATATAAAGTACGTCTGCTGATAAAACTCTGGGGTATTGGGAATTCTCAAACTTCTCTCCCATTTTAACCCTGCCCATCCCCCTTCCTGACATCTTTTCTTTATCAGATGCTTATGAAACACCACTATATTCCACCCCTCTAACCTGACCTTAAATTACCACCTTTTCATCTTATATGCTGAAGTTAATTATGAGATAAACACCTGAGTACGGTGCTAGTAACGAAGATGTGCAACTGAAAGGCTGTACAGCCAAAATAGCTACATAAAGGGGGAGGCGGTGGCTCAATCGGTAGAGAGGTGGCTTGCGGTTCTACCGGGCCCAGGTTCAAATCCCCGCTGGGGCGGGAATAGTTTAAAGATTTGAATTTCATGTAAAGCAGACTTTACCGATCTACCAGAAGACCCGCCGACATGTCATAAAAACACCCCCGCTAATACCAGTACACCAGTCCTGTACGAGACAGCCCTAGCATGTATTCAGTACGGACGGTGGGTGTTAGCGCCGAAGTGGTGACATGTAGGTGTGTATGATATGTAGGAGGACTACTGGGCCTTGGGAGCAGGCTGTGATGCCTATGCCCAGAGTCGAACACAATTAAAAAAAAAAATTGAGGTGCAGGATTTAAGCTGCGAAAGAAAGAAAACCTCCGCCACGTTAACTCTTGATTGGCAAAATTAGTATTCTATTCTAGTTTAGGGCAGACGATTTTATTCAACCGAGAGTGATTATAGATGCCTAAGACTTAATACTGTCACCATGAACTCTCAGGAAAAGTAATATTGTTCCAATTTATAAGCATGTGTGTTAATGGCATACAACTCTCATGTAGATCTCCAGCCAAATGATCTCGCATCGCTCTCTCCTCTCCGGTGAGAACTCATAATTACAGTAATTAATTTTTTGGATAGAACACCCCGATACACTCACTTCTCTCCTCTCTGGTGAGAAATCATAACTAATTAACTTTCTTTGATAAAACACCTTGATACTCTCACTTCATCAAGTCCCTCAGCTGAGTAGATAATAGGAATCAGAAAGCAAGCGCAGATCATATATATCTTTTTCCTCAAACAGGTGGTGTCAGTTAATACATTTAGTGAAAAGGCATTACAAGAGCAGCTTCGCGGGTGGACAGAATGAACAGAATATCCTTCCACACATCCTTTCATTGCTAGGGATCAATTCTAAGCTTCAAAAATGTCTCGTGGAAGCCACAATAAAAAAAAAAAAAAAAATCGTAGTAATAAGCTGACCCTTTCATGGCTGGATCTTCCATAGTATTAAATTCCAACTGACGCCACACGATTTTATTCAGCTGAGTGAGTCATAGGAGCCTGATGTAAATAAAGTCAGATACCGTCTGAGTTCGAATCCTGGTGAGGGGAACTGCCGCTATTCAACTTGAGTGTCCACCTACCCTTTAGGTGTTGGCAGAAACTATAAAACAGGGTAACATTTAGCGGAGGTAACTTGGGTAACCTGAATGATTCTGTGGCCCTTTATCCTAGGATACAGGGGAATACCCTCCGCAGGCTCCAAGGTTTAAGTTAAGGAGATAAGTACTGCGTTTAACTGCCTCCCAGAGTCTACCCCAACATTTACTTTTCATCTCTTCTTACCCCCTACTCAGTTACTCCCCCTCCCCCTCCCCCTCTCATCTACTCCTCCTCTTCTCCCCTTCCATTCTTATCATTCTGTTTATCCCTCTCTTCTTCCTGGTTCATCTTCCTCCTCTGGAACTCCCATCCAGCTCTCATCTTCCTTCCTTCTCTTCTCGTCCCCCATTTTCATCTTCCTTCCATTTATTGTTTTTTCTCTTGATCCTGTTCTGGCTGTCCCTCTCATGCAACATTCTTCTCCTCCCTTTTCCTCCTCGTTTCTCCTTACCTTCTCTTCCGTTCCTCCTCCTCTTCTTTATTTCTCCTTCTACTAAACATTTCTTGTCTCTCCCACTTTCATCCTCCTGTTTATTCATATTTCTCTCTTATTATCAATTCTCTGTTCCTCCTCCTCCTCCTCCTCCTCCCAACTCTCCATCTCTTCCCTTCTCTTGTTTTATCCATCCAGCTACTTATACCTCTCCCTCCTTCCCACCTCTCTTCCCTCCCTAGCCCCCCTCCCTCCCCGTCTCCAGCTCCCTCTCCTACTTAATTAATAATCTTGCAGGTTGATAAAAAGCGCCACGTGTAAAATTATCTCCCCGGAGGAGTTCGGGCCAGGGAGTGATGGCGTTGTGTGTGCAGAGGAAGGTGTTTATGTAGACTCTTAACTCCTGGACGCCTTCCCGTGGTGACACCGATATTACAGGGGGTGGAGATGGCCAGTTATACATGTCACTCAATTCTTCCCTTATAATGAATGATAGACCTTACCGCAGCAGTTCACTCCCTGTTCTAAGCTAAAATAAGTAAATAAAAATAAACAAAAATTAATTTAAAAAATCATGGGAGTACCAAAAATATATATAAAAATGAAGCCCTTTGCTCGTACGCGTTAATCTTGACTTGTGACATTCCAACTTAAGCAATAATTTCTGGCTTATTCCTGGCAGTTATATTCAGCAAGCGCATACCTCCGCCAAGACAGAAGCATCCTCTATGTGGTTTTCTTTGCCCAACCTAAATTTAATTGGTTATTCACTTGATGGTACTCAAATCATTATTATTCCGAATCTGGTGTAATTTCATCTCACAGTTTTCTCCATAGTGTCTTTAACAGAGAAGCAGGCAGGCAAAGGCAACCAAACTGAGCCCCCCCCCCTTCACAGACCCCCCCCCTTCACAGCCCCCCCCCCACACACACAAGTACACCCGCACACAATAAACCGTAGCTATCTGACCACCCTTTTCATCTTATCTTCTCTATACGACGACATCTTGGTTTACTTATCTCTTGCTACCTCGAAATGATTTTATTCAACTTATTAAATACCTTGTGATTTCGCTGCCATTCTTCTCTTCATTCTTGCTACCATCAGCCGATTATATTTGATTTTAAAAAGACCCCCTGATGGTTAAGGGGTCAGAAGCGGCCCCCATTAACCCTTCACTACAATAGGGGTCTTGCAAGTCGAATGAAATTGTCTGATGGCAGCACAATTAACCTCCCTCAATCCAGAGAGGTATAATTTTATTCTTGATACCTCCAGACGATTTTATTCAGCTCAGGAGAGGCTTTTAGGAAGTGTCAGGTTAGATACAGTCCTCACTTACCCCTTCACCACAAAAATCTTCCCTAAAAATGAGATAAATCGTCTGGGGGAAGCAAAAATACACAAGAAAATAGGTAACTGGAGTCAAGAAAAAAAAAAAAAAAAAAACTTGCTGAAAAGGTCAACTCTTCCACAGACACTCAATTTCCTATATCAGGGTTTCGTTTTTACATAGTCCTTTCCCTTTAGACTGGAGGAAATTTTTTTCCTTTTGCAGTCTATTTCCCGTAGCACAGTATTAGAATATGACAATACTATTGCTCAATATCCTTTCCATTGCACTTCTTCGTTACTAGCACCATACGTTAGTGTTAATCTCGCGTTACAGCTCGGCATTTAAGATGGAGAGAGAGCAATTTTACGCCTAGTTAAAGTGAAGAGAGTGTAAGTGCAGGCGATTACATGCACCAGTGAGGTCATACATAGTGAAAAAAAAAAAAAAAAAAAAAAAAAAAAAAAATTGTTTTATTCAGGTTTGCGCCAGACTGTTTTATTCAACATGGAGACCCCTACACAAAGGACCAATATACAGTACTTTATCTATTTTTTCTTTATTAGGTATCTTGATTAACCCATGCACTTATACGACTTTAATGTCCTGTATTTCATTACCCTTACCAACTGACGATTCGAGTTTTAGGAGATATTTTTCATGTAGGAAAGTTAGACACAGCTTTCGTTATAAAAGATCTCCCTTAAAATGAACCAACTCTTCTGGAGGTAGCAGGAATAAAGCCACAAAATACGTGATTGGGTTTATGGGGTTAATAAATCTGGCGTTTGTGTAGCTTTTCTCTTCATCTGTGAATTTATCATATTTCCATTCATCTGCTGTTCACTTGTTAATCCTCTCTATGTAATTAATTATTCGTTCAAAGCCTTATAACTTTTTGTCCCTCACTATCTGCCTGTCTATCTACCTGATTGTCTCGGGTATTAAGATTCATGAAGGGATAATCAGATGTAGCCAACAATGTATTATGTAATTATAAAGTTGCCCTGGGTGCTCAGTAACCCGGACTCACATTTATAAAGTCTCCTATTTTTAAGTTTTGTGTAAGACTGACTATATGTACACTCAAGGAAAATTCTGCTCTATATACTTCCTATCATCTCATACCAAAAATTGCACTCTGTTTCCAATACTGCACTGTAAGAAGAGATTAACACAGGAAACTGGCGATGGTTACGAAAAGAGTGTTAGGTACCAAAAGAATGCAGAGACGTAATTCTCTCTTATTTTGCCATCGAGTTACATGAAATAAGCTGCTAAAAGAAGAAAATCTACGCCAAGTTAAGGTGCAAGAACTAAGACCGCCAGGCAGCTCGCGTCTCCACATTATATACAAACTTCCCCCACACTGGGATTCTGTAGAGGAGATTAATGTTGACCAAGCTCCTGCCTCAGCTTCCTCCCGCGGTTTGTCAGCTCGACATCCACATCACTTTTATCCGCTCTCAGTTGGAGTGATGGGATTTTCGGAGCGTTTTTTCATTCCCCTAAGATTCATCGAGTGCATTCTGATTTCCAGAAAAAAAAAAAAAAAAAAAAAACCGCATGTGATTTTTTGTTAGTTGAGTGAAAGCATTTAAGAAGCAACATGCGGTTTAGTCCCTTCACTATGACGGTTTTTAATAATCTATTCTTGCTACCTCCAGACGACTTTATGGAGAAACCTCTTGTAGTAACTGGGTAAATAATAGCTGCATCTAACCTCTACATTTCGAAATCTCTCCTAACCTAAACAGAATCTCATTCGGGTAACAAGAACAAAACAGAAGATAGGTAACCTGACTGCAGGGCTTACTGTATCAACATTTCCCATACAACTGGTGCTGTAAATCGAGAGAAACCAGCAAATTAACTTAAAAAGTAGGAATGCAGCTCTGGAAGGTTATTTTTCTTTTTAGTTTACTTAGGAATTACACAACAGACAAGTATGTCAAACAGTGAATCAAGTACTGCCAAGCAATACAAAGTCTCCTACCGGATAATAGCCATACATATGTAAACTGACCTTGGGAGTATAGGGTTGGTTGTTGTGCGCGACACACCGTCATGGTCAGGGGAACAATTATGTTAATTTATATCAAAATCTGTCCATGCATGTGGAAATTACAGAGCGCACACGTATGTAGGCTACTGTAAGCATGGCTGTATGACAGCACCTGACCTTGTATGAGCCCCAAGTGTAACACTGACCTTGGGGGCATATGGCTGGTTGTTTCGCGCAACACACCGTCATGGTATGGCGAACAATTGTGTGAAGTTGTACCAAGATCTGTCCATGCATGTGGAAGTTACAGAGCGGACACGAAATTGCGGACGGACTGACGGAAGTACTGACTTAACCGCGCAGACCTACAGTCCACGACCGGTTTGACCGGTGGGGGACTATAAATGCTACTGATCAAGAGAACCTGATAAAAATTCTTTAACCAGAAAGTAATACTGCATGATAATTTCTTGCTTTTACTTTTACTCTTACCAATATCTCTATCCCTTCACTACAAAAATGTCTTTTTAACTTTTATGGAGGGGTTAGCTATAACATTTGTTATCGTCATCATTATTACTGAAAAAAAAAAAAAAATCGAATAACTTGTCTAGTGGCAGGCTGATTACAATAAAAACGCTAAAACGAAATCACTACCACGAAACCTTATCAAAAGAAGTTACCTCTGCATACTTGTAAAATATAGCCTACTCATTTATACACCAATACACAATATAGACGGTGGGCAGTAGTGTCGAAGTGGCGACATGTGAAGGCATGAGAAACAGGATGTTAAGCGTATGCCTAGAGTCGGACACAAAAAATACACTAAATAATAACTTAAAAACAGCAGGATCATTTACAACACACCCCTGGGGTATAAACACAACCTATGCATTCACTTATATCCCTTACCATATCTTAAAAATCAGTAGGATAAAAATGGAATCACTTACGCCAAACCCTTCCTGCAAAATTTGGAGCGGGCTTGACTAATGGCTCTACTACATTTTACGCAAAGGACGGAAAGAAAAATTGGATAAGGAAGATCGAAGAGGAGGGGCGGGGGCGCTGACTGATGAGAGGAAACCGTAGAGAGAGGAGCGGCAAAAAGGAGAGGAGGAAGAGGAGGAGGGAAAAAGGAAGAAGAGGAGGGATAAAGGGAGAGGAGGAAGAGCAGAAAGGAAGGGAGAAAAAGGAGAAGGAAAAAGGGAGAGGAACAAGAGGAGATAAGAGGGAGGAGATGAGGAAGAGAAGAGAGGAGGGGAAAAGAGGGAGGAGGAAGAGGAGGAGGGAAAAAGGAAGAGGAGGAGGGATAAAGGGAGAGGAGGAAGAGCAGAAAGGAAGGAAGAAAAAGGAGAAGGAAAAAGGGAGAGGAACAAGAGGAGATAAGAGGGAGGAGATGAGGAAGAGAAGAGAGGAGGGAAAAAGAGGGAGGAGGAAGAGGAGGAGGGAAAAATGGAGGAGGAAGAGGAAAGAGGAGGGAAAAAAAAAGAAGAGGAGGAAGAGGAAAGAGGAGGGAAAAAAAAGAAGAGGAGGAAGAGGAGATGAGAGGGAGAAGAGGAGGAAGAGGAGATGAAAGGGAGAAGAGGAGGAAGAGGAGATGAGAGGGAGAAGAGGAGGAAGAGGAGATGAAAGGGAGAAGAGGAGGAAGAGGAGATGGGGAGAAGAGGAGGAGGAGGAGGAGATGGGAGGGAGGAGAGGAGGAAGAGGAGATGGGGAGAAGAGGAGGAGGAAGAGGGGATGGGAGGGAGGAGAGGAGGAGGAGGAGATGGGAGGAAGGAGAGGAGGAGGAAGGAGAGATGGGAGGGAGGAGCGGAGGAAGAGGAGATGGGAGGGAGGAGTGAAGATAAGAAGATGGGAGGGAGGAGAGGAGAAGAGAATGGGGAGAGGGAACGGAAAGACAGGAAAACCGGATAGGCTGAGATGAGAGAGAAGAAACACGAGGAAAATTGGGGAAATAAGTTAAGAGGAAAGGACAGAAGAGGAGAAAGGAGGGAACGGAAATTGGGAGAGGATGAGAGGAGGGAAGAAGAGGAGGAGGAGAGGAAAAAAATACAGGATAAGATGAGAAAGAAGAGGAGAAAAAAGGGGAGGAGGAAACCGATGATTCAGGTCAGGAAAGGGGAAGAAAAAAGTGAGAACAGAGGAGGAGGGAGGGAAGAAAGCGTGAATGAAGGAGAGGGAAGAAAAAAGGAGAAAGACGAGACGTTTGCGATAAAATATAGGTTATAAGGAAGGAAGAGGAGGAGGAGGAGGATAAGACAGAAACAAACAGACAACAAGAGAAGAGGAAAATAGGGAAAATGAGAAAGAAAAGACTCGATGGGGTTTGAAGAAAAAAAAAAAGGGGGGGGGGGAACAGAGAAGAGAGAAGAAAGTGGAGAGTTGAGAAAGAGAGAAGAAAAAAAAAAGGTAAAATGGAGCGAGAAGAAAAAGTACGAATGGAGAGAAAAAACGAGGGAAAAAGTAGTGTGGAGAGGGAATGAATGGAAAAGAAGTATTGAGAGAGAGAGAGAGAGAGAGAGAGAGAGAGAGAGAGAGAGAGAGAGAGAGAGAGTTGGTTACCCTGACTTTTTACGAATGAGATATGAAATGGGATTGGTAATGGAGACAGGAGAATTTTCAGTGATTATTTCCAGTTTCCTTTCTCACTCTGAATATTTTACTATGGCTGGCAATGGGCCCTTTTTCTACCCGTTCAGGCCGAGGACGTCTTATACTTCATTCTGACTGTATCCAGACGATTTCATTTAGCTCAGGGGGGAGCGGGAACTTCACCTCTGCAAGGGTCTGATGCAGCTTTCAACAGACCCTTCACTACGAGAGATCTTAACTCGTACTCCAAACATTATTTGGATACAGTATGAGAAAGCAACATCTTTGTGACGTCATCTGTTTACCTCAATTCCTCCTTTAAAAAAAATGCTTTTTCCATATGAAGTTTCGAGAAAACGCCTATGGCAAGAGCAGAGAACACAATGTTAGTAGGAAAGCTTTAACTACGTGGATGTCGTTCTTAGTTAATTCGCAGCACTTCCAGACAATGTCATAAAATTACAAAAGGACCTCAAGAAGCGATGTTCATGAAGGCTACATCAAATCCCGCCAGTTCGAAAAGTGAGAGGAGTAGTCATCTAAAAAAATGTCAAGCTGTTTGTGTGTGTGTGTGTGTGTGTGTGTGTGTGTGTGTGTGTGTGTGTGTGTGTGTTTATGTGCGCGCGTGCGTTTGCTCGTTACTTTCCATTATCGACATAATTCTTTTTGCATTAAGTCGAGGTAAGTCCAGTGAGTGTCAGAGAATACACACACACACAAAAAAAAAAAAAAAAAAAAAAAGCGATCGCGTGCGACACCTTGGCGCGAAATTCTTGGGAATCGCGACTCGCGAAAATAACTTTTTCGACTTTTTGGTCACAAATGGTCATTGTGAGGTCAATAACCGTATGGAAACAAAGAAAATAATAAATGTTAATATTCTGTGATGGAAAGGCTAAGAGCTGGTCCGGGAAATTTTTGTGAACAAGCACTATATATATATATAAGAGACCGCAGAGTGGAGTGGTTAATTTATTGCACATTATGATCGGCGGTAGACAATGAACTGAGGGTGGAATATTTTATGAAGTGTGGCGACTGTGACCTGTGCGGGTGTGTGTGCGTGACCATAACCCTTCATCATTTTTCACAGTTAGTCCTCAGTCACTGCCTCCTCTCACGTCATCTATAATCTAGCTTCTAACACTCTGATAATAATACATTACCTCCCCACCCTCCAATTTCATATGTTTCCTCTCTTTGGCTCTTTTTTTTTTGTCATCTTTCTCTCCTTTTTCTCACGTCATCACTTCCTTATTTCTTTCTTGCATTACCTTTCCTCAAATTTATAGGTCATATATCATCTACAGCTGTTGCTTTTATAACCATTTTTCCTCTCCGATACTTCATGACTATTTCCTCTCATTTCTGCTTCCTATTACTTCATCCTTCTAGACTTCTATCACCTTCATAATCTTTTATTTCCTCTCCTTCCTCTCGCGTCATTTGTCCTCTCTTATTCTCCCTCAACGTCGTATTTTCTCTCTCTTCTTCTTCTTCTCACATATTTCTTTCACTTTTTCACCTCACGTTATCTTTTTTCTAACTTCTATTACTTGTACATTACGTACAACCACATTTTATCTCGTCTTTCTCAAGTCATTTTTACCTTCTAACCACCCTGTGTATATATATATATATACAGTATACTATACTCCTCTTCCGACCCAGACACCCTACACCACAACCTCTCAAGCCTGACTCACTCATCTTCTTTGTGTGTCCATGTCAACCTACAGTTTCGCTCCATTTATAATACGAGTATCTGACACTCCTCACAAATTTCACTCACTTTTAATCTTCGTACTTCTGTGTTTCTGTCCCTCTCTTCTCCGCCCACCATTCTTAAGCTTGTGGCCCACTATCAGTAGCAGTATCTTCATTACCAGATGGTCACAAGTTCGATCAGAACAGTGATAATCCAAGTAGAGACTAGTATTACTCTCCTATGCAAAGCAGGTTCGAAATCTGCCACAAGCCCATCGACACATCGTAAAATATCGCGTCTGATTTGAACGAGACAACACTATATCAGATACATCAGATATTCCCTGCCATCCATGTGTGTGTGTGTGTGTGTGTGTGTGTGTGTGTGTGTGTGTGTGTGTGTGTGTGTGTGTGTGTGTGTGTGTGTGTGTGTAGATTAACTCAGGTGTGTGTCAGGTAAAAACCAAGAGGTATTTACTGTTGAATCATTGCGACCGACTCAGACAAACCTTTTAACACGTTCAAACAGTGTGGCAAAAAAGGTGAAAGTTTTAAACAAAAGTAATTGAATGACGCAAGTACAGAAGTGACAGGGAATGATTATCAAGTAGAGAGAGAGAGAGAGAGAGAGAGACCAATTGACTGGGGACGGGTTCACTGGCCTGGTTTAATATTTACAAGCTTTTTCGAGTTTTAACTTGTGGATACGAGTGTTTGTCAACCTCTTTGCTTTGTTTATTCTTGCTGCCTTCAGACGATTTTCTTAACTATGGGGATGAGATTTGTAGTGCCAAGGATGGAAACAACTGCCATTCACCTTTTAAAACATGACTTCTCTCCGTAATCTTAATGTCAAGGAAGAAAATACAACCTAAGACGCGTTATCAGACTGAAGGGGACACTGCTTCTGTCCTCACTCACTCCGCTAACACATACTTCACAACCAGACTAGGATGCATGTACAAGGGGAAAAACAACCAACTTTCTATAATCATCAACTGCATTGTAGACTTGCCCCTTGTGAATGTTACTTCGGTCCCCTGATAAGAACCCAAACTGTTACGTAAGTCAGGTTGGTGTGAGAGTGAGGGTGAAAGAGTGGGGGTGAGAATTTAGTGTTTTTTTTTTTTTTCTATGTATTAAATGTGGACATGTACTTGAAATTCGTGTCCAATATCATTCTGTGTGACGAGGCACGGGGCTGTGTTACATTTCGGATAGCTTTTCATGTCAACAAGTGGGCGCGCGCGCGCGCACACACACACACACACACACACACACACACACACACACACACACACACACACACTAGTTCTCTCTCTCTCTCTCTCTAAGTGAGCAAAGACTGAAGCTGCTATAAATTTCATCACTCCCTTTCTCCAGTATCAGCCTCACCAACTTCCGCCTCCCACTGACAGTGTCTCTTTTAGGAGTCGTTTTCATGAAGGATCTTAACCAATTTTTACAACAAACTATGGTACCGGAGAGGGACGCCTTCACGTGGTGACACATATAACCGGGAGGTGGAGCTGTTTTGTTATATACACTTTCCCAAATCCCCTCCCTATCCCCTAAAAAGAGGATGGTGGACTGCGGAACGAGGACACATTTGGCTAACAGGCCACCGGGTTTACATTTAATTTCATATGAACTTGGCGTTGTAAATATCGTACTTGTACTACTACGATAAACTATAGATCATTTATCTTAACTCTGAGGAGATTTTCGACTCTGCGTAGACTATTTCTCGCAACTGAAGTACAGAGTAAGACAATGCTACAGCTCTACATTCCTCCCATTGCATTTTGTGACTAGCACTATTCCGGCATCACTGTCTTGTTAAAGCTTAGCATTCAATATGGAGACACGGCAGTTTTACGTATAGTTAAAATCAACTGAGTAAATTCTTCACACTGATGAAACATTACCAGTTATTATTAAGTCACGTCTTTTTCAATAATTGTAATATTAACTTTAGTACCAACGTGAAGCTCTTGGTTGCTGTATGACCGAATATAAACAAGAAACTTCATGAATACAGCCACAGATCTTTCTTCCAGGGAGAAAAAAACGCTTAAACTTTGAGACGGCTTTAAGCTTCAAATGAGGCAGTTTCATTTTTTACTTTCGTTAGTTTCCGATAGGCGAAATGGGAGGGATTTAAGATGCATGAGAAGAGACGGTAACAGTGACAAATGACGAGTTAAAAGAATGTAATGGAGTAGCTTTTTATTACCTATGGAGTTAGATACTGATTGTATCGCGTGCTTCGGTTGGTGTTTGTTGTAGTTGTTGATGTTCCTGTTCCTGCTGTGTCAGTTCTTCTTCGTCTTCTTTTTCTTTTGCTTCTCCTTCTTCTTCTTCCGTCCTATCTTTCTTTTCTTCTTCTTCTTGGAGAATACTTTGACTTATAACTTCATGTCCACACTGTCCAATCTTACGGAGCATCCTAAAACTCAAGATACGGTCCTTTGGTAACAACTGTATACCCGGTACTCTTTCCATCTTTACTTGGCCCAGCTTTCGTCCTTTTCTAATTTATTTCACGTAGCTTGGTGGGGAACGAAAACATTGCTGCTGTTCTACACCCTTTCCAAAACACATCGCGAACAGCACTATATCCTTGTGCTAATCTCCTGCTACAACTCACTCAGCATTTAGGATGGAGAGATGGCAGTTTTAGACCAAGTTAGAAGTAAAAAGAGTATAACTGGTGCTTTCTACCAATAACCACTCATCTCCAGTTCGTCAATTTTGCTGTTCAATTTAAGAAAGGTCACTAGTATTCGTCCTGTTTATATTTACCTCCGGCGACGAAAGTTGGAGGAGGTTATGTATTCACCTCTGTATGTTTGTCCACAAGATCTAAATAAAAGTTATTGATGGATTTCAATGAAAGTTTGGATACGTGGGTCAAGGGCCAAGAAAGTGTTAATTAAATTTTGGTGGTGATCTGAGTTCGAGTCCCGGTTCAAGACTTTTTTGTTTGTTTGTCCTCAAGATCTCAAAAAGATATTGACGGATTTCGATGAAATTTTTGTGGATAAGTAGGTCATGGGCCAAGGAAGAGATTACTAAAGTTTGATGACGATCTGAGTTGTATGGTACACGCGTTGGCGGAGGTATGAGCTCTCTGAATGTTGTTTACTTGTTTTTGCTGAACCCAGAAGACTTCGTTCAGTTCAGGAAAAATCTCTATTATTCGTCTTTTCCTTTTTCTGGTACCAGTCGATTTCCTTTAGTTCAGGAAAGATTTCGAGTAGAAACGAAGTAAATGAAGGCTGTATGTCAGCCTTCCAGTTCAAAAAGTGTCCCGTAAGCAGAATAAAACCGTCTGGTTATGGCGAAAATGAAATATATATGGCATCAGAGTGAAGAGGCAATAAAGCGTTTTTTATACTCTCCATACTGACTAGATCCCTGAACGTATCCGGTTTCAGGAAAAATACGCGAGTCTTTGTCAAGTTATGTTAAGCGAATGAACAGTCCAAGAAACAACCACGCTATCTTCCCAGTTTGGTTTTGAGATTTTTTACAATTGCCAAAACAAAATGAAAATCTTATCTCGAGTAATGGTATTGCGGATGGTTTAGTTCTCACAGCTCTTCGTGCATGTTCACTCACAGAAACTTTTCAACCACGAGAACTCTCTAGTTTTAATACTATAATTTAGTTTCAAGACATTTTTACTGGCGCTGAAACACAAGGAAGGGGGGGGGGGGAGGAGGAGGCCGAGGATGAGATGGAGGGATGGAGTGGAGAGGTATATGAGAGAGGGGAGTGTGAGCTGGGAGCAAGGCAGTGAAGTGGCACTGGACAGGGCGACATGGAAGCTATTTGTTTGTGGCCACCCTAACAGGACTGAGGCGTCTGGCAATAAACAGACAGACAGAGACAGAAACACAAGGAGTCTCATCTCGACTAATTCGTGTTTTGCAAGGTGAGGGGTAAAAAATCGTTTACTACTGCACTGAGTCTGCTTCACCCTTAGGATATGACTGTCACTTTCTTCAAAAACGCATCATATCAAAGAGAATCATTTATGGTCTGGGATATACTGAGCCACTCTCGGGTTAGGAATGTTAGCCAGTAAAGGAAAGTTAAAGATGAGAATGTCATATTATGCCATCTTTGTTCCCGACTATACTCGACAAACTTTAAGATGGTATTTGTTTTACTCTCTCTCTCTCTCTCCACATCTTCCTACATTTCCCCTTGTTCTTCTCCTTCCTTTCCATTCTCCTTAACTCCACTCCTCTTCTACTCCTATCGATCTTCTTTCTCTTCTTCTTCCTCCCCAATCTTTCTCCACTTTTCCTCCTACCTCCTCTTCCCCATATCTTTTTCCCATCTCCTAGGGTACAAAGGAAAGCAAACGGGAACAGACCTGTTGGTCCTTTCGCGGCTGTTTGGTATAGGGAAGGTTATACCTAATAAAATTATTCTATCAGCTAAAGACATGGACAGAAATGTAGGAAGGCTTAAAACTAGTTCCTGTAAATCTCCACTGTTAAGCTGCCTCCTTCCCTCTTACTCTCATTCCTCCTCTTTTCCTTTCCCTCTTTACTCCCTTTTCTAATTTCACCTCTTCCTCCTCCTCCCACCTCCTCTTCTTTCTTAAACCAATTCCCAGAACCCTCGATTTGAACGTAAGTTCCTCATCCTCTACTTTCACTTTTTTCATTCATTTCTCCTCGTTTTCTACTTCTTCATTTACTCTAATCTTGTCACTGCCTCACTTTCTCATCATCAGTATTTTCCTCCTCTCTTTTTTCCTTCCTCCTCCTCTCACTCTCCCTCTGTTCATTCTCTTCTCTTCATTTTCTCTTCTCCTTACAGCCATCGTCATCATCTTCCCCCTCATTTTTCCCTATTTCTCCTCTTCTACCTTCCTTTCTTCCTCTCTTCCACAGTCTTTCTTCCCTACTCCTCCTCCTCTTCCTCTTCTTCTTCTCCCTCCTCCTCCTCCTCAAACCAATCCCACACACTCCTCAACCACCCTCCTTCCTCACCCTCAAGGCGCACACCCAAGGCAATTACGGCGGCTAATTAAACACGGTAATCCTACTTAGCTTCATAATAACGCAAACTTAAGCGGCCCGGTAATGCCCTCGATAACACGCGGCGTGGAACTGGCCAATTACCACGCCTCGCAAACAACCCACGCGAGAAAGGGGGCGTTGAAATGCAGCGCCTGGTGTTATTAAGTTCTCGTGTGTGTGCTGCCATTCCCGACCCACCCCCCTTTCTGCTCTCTCTCAACAATTCAACCCCAAGACGTCCTTATTCTATGCTTACCACCGAACGATTTTATTCGCCTTACGGGAGACCATCTGTATCGAAAATCTAACCCCCCTATTCAAAGTCTGTCTCCTTAGCTGAATACAATCATCCAATGGTAACAAGAATGAAAATATGAGTGAAATAATTAACTCTTTCAGCCATGACACTTATTTCCTTATCTTTTATCAATTAATTTGGGTAGACCTTTCGAAATGGAGGGACTGGATATGGCATTTATTAAACATTTCACTAATAGGGATTCCTCTGGTGGTAGGAAGAACAAAGATGGAGAGGAGAGAGAGAGAGAGAGAGAGAGAGAGAGAGAGAGAGAGAGAGAGGTGGGGAGGGTAGCGTAGGAGAACTTCAGTCCGATAAGGTATGTTACATTTTATTTTTCATTAATTTCCAGACGAATCTTAACGCTCTCTCTCTCTCTCTCTCTCTCTCTCTCTCTCTCTCTCTCTCTCTCAGGCAGCCGGTCAGCCCCTCAGTAAACTTGACTTTAAGAGGTGTTGGTGTTGATAAGACGTGGGCGTGGGGGCTTTTAGTTTTATCTGGCATTAATTTTCTCTGTCTTAAATGTACTCTCTCTCTCTCTCTCTCTCTCTCTCTCTCTCTCTCTCTCTCTCTCTCTCTCATGCGTGTTTTTTCTCTCCAATCTGCATTCTAAGTCCGTACTCTCATCTCTCTTTTCCTTTGATAATTGGAAGGACATGGCTGGCTACTGCCTGAAGGTGCTTGCAGGTTAGGGCAGGGCAGGGCAGGGCAAGACAGGATAGGGAGGGCAGGTAAGGGCAAGATCGGATAGGGCAGATCAGGTCAGGGCAAGGCAGAGCAAGGTAGACCACTGGATGGCAGGGTAAAACAGGGTAGGACTGATGTTTCAGCGAAACATGGCTGGACATGGCAGGGCACTAAAAAGGCAGGGCAAGACAGGGCTTTGCGGGGCAGGGAAAGGCAGGGCAGGGCAGAGCAGAGAAGGATAAGGAAAACAGGGCAGGGCAGAGCAGAGAAGGATAAGGAAAATAGGGCAGGGCATGGGAGGGCAGTATGGGAACAGTTAGGGAGGGCAAAACAGGGAAGGCAGGACAGGGCAAGATAGGGCAGTAAGGGGCAGGGCAAGACTGGGAAGTGCGGGTCAGGAAATGGCAGGACAGGACAGGGCAGAGCAGTGAAGGACAAGGCAAGACAGGGCAGGGCATGGGAGGGCAGTACATGAACGGGTAGGGCAGGACAGAGCAGGGCAAAGCTGGACAAGGGAAGACTGGGCCGGGCAGGTGCTTGCAAGAGGCGGGCGTGGACTGCCTGCTGATGGAGAGGGTTGAACTGCCGGGCAATTAAGGGCTGCTCGGAATAATTAGGTTTTTCTTGGCTTCCTTCCCTTCTTTTTTGTATGATTCTTTGTGTGTGTGTGTGTGTGTGTGTGGTCATTTCTATAATATTCCTGTTCTCTCCATAAAACTTATTCATTTTTGGTTGCGCCACATTTCATTATATTTGTTGTTTTCATTTCTTTCGTGTTACAATTCTTCATCAGATATTATTTTTTTACGGTATTTTTAGCTGCTCTTCCTCATAAGCAAATTTTATGTTTGTATTTTAATTCTGGTGTAAGTTTATCTATTTTTGCATGCACCTTTTTACAGTGTTATTGTATTCTCATTTCACTATGTTGCTTCTTCGTCGTTTTTCTCATTCGGATATATTTTTATTGTATTTTATCCTGCAGGCTCTTCTTTATTTTTATTCTTACTGATTTTTTCTATCGTTAGTTTTACGGTCAGATTCCATTCTTTTTCATTCTGATCACGATTTTGTTGTACTCTCTCTCTCTCTCTCTCTCTCTCTCGTCGTTTATATAACCTCTCCAGCAACAGACAGAATTAATACGAAAATTGGGTCCGAGTGCTATCGTGATCATCGCCGTGATAAGAGGCTCGACCAATCACAACTCGCGCTGGGTGGACGCTCGGGGAATTGGCTTTTCTTATTGGTTGATGTACAGCCGCTCGGGAGGGACGGAAGGGGAGAGGTGGGGAGTCGGGGTGGGTGGGGAGTAAGGTAGGGGTGGATGGGGAGTAAGGTAGGGGTGGGTGGGGAGTAAGGGTGGATGGGGAGTAAGGGTGGATGGGGAGTAGGGATGGATGGGAAGTAGGTGTGACTGGGGGGTACGGGTGATTTAGGAGTAGGGGTGGATGGGGAGTAGGGGTGGATGGGGAGTAGGGGTGGATGGGGAGCAGGGATGATTGGGGAGTAGGGGTGATTGGGGAGTAACGGTGACTGGGGAGTAAGGGTGGATGGGGAGTTGACAGGTGGATGAAAATCTATGAGGAAGGAAGACGAGGTATACGTAATAATTTTTTCAAGCCTCATTAAAATTACATATATTCCACACACATGCACGTTTGATGAGGTCAGGGGACGGAAGGAAGAAAGTGTTGATGGATGGATGGATGGATGGAGGCAGGGAGGATCATGAGGGCTATGGGTGAAGACGGGAAAGAAAGGGTGATATTATTATTCTAGTCTCAGCAGTACATACACATACCACAGAAACGGCTAGGCTGTTTGGTGGGGGGAAAATAAAAATAAATAATGAGGCGAGACGGCAGGTGGACTCAGGGTTATAATGCATAGGTGTGAGGAATGGAAAGTGGGAAATATACTGGCTGGATTTTTATTTTCATCACTATATACCACATGCACACGACGTAGGATGGTAGGGATGGGGATAGGGGATGGGGATAGGGGATGGGGATAGGAGATTGGGAGAGGGACGGATGATGGAGGACTGGAGGATTATGAAGGATAGGTGTGAATTAGGGAGAGAGAAAGATTTAGGGAGTAACTTGCTTATTTGATTAATATATACACATGCCGGTGCCACACGCAAGGGTACGGTAGGTAGGTCGGTGGGGGATGGGGATAGGGTGAGGGAGGAGGACTGATGGATGGATACAAAAATGGAGAGTTATGAGGGAAAGGTGTGGAAAAGGGAGGCAGGAGATATACCGAGCAGTCTTCTAGTGTCATGAACATATATACATACCACACGCATAGGTAGGAAGGATGGTTGGAGGGGGCGAGAGGGGGTGGGGAGATGGGAAGCAATATGAATGAGGGAGACTCGGCGGCTCGGTCGATTTAGTGCTGGCCCCACATTTCGAGGACGTTCTGAGTGATGCATTCGAGCCCCACCGAATGCCACTGAGTCTGTGAGGTGGACGCTCACAAACTAACATCTTGTCCAAAGTAACGAAAAACTAAACCTACACTATACCAGTGTCTGCTTCAACTGTCTTCTGTTTCGCCGTCTGTGCTCTGTATCTCTCCTACCCTTCTAATCCTCCCTAAAACTTCAGTTTTTTTTTTTTCTTATGGGTGAAGGAACGAGTTATGAGATACAAGAAAGGAAAGGTTGGGAAATATGGAGTAGTTTGGTAATGTCATCAATACATACACATTTCACACGCATGGGTAGGAAGGCTGGTTGGTTGGGAGGGGGTGGGTTAACACGGCATAAATGCAGCTGGCTGGTGGATGAACGAAGGAATGGATAGTTATGAAGTAGAAGTATGACGGTAAAATCGCGATATCCTAAACAGTTTCCTAGTTTCATTACTATATTCATGCCTCTCTTTTTTCGTCCAAGGAGAATGGAGGGAGTCAGGGGGGTCAGGGAGGGGAGTCAGGACCAAGGACTGAAGAATGGATGGATGGAAGGTTATAAGGAACAGGTGTGAGGACAAGGAGGGAGGGAACTATACGGAGCAATTACCCAGCCTGTCAGTACACGCCAAACACGCACCTTACCAAGTGAGTCATGCTTAGTAATAGACCAGGATAAATATATGAATACAATACTACAAGGAGTTAAAAAAAAAATCAATAAATATATAAATTGCAAAAAGGAGATTATGAAAAAACACAATAAATAAATAAAAACATTACTACAAAGAAAGAATATAAAGTAAAACGTTCTCTGTTCAAACGTCAATATGAAGTGAGGTGTGCGTAATACCAGAACAGAATAATATCTAAATACAGCATCAAGTGGATGGAATATAAAGCAAAACATCCCCTTCTCAACCATCATTACCTCCTAATGCAACGTGATCCAGACGGAGACAAAGAACCCTGTGAGGTGTATAATTAATGAAGGAAAATTGATTTATATGAATTATACTAAACGTGAAAGGTTTAGTAATTTTTATGCATTTTCATTCTAACCAATTACAAACAGAGAATATAATATGGTCTTGTTTTCTCATGTGTTTTCTCGTCACTAATGATGTATATATATTTATCTGATTACTGGCCAGAAACGTATCCTGTACGGGGTGCCTCAGACAATGGAACTTCAACAAATTGTGATTCTGACTACAGTGATGAATTAAATCGTTACTTTTTCTGGATATGACACTGACGATTTGTTTTCCAACGTGCCGTATTGATTAGGTGCAGTGACCTACCTAACTTGACAATTTTCTCCACTGATCAAACAATTTCAGGAAGCAAAGTTACTAAGTCTAAAATTACTGTATCATCCATAAGCTAACTCCATCATTTGGAGCTGACGACGATTGTTCCTCATGGGAGATCCTCAATGATGAGATTCTTAGACATTACGCAATCCTAATCTAAACTAAAAGATATAATAATCCTTCAATCCCGTGACCCTTATTAAATTTTCAGTACCACTACACGATTTAAGTCAACGTAAGATAAGGGATTAGTGAAAGAAATACCAAACCCGTCCATCGCCCAAGGCTAATACAATTTTGTTTTCTAGGAGCAAAAACAAAAGAGAAAATGTCACTCTACTGAAGGAGCTAAATACTACACGAAACAAAGCTCCAAACAGCAGCGTGCTGTGTCTCCTCGGTCACACTGTGGTTCTATTTCAATACTGGATCAGATGACATACCAGTGGACCTGACAAACCCGGTGTTAGATAAAGAAAAATAAAAAAAAATGAAACGACTGACAACCTACACACTCAGTGTATTATTCTGTTACTGGACATGAAACACACACACACACACACACACACACTCGCAGACACGCAGACACACACACAGATACAGATACAAACACAGACACATACAGAAACAGAAACAGACACAGGAATACACAAAAACACAAGCCCCCCCTCCCCCCAAACAATTCCATGGAAGAGTCTAGATTTTGCAAAGCCCTTTCGTTATCTAGATTAACATCAGTGACAGTCCGTAATGGAGGGTGCAAGCGTAAGTAAACGTGCTGGGTACATGCCACCTCAACACCAAAAACAAGATTAGTAACTCTTTTAAATCCTCTTTCTGTCCTCATTTTTTAAATACTAAGAGTACTGGGTAATTTGCTGTCAGATTTAGTGTAGCTAATTCACATAAACATTAAAACGTGGCCCTATATCTCTTGTCCCAGTATTGCGATGTAAGGAAGGACATAAATGTGGAAGAGTGAGATAGTGATGATGTAAGAATGGAAGTGAGGGAAAAAGAATGAAACGAAAATTAATATACCGTAGTGTGTGTGTGTGTGTGTGTGTGTGTGTGTGTGTGTGTGTGTGTGTGTGTGTGTGTACAGTCAACCAAAAAGTATTGGCATACACCTGAGGCGAAACAATTTGAGACACCGCACGATGGTTATTGGAAACTGAACGACGATTTTTTTTTCCCCCATGCTGATAAACTTGCTTTCTTAAGGATGCTATATATGGCTTGCTGGTGGCATTTTCTTGTCCGTATTATATTATAGGTACTATAGGTCACAAAGGTAAAGTATCGGTGCACAGGGGGTCCAGTGCCTACAGAAAACATCGGTCAACTGCTGATGTCTGCCAACGTTTCACTGTGTATGAACAACGTCTGTCTATATAAACATAACATTTGCTCTATGTTTGCAAGAGGATATTGCTAGTTGGCGATATATGACACCTCCCGACATCAGGGCTGCCAACGTGTGGTAGGTCGGGCACTAATATTTCAGTGACCTTCGTTCTGTGGTCCCAAATGTTTCACGCATATTGTGCACTGATACTTTTGTGACACATTGTACACTACAATGATTATAGATACATCTTATTGAGAATTCATGAGATATATTGATAATTTCGGATATCATCGTACCTACTTTTCTGGGTGACTGTAAACCGTCTCAGGCGCAGGTGGTTCGAGTTGTTAGATTGTTAACAACCTGTAAAGCGCATCATGACACGAAACGGGTAAAAAAACATACCAAAATATGACACACATCGGCGTGAAACTTGTGTCCTCCTTTGTTTGACACGATGTGCATCATGGTGCGTTGTACAGGATGGTATTTAATGACTCGATTGGAGTCCGTGCATGAATGGGTAAATATGTCTGTATAGAACAACTAACTGAAGATGCAATATAAGAGAGCAAAGAAACAATTTCCGAATTATGCTTCATATATATCAATACATATATTTGCTTGCGTTTGTATCCCGTATGAAACGAACGGATCACAGAACAAACATACTAGAGGGCACGTTCGAACCCAACTCCCTCCGTACCGTGGCCGCGTTTGATGCCGAATAGAACATGTGCCTGTGCTGAGATGGTCGTTTTGGTGTCTGGTGATTTTGTGCTCGACTTCTGGTGGTTACTTGCCTATCTTTTTTTTTTACGTTTTGGGGCTATCAATTAATTTTAAGGACATTAATCGAAAGTCCGTAATCGAATAGTACAAGCATATTTATTCATATAAAGGAGCGTTGTGATGTGGATGTGGATGTGATAGGAAGCGTTAGGAGGAATACACTGAGGTGGTTTGGCCATGTGGAGAGGAAGGAGGGTGAAAGACTGACGAAGAGAGTGTATGTGAGTGAGGTGAAGGGGGGGAGAGGGAGGGGGAGGCCGAGGATGAGATGGAGGAATGGAGTGGAGAGGTATACGAGAGAGGGGGGTGTGAGTTGGGAGCAGGGCAGTGAAATGGCGAAGGACAGGGCGACATGGAGGCGATTTGTTTGTGGCCACCCCGAACGGGATTGAGGCGTCTGGCAATAGATAGATAGATAGATATTAATTTTCAAGCCAAGTGACCCAAAAATAAAGGTTTGAGGCCGTGGCAACGATTGTTAGCAAGAACAAGAACATGACGGGAAAAGAAACGGGATACGCAATAGACACAAAGATATACATACAAACATACATGCAGACTTAGATATAAAGGTATCGATTGTTGTGTAAGGGTGTATAAATTTCAACACACGATATTACACGAGGGATTGTATAAGATAAATGGACTAATTTTCTCTAGATTGTATGACGGGGTAGGGAGCCAGAGCTGATTCCTTTCTTTTCCCAATCCCTTACAATTCCACACAAGAACTCTTAATCCTTATTCCTTCCTAACAAAAAATATTTAACTCTATCACAAACTCTATTTTCCCTATATCCTACAGCGAGTTTGCAGGAAGATTCTCTGATCCTGTAGCTTCATTTTGCCTTCCCTCATAATCCCGCCTTAACACTTCCCCTTTCCTTCATCCCGCTTTACTCCTTCCTTTCCATTATCCTTCATATCCCTACTTTTTCATTTCCTAATGTTCCAATCACAACATACCAGTCTCTTCCTAATTTTTTTTTTTTTTTTTTTTTTTTTTTTTTTTTACACACAGCGTTCACTGAGTAGAGAATCCGCTACCCCCATTTTCTTCTCCTCCTTATCTCCTACTCCTCCACCTTCCCTTACACTCCCCTATCCTGCATCCCACTACCCCCTCATCCACTTATCTCCCTTACCACTCCACTCATTCCCAGTCCACCCCTACAACAAATTATATGCCCAATTTCCTTACAACAGCTGAGCAATACATAACCTCTCTCTTCCGGTCTTCCCCTCATCTACCCCTCCACCTCCCTCTACACTCACCTATCCTCAATCCCACTACAACCCTCCCATCCTCATCCTTTCTTTTATACCTTTTCCTTTTCTTACCAGTGCAAGGATGTCTTTTCATTTCATCTCTAGTGCAAATTCTTTTCATATTCGCCTTCTCTACAACACCCACTGAGTTAGCTGAGAGACACGTAACCCCCCTCTCCCATCCACCCCTATCTCCTCCCCGTGCGCCACCCTCTCCTGTATCCTACCATATCCCCCTCCCATCCCCCTCTATCCCTCATCTCCCGACAACAACCTCCTTAACTAACTTTCCTTGATTAACAGGGAATTGATGTTAACTCTGCCAATTTACCGTGACCAGAAGTATCCTCAGATCTCGTTAGCCATGTAAGCAGCTCGGGAGAAGGCTGCGATTAAGGAAGGTTAAAGAGGGATTGGGGATGGAGGAGGGAGGGGGAAGGGGAAGGAAGAATGGGAAAGGATAGAAAGAACAGAAAGGACAGGAAAGGGGAGGAAGAATGGGAAAGGATGGAAGGAATAGAAATGAAAGGAAAGGGAAGGAAGAATGGGAAGGGATGGAAGGAAGAATGGGAAGGGATGGAAGGAACAGAAAGGAAAGGAAAGGGAAGGGATAAACTGGAAGGGGAGGCTAAGAGCGAGAAGGGGAAGATAGGAAGAAATCTGTGGATTGGGGACGGGGGAGGAAGGGGGGAGGGGAAGGAGGAATGGGAAAGGATGGAAGGAATAAAAGGGAAAACAGTGAAAGAATGGACGGAATAGAAAGTGAAGAACAGGGAAAGGATGGAGTGAACAGAAAGGGAAGAAGAGGGAAACGGAAGGAAAGGGATGAACAGGGACGGGGAAGGAAAAGGAAGAGACATAATGGAAGGGGAAGCGAAGAGAGAGAAGGAGGTGATAGTAAAAACTGTCTCTTTGTCGACTAAAGGACGGATGAGCCTATGCTTGGCGAAAGAAGGTGACTAATGTCTGATGAAAGAGGGAAGAGAGGGAGGAAGTGTCTGATTAAGGAAGGAAGATAAGAAGTATCTGGTGAAGGAAAGATGGAAGGAAGGGATTGATTGATGACAAAGAAAGGGAAATGCTTGATGAAAGAGGAAAGGAAGTGCTTGATGAAAGAAGAATGGCAATGCTTGATGAAACACGAATGAGTGTTTGAAATGAAGGAAAGAAAGGAGCGATTTATTAAGAGGAGGAGTGTTTGATGAAGGAAAGAAGAAAGGAGGAGTGTTTGATGAAGGAAGAGAGGAAAGGAAGAAGGACGGAAATGTCAGATGAAGGAAGAAAGGAAGGGAGCGTTTGTTAAAGGAAGGAAGGGAGTGGTAGATGAAGAAAGGTAGGGAGTGTTGGATGAAGGACAGGAGGGCATATCCGGTGAAGGAAGAGAAGACGCATTTAACACCTGAATCAAACTACTTGCTTTACTGGCATATTCTTGCTCCTTCCAGGCAATTCTATTCAGCTAAAGGGAAATTTTTCGAACTGGAGGAGTCAGATATAAATTTAATTAGATTCCTCAGCGCTAGAGTGGGATAAAACAGTTAAATTACATAGAACAGTATGGTGATGGCAAGAATTTAGTGAAAGATACGTCAGGGACTACAGAGTTGTGTGTGTGTGTGTGTGTGTGTGTGTGTGTGTGTGTGATTCTTCACAATCTGCCTTCTATCATTCAATACGTTGTCTTTGCCGTAAAACAGAATTATCTTTTTATGAAAATTATCATCCTATACTTGACATCACTCTTACGCTGTGTTTGCAAGCGTACACCTTCAAGGCGGATATCGGACTACAACTGTTAACACACACACACACACACACACACACACACACACACACACACACACACACACTTACCCACTCTCCTTTACTTTCTCACCCCCTTTCTAACACAGTGTACTGTAAGTGTTAACCGGTACCTACAGTCATTCTAGTAGGATAAACAACAATGCCCTTTTAAACTTAGCCTAAACTACCATCTCTGAATCTTGAGTGTTGCGTTTTAAAAAGATATCAACATTAGAATATAATGCCAGTCGCGTGAAAGCGCTATGGAAAGGATGTACAGCCTAAGTACTGCCTTCTTCCGCCTCAGGGCTGTGTGAAATAAGCTACAAAAGGGCAAAAATCTGAGCCAGGTTAAGATAAATGGAGTATAGTTATCTCCTGAACAATCTTCCCCAGTCTATTTTTCCCCATTCCTACGACATCACATATTTCAAACTCGCTGCGTCCAGGCATCATAAAACGGCTGGAGTTTAATTGGACTCCTTGTTTGACTATATATTTGGAAGGGCGAAGTTTTTAAGGAATAAGTTGTTGGTTCCATCATTCACACACACACACACACACACACACACACACACACACACACACACACAAAAAAGGACAGTCAGTTGGGTAAATAGCCACACAAATAACCAGACATAAAAATTTAAGTGAACGCTGTCAAATTTTAAAGTACTGAAAGCAACATATGAAACACTACTTAAAATATAGAATAGAAAAATTGACTTTAGAATTAACAAAAGAATGCAGACAGACAGTGGTATATTTGTAACCTAGGAAGACAAACGGGCAAGAGAAAAGGAATAACCAAAAAAAAAAAATCAGGGTGACTACAAAAAAGCACCACCCAAGGGAAGAAATGAACCAGGGAAAAGGAAAACGAAAATGTGAAGGTTAAAGAAACAGAAAAAGGTAAAACTCGAAGCTGGTAAAGTCTGGGCAGAAGAAAGAAAGAAAAAAAAAAGAAATTGGACAGTACCAAATAGCAGGCGAGGAAGAACAGAGAGTAAGAAAAAAGAAAATTAAGAGGAGGAAAGCGATTCAGGAAGAAGGAGAAAGAATCAAAAGGAAGAAAATAAATCTGGAAGTGAATCTGGGACAAGGAGGAAAAAAAATCTGAGTGTTTTAAAGAACTCGGGGAAAGAAGCAAGTTTGAGCAAGGAATTCTCAATGAGGGTCTGAGGAAGCGAGTCCGGACTCTGTGTGTGTGTGTGTGTGTGTGTGTGTGTGTGTGTGTGTGTGTGTGTGTGTGTGTGTGTGTGTGTGTGTGTGTGTGTGTGTGTGTGTGTGTGTGTGTGTGTGTGTGTGTGTGTGTGTGTGTGTGTGTGTGTGTGTGTGTGTGTGTGTGTGTGTGTGTGTGTGTGTGTGTGTGTGTGTGTGTGTGTGTGTGTGTGTGTGTGTGTGTGTGTGTGTGTGTGTGTGTGTGTGTGTGTGTGTGTGTGTGTGTGTGTGTGTGTGTGTGTGTGTGTGTGTGTGTGTGTGTGTGTGTGTGTGTGTGTGTGTGTGTGTGTGTGTGTGTGTGTGTGTGTGTGTGTGTGTGTGTGTGTGTGTGTGTGTGTGTGTGTGTGTGTGTGTGTGTGTGTGTGTCACAGAGAGAGAGAGAGAGAGAGAGAGAGAGAGAGAGAGAGAGAGAGAGAAGAAGAGGAATTGCGTGGGGGAAGGGGGGGCTTCTGAGAATGTTCAGGTAACAATGAACTTGGCTGTAACAAGTGAGAGCGAGGTATTACATACACTCAACCTGTACAAACTTATGCTGATTTGCGGACAAGCCCTTTCCTTTTCCCCTTTCCCTCATCCTTCCGTCATCTAAGAAAGAGAAAAGTAACCCTCGAAGGAACACTCCCTTGTCGTGGTGAGGAAGCCTGAGTATGTTAGACAGGTGCATCATACTTGGCAAGTTCAGAGCTGGGGACCACAAAAAGTACCCCCATTGCTCTGCTAAGCCTTATGAAGCTGAGTGTGCAGAACATAACAAACCATCTCCAAATCAGCTGTGACTTCCAGTCAGTTCATGGATGGAGTTTCCATGCAAAACTGGCCACATCTACTTCACAGCAAACGGTGGTGATAATTTCTGGTTACACTTAGGCAGTCAGTGGAAAGTGGACCAAGAAACGTTCATCGTCTTGACAGGCTAGCGAAGTAAATACATCTAATCCCAACCATATTCATATATATTAAAAGTGTCCGTATTGGTAGAGATTTAATATTAACGTCCGACCACGATGTCTCATCGTTTTAGTCCGAATTCTTCCCAGGTCATTACTGCATTAAAGGAGAGTTCTTTGCGAAAGCAGGTGGAATTCTAACTAACGGGTCTTTATTTCAGTATCGCCACTTTTCAACTGGAAGAAATTATAATATCGTCATACAATGACTTTGCGTTTATTTAGGAGATACAACAGTTCTGACAAGACGTGGTCCCTCTACAGATTTTTCTGAGCTGAAGGTGGGAAGGGTAAACATGGGGGATATGTGGGACAGGGTGCTCAGGGGGCATAGGGAGTTAAATCCAGTTCTTAATAACACTCACACAGGTTAACACCAAATCAAGACAAATCTTGTTAAAATCCGTCCTCTCGTTTTGGCTAAGGAGGAGTTTGATAACAGACAGACGCAACACACCAAACGACGACACATGAAACACAGACACACAACAGACACACCCAATCTCCGCATACGGTATAGAGCTCACGGACGCACAAAAACATTACCACTAATCACTACGCCTGAAGGGACGATACAGGCAGAAGCAACTAGGTATGGATGGATCTGCTTTCATTTATCTGCTTAGCCTGCATTCTCATCAGCTTAACCCCTTCAGCTTGTCATTTTTTCATTAAATTCTTACTGCTAACAGATAATTATTTTCAGTTATGGACGGCCCTTGATGGTGAAGGTATCAACAGAAACAGCATATAACCTCTCCTCGCCGTCCAGGTCAAAAAAGCGCATCCAAAGCAGAATAAAATATTGAGCAGAAGGCAAGAATGAAATATAGCGTCCTCGGGCTGAAGGGGTTAAGAATCCCTACCATTATACCTCTGCATTGGGCACATGATTACTCTCTTGATTTATGTGTATGCGTTGTGAATATTAAGACCTTCAAGCCTACGACGCTTACTTGACAGAATTCTTGCTATCACCAGACATTTTAGTTCAAAGGAGACTTCTTGCAGCAAAAAGGATTAAGGAAGTAGTTTTTTTTTTCTTCCCCCTCCCATCCCTCCTAAACTGAGTCAAATCGTCTGGTAGCAGCTAGGAGATTATATAAAATACGTTATTAGATTACGGGGGTTAATTGAAAAGCAGTGCCAAAAAATGGAATATGTAATAAATGAATGAATCAATCAATGACTAAACTAGAAATAAATAAATAAATAAATCTCTCTATCTATTGCCAGACGCCTTAATCCCGTAAGGGGTGACCACAAACAAATCGCCTCCATTTCGCCCTGTCCCCGGCCATTTCACTGCCCTCGCCCCAGCTCACCCCCCCAATCTCTCATACACCCCTCCACTCCATCCCATCCTTGGCCTCCCCCTCCCTTTCCCCCCCCCCTCTACCTTACTCACATAATTTTCTCCTAACGCTTTCTGTCACATCCACATCCACACCACAAGGCTCCTTCACTTCCTCATTTGTCAGTCTCTCTCTATGTAACTCCATATGCTCCTCTCAAATAACTTATTTCCACTGCTCTCACTCTTGACTTGTGTCCTTCCAACAGGCAGACAGACAATTTGATTAATGATAAACAAGAAAAAAAATATCGTTCAGAAAGAAAAGTGCTAGCAAACCCCACAACCCCCAAGACTATGCCCCCTGCTCCACCCCTGGCCAAACCTGTCTTATCCTTATATCTAGTTCAGCTTTACCTAACCACGCCTTTACCAGCCTACTCATGTATTCAGGCTGTTCTATCCTTCCCTATAGTGGATTATACAATTCTCACACCATATTCAGTTTAATCTAACCTAGAAGGATCTATTACCTACTAAACACACATTTTGGCCAGTATCAACCTATCCTATTCAGACCTATTGCACACTAAACACATTATCTAACTTAAATCATGCCATCCAAATAATCAGTTTGACAACCTACCTTACCTCAGTAAACCTGTCTAGTCTAATTTAACCAACAATAATCGTGATGAAATCAAACTAGCCTAAGCAAAGCGACCAAAAATTCTCCTAACCTAACCCTGGGAAACACTGCTTATGCAAAGAAACCTCCGCTAACAGAATCAAACACCACGAAAACCTATCCGAACCCTCCAATCTATCCCAACCTAACGCAGTGAAAACTCTATAACCCTACCCTAACCTAATCCACGATAACGCTCATAACCTACCTTACCCTAATCTGACCTAATGAAAATGCTTGTAACCATCCATCCATCATCCAATCCTACAATGCCCCCATGAGGAGCGTAGGAGCCCGGGGCTAGGCAGTTGGTCCCGACATTAATGATGAGAGTGAACTAGCCTATCTCATCAAAACTCAACAAAGCGTCTAATCTAACCACAATCACCAAAAAACCCTCCTATCCTAACCTAACTCAAGCGAACGCAAATTATAGCTATCTCTCAGCCTGACTTACCAAGTATAACCCTTCTCTAAATTACCCTAACTTAACCAAACCCAATCAAAACTCTCCTACCTCGATGTCCCTCAACCTGACCGTACCTAACAAACTATTTTTTAACCTAACCTAACCCAATGAAAACTCTCCAAACCCAGCCTCTCCTAATTGGCGCTCCCCTACCCCACCCCGCCCCACCTGAGACTCACAGGTGACTTATCGCGCCCTGCATCACCGCCTGGCGCCTTCAGGAGCTGTCTCTGGGATGCTTTACTAAGCCACTGATTTAGTCCGCACTTTATTAATTACACCCTTATTCGGTAGCCACACATATTTGCACACGCCCACAAGCACGGTACAGGTACATGCACAGGTGCGGGAACGTGCGCACACACACACACACACACACACACACACACACACACACACACACACACACACACACACACACACACACACACACACACACACACACACTCTCTCTCTCTCTCTCTCTCTCTCTCTGTTATGAATTATCAGCCCATACGAGATCCATGCAGGACCTGGGCTTTTCCTCGGATGAAGAGTTACAGTCAAATTCAACTCTTTCCCATGCAACTCAGGTTCGAATCGAGATGGGGTGTTTGTAACGAGAGTTGGTGCATGGGAGAGTACAAATTGGTGTGTGTGTGTGAGAGAGAGAGAGAGAGAGAGAGAGAGAGAGAGAGAGAGAGAGAGAGAGAGAGAGAGAGAAAACCAACAGAATGCTTGCCTATGAAATGACAACTACCAGCACCCACCTACAGTAATCCCTTCACTGCAGAGCCCCACTTCACTACTTTTCCTTACCACCAGACGATACTGTTCAGAGGCTTTTCGAAGTGGAGTGGTTAGATGCAGTCTTTATCAACCTCTTCACAACAACACATCTCCTTAAGGATGAATTTAAAAAAAAATAATAGCAGCCATCAAGAGTTTTAGTCCCAAACACTCGACACAAACAAATCAGGAGCCAAACGCGTTACCTCTGAACCAACATGAATCCAGTTTGATGATACTCGCAGTGTAAAATGGTAATAATGTTACTATCATCTAAGGATATACTTATTAACAACAATAGAATAGTCTGGTAGAGGCAAGAATAAAATAGGTACCAATAACAGCACAGGCCTAATGACTTGCGCTTATGTGGTATCTTCGCAAAACACTTAAATTGATGGACGGTCTTGGCTGGATAAAATCGTCTGGTTGTGGCAAAAGTTAAATAAGATTACCTTATGGCTTTGAAAGGGTTAGACCACGATATCTATCTACCTACCTATCTATGAATCTATCAATCAGTCTATCTATATATATATACTATGGGTTAGGCCTAATGGAGATTTTCATGCGCTGGTACTCTTTTTCCATCTTAGTGTTATTTACAACACAATGGCGTAGTATTCACAGCCAAAGCTGCATCTGTGTTCCTGAAAAATCTGTTTTTAGAGTATTACTGAGATGATGCTCAAGCAGTCAGAAGTGGTCTGCTGCCCCACAGGGTAAGGGTTTGATTCCAAGCTGGAGCACAGAACAGTTTGACAAAATGAATTTAGTTCTGATTTCGCAAATCTTCCACAAGATCCACTCACGTGTAATACCCCCTCCCCTCCCCTCCAGCTACTACCATTACACCAGTCAAAATCTTCCACAAGATCCACTCACGTGTAATACCCCACCTCCCCTCCAGCTACTACCATTACACCAGTCCTAAATGAAACATCAATAGCATGTACTCAATATGGGGAGTATATTAGTACCGAAGTGTTGAAACGTGAAGGTGAGTAACACGCAGGAGTGCTGGACCTCTGCGAACGGACTGTCAGTGTTACGCCCAGAGTCAGGCCAATAAAGACAATGTTGTCGCAATAACATTAAGGCTTTCGCTGCACATGGGTTCTCCCAGATTAACGTAAGCGTCTGGCGTTAGGTGGAATTATATACAGTCTTTAATTTTCAACCAAAACTATAACAACAACAGTTTCCAACCCCTTTGTTTTTGTGGGTTTCTCTGGTATGAAGAAAACAGTCTGAAGCAAGCCGGAATAAAAAACAAAGTTCGTATTCCGCAGCCAGGGGGTTAAATTGGGGCGTGTGTTATTACGGCACCCTGATACCGTCGCTGTTATTAATATCCACGGCAGCTCCTATTCTACCGGCACTTTGTCACTTACATAACCTGGCATATTTATTGTAGTGGAGGTGAGAGGAGAGGGAGACCGAGAACGAGGTGGGGAGATAAGGGGTGGGAGTATGTAACGGAGGGGATGGATATGGCCTTCATTAACCCCCTGAACTCGTGGACGTTATTTATTTTACTCCTTCTCCAGACGATTTTATTCAACAACAGGGAGTCTGTAGGGGTTACATGTGGCCTTCGTTAATCCCTTCGGTATTAGGCTACTCTTCAAAGCTTAATAAAATCGTCTGGTAGCAGCAATAAAAAAATAAAATGACGTCCTCGGGCTGAACAGGTTAACTCCTCCACTACAAGAGGTCTCCCTTAAGAGTAAATGAAATCGCCCGTCGGTAGCGTGAGTGAAATATGCGAGGGGGGTTTATCAGGCACTTCACCGTAATCCCTTCAGTACAATGACGTCTTTCTTATTTACTTCTCGCTACTGCCAGGCAATTTGATTTGGGTAATAGCAGGGATTTAGCAGATGTAAGTTAATCCTTGAACCTCGGGGAAGAATTACCAATTTCACTCATGCTTACATCAGACATTTGACTCGCCATTGGTCAACCTTCCGAGATCTGAAAATTTACTTATGACAGTGTTTTCTCTTTCTCGCTTTTTCTTTGACTATTTTCCTTCATTTTTTTTTCCTGTCTCCACGTGGTTGCATTCAGCTTAGGAGAGACTTTTTGAACTGGAGGGGTTAGATAAAGACTTGGTTAATCCCTTCACTGCTATGGTTCCTTCCTAAATAATAAAAATCGTCTGAAGGTAGCATAAAACGGAAAAGTCACCCGAATTAATGGGGTAAATGGAGTTTATTTCTAACATTTCACCAACACTCGTCTTTCATTTAATATATTAATGGGCGTCATGTGCTGAGCATGTTTAAAAAGCTCAATGCAACTTAAGATAATTAATTTATTGTACAGATATATCACACCCAAACAAACTTTACCGCGGATGGCTTGAGAAGAAGTATACTTAGGGACTTAACTACCCAAAGACGCTTTCAGGAAGTCTTGTGTGAAACCATATGAGGGGAAGTGGTGTGTTGTGCGAAGGGGGGAGGGGACGTTACTAAGTAGAGACCAAAAAAAGTGTGGAGGTCGTTTTGCCGAGGCCACTCCTCACAGGATTCAGCGTCAGAAACAGGGAGATAGAAAGAGAGAGAAATTGGTAAAAGACAAAGATAGTGATCGCAACATATTCATGCTTATCAACAAAGTGTAGAAATGCGATAACGTCACAGGATGCGGCGTAAGGCAAAAGGTGTGTGTGTGTGTGTGTGTGTGTGTGTGTGTGTGTGTGTGTGTGTGTGTGTGTGTGTGTGTGTGTGTGTGTGTGTGTGTGTGTGTGTGTGTGTGTGTGTGTGTGTGTGTGTGTGTGTGTGTGTGTGTGTGTGAGAGAGAGAGAGAGAGAGAGAGAGAGAGAGAGAGAGAGAGAGAGAGAGAGAGAGCTGGTCAACTACATTCATTCAGTGATCGTGCCACACTCACCAACCGACTCCGTTTTATCATTTTCCTGATTTAGCCAAGATTTCTTCCTAACTTTGGGGCCTTCAGGGGAAAAACATTTTAAAAGAAGCCTCTTACAACTGGCCAGCTGAAAGAAAAGACTGCCTGGGAGAATGTAGTCATCCTAGTGGATAAGTTGCTCCGAAAAATGTGACTGTTTGGAACGAGAGATTCAATTTTGTCTACAGACTGAAGGAAACTGGTTTCAAAAGTTGGTGTGACTATGGATAAACTGTCATGAAATACAGAAAGTAATTACCAAATTTCCGTATAGCTGGTTCATTAACAAAAATACTTAAATTATTCTTGAGCCTCAAAAGTGAATCAACCTGTAAATATTCCATATGGCGTTCACCTAGAAATCTAATAAGCTCTCACAGGATGCTTAGTCGGTTAACAAGTACAAAGATAAACAGACAGACTGTAACTGATAGGTATTTCATTAGTAAAAACAGTACATACATATTTTCCTACTGAAAATGTGGACATATGATCATTTCAGTAACGGAACATTTTCCTGCTCAAGTGGCAAACATAGTATTTCCCACATTTACATATTTTCCTCCTCAAGTCTACCCAGAAATACGATATAAAGTACGCCTGGCCATATACCCACCCTTAACGAGGTGGCCGGACTAACTTTTTGCGGCCACATATCCCTAAATTCCTGGTATCTATATTGGCCATCGCCGCCAGCCCCAGCCAGTTACGGTACTCTCAACTCGGGTAATCTAGGCCCAGCGGACTTACCAGGACTTATCTCTCGCTCACTCTGCTCCGGACATTGCCTAGCCCGGACTTAGCACAACTTTGGGCTGTCTCCTCTCTGGACCTGGACTTAGCTGGCATGGACTCTCCAGGAATGTCAATTTTTTCATTTTTGGAATTTGGTTTCTTTTAATCGCGTATTACTTAACTCTTCTATCGAAATTTGTTTTTTATATAATTCTGATTAATTCCAGACGGTTTTATTCACCAAATGAAAAAACTGTTCTATAAAAGGGATGGAAAAAGACTTATGCAACCTCCCGAAATTTAAAAATTCCACCTTAGAGAAACAGGAACAGGCGCGCGCGCGCACACACGAACACGCGCGGACACACACACACACACACACACACACACACACACACACACACACACACACACACACACACGCAAGCACACACTCACACACACACACACACACACACACACACACACACACACACACACACACACACACACACACACACACGCACTCTCTCTCTCTCTCTCTCTCTCAAAATGCCACATCACTTTTATGCCCCATGAGTTTCAATGTTTAAAAAATGCCTCCGCCCCAACTCTTCCTCTCCAACCCCATTCCTTTATTTCTCTTTCCCCGCCACCACAGAGCCCGAATTAACCTCATTCTTGTAGCGACTAAGCGACTGTGTTCTGCTTAGAGGGGTCTTTTTCAGCTGGGGAGGTTAGATACAGTATTCATTAACTCTTTCATTACGACAGATATACCTTGAGCTGAAGAAAACTGGACTGAAGGGGTTATTGAGACTAGGAACTCATTTGGGGAAACGTAGTTGTACTTTACACCACGGAGGTAGATATCCTGTGACTAGTTTTGTAACATGAAGTGGAACGTTTAGCAATGCAAATTTAATTATGATTCTAGCATTGTTTTGCATCAAATTAAGTGTGCATGTCTCTGTATCGGCAATCAGCCTTTTATTTTTTTCGATTCCAATTTACGCTTAGTAAGAATTCAGCAAAGAAAATGTGACAATACTTCATCTAACGTCCTTTTCCATAAATGTTAGGAGAATCACATGCTGCGACTTTGCCAAGTCAGCGTACAGTACTGCATGAACCCACACTAAGCAACTTGAGCCTTTACAGCGATCCGACTGAGCCTCCACCCAAGACCATGCTCACTGATCTGCAGCAGCCACACCGCCTCAAGCACTGGCACCAACTTTGTGGTTATCTGCCAATTCATATATTTTTCCTTTAAAACACGGAAACGTATTAACAAATACAAACACACGCGCGCACAAATATAAGCACACAAGCACATACACACACACTAACACCAAGACGTACAACAAGAACGCCCACGCACTTTCATGTGTTACCAGCTTACATTGACGCACACATACATGCACAAAGAAACACAAAATAACACAAAGAAGAGGACGATACAAAAGGAAGGGCAACAACTTTAGACACACCAGGGGATGACAACAAAATATATATATGTATATATATTTTTCACATTCTTAATATCACCCCTCGACTACGAAGACGTTTTGGTGATATTTATTCCTGCTACCTCCGAAAAGATATATTCAGCTTAGGAAACATGTCTTGTACGGAACTGGTTGATAACTGCTGTATAACTCCTTCACTCTAAAAGATTATAAAATAAGATACATTCGCCTATAGACTGCAAGAATGAAATACAAAATGACGTCTTCATGTTACGGCCACAGAAAATTTGAAAACACTTGCCTAATAAAGGTTCATTGTTAGCAAAAAAACGGATGTTAGTTCCCCAATTCACAGACCAGTTTCTTTGCGTAAAAGCCTTATTACGGAACACATCCCTGACTTGTAATGAGGAATGTCTGCGCATTACAACCGTGGATGACAAACACAGTATGTAGCCTGCACAGATAAAAAAAAAAATGAAGGTGGAAATTAGCAGAATTTTCTATACACGCTAACTGATTTATATTAATGCTGGAAAAATGTGGGCTTTAAAGATCACATGATAACACGTTAAGCTGAAACTTCTCTCATTCTGGCTTTTGAATAATAAAGCATGTAGGTTTATATTATTTCGGATAACTCGTCGTCGTTTTCACTATTAATAAAACTTAAGTTACACGTGCACACGCAAACAAAAAAATTATTATTATATATATATATATATATATATATATATATATATATATATATATACTACTACTACTACTACGTTGATAATCTTTTTATACGGGTGAAGTTCGGATATAAGTGAAATTGCAGTCTACATCCCGCTTGAGCACTACTGGTTACTTTCGCGAATTATTATTAGGTTTCGTCAGCTCCGAGTAGGTGCAAACTAACTAGCCTATTGAGCGGGTTGTACATTCCTCTTAACCCTAATACGATGACATAATATTCCCGCTATCTACAGACAGCTTTAATCAGCTCTGTAGAGACTATTAACCCCACCAATACAAGAGGTGTTAAAAGCTGAACAAAATCACATGGAAGTAGCAAGAAAATAAAGAGTCTTCTGCCTGAGATGGCTTCTAAATACCTGCAGTCCGCTTGATTTCAACACTCAATCATTTGCCCACCTTACGTCTCCGGGTACGTATACATAAACTCCTCAGACATAACTCTTCTCTAATGCCCTCAGTCGTGACCTCTGTACAGTACATTGCCCACGTCTCGCTCTCATAAATAAAAAATGACACCAATAATCAAGACAGGCACGGAACTCTTTAAATGATATTCTTGTGCCATCAGACTCTTTTATCCAACATAATAGGAATTTCTGATACCGGGGGTGCTGATAATTATATCTACTCTGTTAACTTTGAGAAGTCTCTCAAATTTGTTTAATAAATCTTTGAAAGGTTGAAAAACAAAACTAAACATGTTCAGAATACCTAGACACATGACCAACCACATCTATATTATCCATCTATCTATCTATATAGATATAAAATATGAAAGCATCATATGAAAAAAGTAATGGAGTATGAGGAGTTATATTCTAACCATGTCGGTCCCTTTCCTCTGCCTCCTAAACGGTCCATAAAATTCTAGCTGATTTTGAGTGTCATACTGTCTACAATCCAGCGACGAGCAATTTTACGGTGATTATATTCCTGCTGTCTTCTGATGAATTGATTCAGCTTAAGACAAACTTTCGAACTGATGTGATTAGATGCGACCTTTAATAATCTTTCCAGAATCCGGGAGATCCCGTAAGCAGAATAAAATCGTCTGAGAGCTGCAAGGAATAATCGTAATGACGGGGTAAAAGTATATACAAAATTAAAACACTGCAGCATCTCAATGTGTGAATTCAACAACCATTAAGTTAACAACAACAACACAACAGGAGCCACGAGGCCTTCTCGCGTACTCACACAGACACTGGCACCCACACACACACACACGCACACACACATGTACCCCTCCCCCCCACACACACACTCAGTGAACTGTGTTTAACTTTGACAACAACAATCACACAGCAAACACACTAACTACTAAGCCACATCACTGCACCCACAGTGACCTCTCGCTCTCTCTCTCTCTCTCTCTCTCTCCCAAAGCCACAACAGGGAGGCTTGGTCCAGAATTACGAGGGTGACCTGAATCAAACTGGGACACGAACCCCACAGCGAGAGGCGCATCACAAATCGCCATATATTGTCTGTAATGAGATTTATGGAGCAACTAATGGATGTCCAACACGCATAAATATACCTCACTTACAACTCAGGGACATACGCAATTGCCGGACCGTGATCTCATGCGTTTGGGGGCTTTCTAGTATCTTTTATTTTGCTGTTTGTTTTGTGTTCAGTTCAGTTCAATCTGTTGTTTGTTATTTATAGCTTTCAACTCCGGGTCCTACGCGTTTGGTGTCTTGTTTGTGGGCAGTATTCTCGAGGGTTTAGGTGGTTTTCTGGCACATTTTACGTAGAGAATGATTGGGTTTTACGCTTTTATCATTACGCTGCATGCTATCTTCCATTAACAACACGCATTTTAATCCCACGCCTATAAACACATGGAGTGGGACATATTTAGAAACTGCAACAGGATATCATTAAGGTACAAGCTATAGCCTACATTCATTACCCATGTAGATATGTCAGATCACCTCATTTACGTCCAGTGATATCTCAGTCATATGCCCACTTATATTCGGTTAACTTCTTCTCGGCCGTCCTACCTGCCTTAAACTCGCTCATATACCCTCCTCACCACCTTATATCCGTCCTCTCAGTGTAACCAAACTTTACTATCTAATCACTCTCTTCAACCCTTTGATCTACAGACCACCTTACTCCACATCCTTCACGAATCTCAATATACTGTATCTTATCCTGTGATCCCTACTGCCACCATGTACTGCCTCTCTCTAACCGCGACATAGAATTACTACTGTTCGAGAATTTTAATGTCAAAATGTTAAATAAACTGGTAAAACAGAGGGTGCTACAGAGCCTATTAAACCTACATGAATAAGGTTATATGTTTGGTTTCATATTTGCAATGGATCTTAACTAGTTTTAACCATAAACATGTCCCACTGCCAGTTAAATGTAATCATACTCTGTCATCTTTTTCACAATCATATTAACTTGTCTAGTTGCGAAATACTGGACAACTGTATGTGTGGCGATGAAAGTATACACAAACACTGACATACGCAACTTAGGGTCGATTTTTTAGTGGCAATGGAGATTTTACTTCTTTGCGATTTACTCTACACAATGTCGTTCAGTATTCTCTTGCATGCTACTGATGCAAAATATAGCGATATAAAAAAAAAAAAAACAGTAACATATAAGTGAATATTAAGGTGCAGTGGAAGTAACAGTTTCAAGTCCATAATCATCTGAAACGTTAACCCAGTGGACTGCAGGCTGATAATGTCTCCTACCTGCAGTCCACCATCCTCATTTCAGGGCACAGGGAGGGAGCTGAGGGACGTGTACATAACTAGCCAAAGAAGCCGCCCAACCACATCGGTGCCACCACGCGAAGGCGTCCCTCTCCAGCACAATCTTCAGGGGTAAAAAGCTAAATAAACTGCCATGGAAGAGGTGTTACGAAGCCTCCTATGCCTATCAGAACAAGGCCCTGAAGCTCCAGAAAATTTGCGAATACGCTCCCGGTGCTACGCTGGCTGGGGGAGTGTAGGGGGACTGCAAAATAAATACTGGGGACAATTTAATGGCGGGTGTAATGCGAGATGGATTGGCTTGCTGAAGGCACGTGAAATTTGGGTCGCAGGGCTGGGGGAGGTGGGAGAAGGGAGATATGGTGCGGGGGGGCAGGGAGGGGGGGAGATGTGGTGTGTGTGGGGGTGGGAAAGGGGATGTGGTGTGTGTGGGGCAGGGAGGGGGGGAGATGTGATGTGTGGGGGGTTGGGAAGGGGGAGATGTGGTGTGTGGGGGTTGGGAGGGGGAAGATGTGATGTGTGGGGGTAGTTGGTAGGGGGGAAGATGTGGTGTGTGGGGGGTGGTTGGTAGGGGGGATGTGGTGTGTGGGTGGTAGGGAGGGGGGAGATGATGTGTGGGGGGTTGGGAGGGGGGAGATGTGGTGTGTGGGGGGCTTGGGAAGGGGGAGATGTGGTGTGTGGGGGGGTTAGGAAGGGGGAGATGTGATGTGTGTGGAGGTTGGGAGGGGGGATATGTGGTGTGTGGGGGGGTTGGGAAGGGGGAGATGTGGTGTATGTGGGGATTGGGAGGGGGGAGATGTAGTGTGTGTGGGGGGGATGTGTGTATATGTGGAAGGGGAGCTGTGTGGGAAGGGCGGATGTGTGTTTGGGGGAGAAATGTGTATGTGTGTGTGTGTGTGTGTGTGTGTGTGTGTGTGTGTGTGTGTGTGTGTGTGTGTGTGTGTGTGTGTGTGTGTGTGTGTGTGGAAGGGGAGATGTGGTGTGTATGTGGGGGAGAAATGTGAGTGGGGGGAGAAATGTGTGAGTATGGGGGAGAAATGTGTGAGTATGGGGGAGAAATGTGTGAGTATGGGGGAGAAATGTGAGTGGGGGAGAAATGTGTGAGTATGGGGGAGAAATGTGTGAGTATGGGGGAGAAATGTGTGTGTATGGGGGAGAAATGTGTGTGTGGGGGGGGAGAAATGTGTGTGTGGGGGGGGAGAAATTGTGTGTGTGGGAGGGAGATTGTGTGTGTGGGAGGGAGATTGTGTGTGTGGGAGGGAGAAATATGTGTGTGTGGGAGGGAGAAATATGTGTGTGTGGGGGGGGGGATGTGTGTGTGGGGGGAAATGTGTGTGTGGGGAGGATGTGTGTGTGGGTGGAGAGATGTGTGTGTGGGGTGGGTGGGAGAGATGTGGTGTGTGTGTGTGGGTGGAAAGATGTGGTGTGTGTGTGTGTGTGTGTGTGTGTGTGTGTGTGTGTGTGTGTGTGTGTGTGTGTGTGTGTGTGTGTGTGTGTGTGTGTGTGTGTGTGTGTGTGTGTGTGCGCAATCTAACGTCGCTGCTTGTACTGATCAAGTAAGGTATATGTAGTATGAGTATTGTAAAACCTGTAATTCAGCTAGTCTCCATAAACTTTAACATTTCAATACAGGGCAGGAAAAACAGAGGGTATGTTTAATAGAGCGAAACGACTGCCAGTGTCCGAAGACCGGTATAAGGAGGCAGCAAGAGAGTCAGCTATTAACACCAGGGAGGGAAAAGAGAAAATACCAACTGCTAAAAAAAAAAAAAAAAATGAAAGAAAAAGATGAAGTCGAACAAAAAAAACCTGAGCACGGGCAGGAATCTACATCAGGTGAGGTGAAATCGGAATGTTCACTCCTTGTATGTTTTTTTTTTTACTTTTTTTTTTTTCTTTCTTCGGAACTAGGTGAAGGGAGTGTTGTCTTTTGTCTTTACCCTTTCAGTACGAGTAGCCTTCTCTATGCTGAATAAAGGAGTCTAGCGGTAGAAATGATAATACGAAGGAATCATACCAGTGATGGAGTTGATTATCTTTTCATCAACATCGTAATGATAGTAATCCTCCTCCTCATCATCATATTGTCATCATCCAATAATTTTTACTTCATCAGGAGCGAAGAAACTCGAGGCTAGGCTACACCATCCCTACATTTAAGAGGGGGGTGACCCGCCTCCCTCGCCCCTGACTGGCATTATTTGAGCACTAGAGCACAACCATCCACGCCAGGCATATATACAAGAGTGAATCAGTTTTGTTTTTTGTTTTTCGAATGGAGAACGTATTGAACTGAACTACCGGTACGCCCACACCTGCCAACCTACAGCGATCAGCTTCACAGGGTGCATTACTCTCGCCTTGCGCCCCCACCCACTACCTTCCGTCATTTCCACTCTTCTCCACCTACCCTACCTAAACAGATAGACATGGGTAAAAACAGTCAGACAAACATAGATAGATAGATATAGATAGACAGATAGATGTAGATAGACAGATAGATAAAGACAGACAGATAGATATGGATGGATGGAAAGATACAGAGACACTGATATAGATATAGACAGATTCACTGACCACACCAACATTACCTATGAATGTAATACAAAGAGTTTTCGTCTAACACAAAATGTCATAAATTAATCAACACGAAAAGAACAGAACCTAAATAAACATCAAAATAACAGAACCTACTATACAGAATGAACCTATTAGCATACCCAGAGACATATCTGCTCTCGGCGGCAACACAGGCACTCACATACGCCCACCTTCACAGTGTATACTCGTCCGCCCTGGCCCACCACCCACCACCTTTAGTCCATCCCCGTCTACTCTCTCCTTTCCCCCTCTAGGGCCCTGGATTCACCTTACTCTGCCTGAACAGATGTGAAGGACCTGAATGGACCTAAAAATTCTTATACTAATCTGAAATGGTCCTAGTAGAAATGAAGGTCCTAGTCTGACCCTAAGTGGCATTAATGAACCTGGCTGGGTTATTATTGTTATTGTTGTTGTTATTATTATTATTATTATTATTATTGCTATTATTATTATTATTATTATTATTATTGTTATCTACAGTCAAATAGCTTAATCCCGTCAGGTGTTCGCCACAAACTGCCTGTATGTCACCCTAACTATTATTATTATTATTATTACTATTTTCATCATTATTAAATTTACCTCCCTGATTACATCGAATGTTCCAGAACTGACCGGAATTGATTTCACTTTGCCGAGACCTAGAGTGGTGTGGCTGGAGCCAAACTGGCCTAACTGATCTCAAATACATCTGAACTGAACCGAAACGATCTAACAGGGTTGCAATGGATGTCAAGGGCCTGAGTGGATTCCCAGCGGCCTGAAAGGATCTGAGTGAAACAGAACATAAAGGGCCAAAATTACATTACTTGGAAGAAGTGAGGGCGAATTGCTTTGGCTGAGTGTTAACATGGTTCAATTTACCTAAAGATTGAATGATAGTGTACCTAAAAGTGACGAACGAACCTGATTTCACCTGATGAGCCAGATGTATATGAGGGGCCCCTTGCATACTGTAGATCTGAGGTTACCTAATTTACTAAACGACTAATTATATTTCTATCTATGTCACGCAAGAAAATAACATGCAATTTCGCCTCCGAGGTTTTGTTTCTGACGGATATGTCGACTGATGATTACAGTTACTGACAACCGTGTCAGCTGTCAATTACGCCTGTTTCAAATTCTGCTGGCTGATGGCTCTGCACATAACAGGTACGCAGTCGATGGACGCGTCAGTTTTATTTAGGGAACAAGATGAAGGGTCAGTTTCTTCTTAATATCACGGCGAATGGTTGTATAGTTTAAGGAACATCGAATGGATATTTTTTTCCCTTTCAAGGAGAATGAAGGAATGGTTCCTCAGTTTTGTCCTCGAGAACAGTGAAGGGAGGGTTTTTAATCTGGAGTAGAGTGAAGGGAGAGTCGCCTTTCGCCTTTAGATAAGAGTTTCTCGGGTGACTCAGCAGCAGGGCGAACAAACAGGCGGGATGGGGGGAGGGGGATGGATGAAAGTTGCCGGGATGAAAGTGGTGGAGGCTGGAGGCGCCGCGTGTTGAGGGGTGTGGCCCATGGGAGGGGTGGGCTTTGGAGGCTCAATGACATCTCTTACCTGGTGATTTGGTTGGTGATTTAGAGTGCATGTTAAGCCTAGGTATCCCTTTTCCCTTCCTCATCCCTGGCACTTCCTACCCTCTTTCTTGTTAGGTTTTGCTGTTTTTCTACATGGTGATTCAGAGTGCATATTACGTCGCAGTATTGTTTCTCTTTCTCATCCATGACACTTTTTCCTCTTTTTTTGTATCAGGCTTTACTGTCCTCTTCCCTGGCACTTTATTACACCTTGATTTCATTCCTGGCACCTCTTCCTGTTCCTTAACAATTTATTTTACTTATTACACCTTGATATCTCCTTGCAATTCTTCCTTACTTATTTGTTTTCTACGTTACGCGTTGATATTCTTTTCCTTGGCATCATCATCTCAGTGATTTAGTTTGCGTATTAAACCATATTATTATATTCCCTCTTCCTTGGTGATTTTCATGTATATTTACACCCTGAATTTCTTTTCTCTGGCATCTATCCCTGTGACAACTATTTCATATTACAACATAAGTATTCTTTTCAATAGCACATTCTTCACCTTCCTCAATGATTTATTATGCTTCCCTAGCGTGTGTATTTACCAAGCCTCCTGATCTTGGTTCGATATTAAATGGAGGAAGACATTAAAGACGGTGTAACAGTGAGTGCTCTCATGGGTTCTCATAAATTATGTTTGCATCCTGCCAAGGGTCTCTCGATGAAACACAAACTCTTCAACTTACCAACACAGCCACTTCAAGACAAATTTTCACACACACACACACACACACACACACACACACACACACACACACACACAAACACACACACACACACACACACACAGATTCTTCTTCCCCTACACTCCAAGATTCTTTCACACTCATTGCATGCCCTTGCCTGACGCACTAGGTGGAGGAGAACATTACTACTCCAGCGACAAACTTTGCTCTACAGGACTCATAAATTCAAGGCTCGAACGTATTTACACACTGATCATGACAGGTACGTGCAAGCCAGCCGCTACAATACATACATAAATACATACATACACACTCTTACCCGGCACCAACTCTCTAAATACATACATACACACTCTTACCCGGCACCAACTCTCTAAGTGGTTTATTTTCCATATTAAGCCTCATCATTCACTCCTTGCCAACCCCTCCTATGTAATGTTTTTTGCTCGTCATACCCTTATTTGCTCGTATTCGCCTGATTTTTTATTGCTTCTTTGATATCAACGTAGAAATCATACAAGTGAACAGTAGCATTCCATAAACTGTAATGGAAAAGGTGAAGAAGAGGTGCCAAAATGCCTCCTGAGTTCACCTCTCTCTCTCTCTCTCTCTCTCTCTCTCTCTCTCTCTCTCTCTCTCTCTCTCTCTCTCCATGTAACGTGGTACAATGATGGACTGCTGACTGAAAAAACACGATAAATCACAGCTAAGGAAGTGCGTTTGGAGATTTGATATTGTTATTTCAGGCTTCAATGATCTTCCAAAAGACACATCGACATGGCATAAAAACACCCCCCCCTAATACCAACACACCAGTTCTGAACAGACTAACCCTTTCCACTGCATTCAGTAAAAACGGTACGGAATTAGCGTCTAAAAGAAATCCAAATGAATGTGCGTGGAGCCATTATGTTACGCGTAGGATTGCTGTGTCTTCAGGGTATAGACTACCTAGCCTACCCAGAGTCGGACGCATAAATAAATATACTAAACCTGACCTTCTGCTGAGGCTATCTCCTGGTGAAATTTGCCGTACCAATTTCTCTGATTCGCGTGTCTTTCCTACTGTCTCCATGCCCTGTTTATACCTTGTTCTCTAGACAGCTTCTCTGCCGTGTACTGGCCTCTATTATAAAGCGCAATCTCGTAGGTTTAGAAGGTTTCTTACCCCATTTCCTTTCTGATTTATTTGGGTATCATCAAGCTCAGTACCCTTCTATACTGAATAAAACTTCACCTACATTCTGAAGTTCTTTACTACTTGGGTATGTGGATAAAATTTTTATCATTTTAACCGTTCAGAGAACTGTGATATATATACTCTCTTCGGTACAATATCAATTGCGTCCATAAAGCATAAGAAGCTACTCCTCAAACAATTACGATTCGTCTATAGGTAGTCAAAATAAAAGTCAGAAACTCCTGAAAAGGATATCGACCGCTTCTGCATAAATACCACAAGCCAGACTATTATACTGCCACTTGCTCACATGAACCGCCATGGGAGAGGTGCTGCGGAGCTTCCAAACCTCGTGAGAATACCTCCTCTAATCTGTCTTCCTGTCTTGCAACCGAATTAGCTGTGGTCGTGACTGGCATACCTCGCCCTCGCCCTCTCTCTCTATCATCCTCCTTGACCTGCTTCCCCGTCTTCTTTTCTTCTCAACTGTTTGCCTTACTCCCAGTCGCAGTCCTTGCCCGTCTCCCTGGGAGGTAATCTCGTGGCATTAGGAGGCTCAACAGGACTCCGGGCTGATTTATCTTGCTCCTTACATATTAATTATTTCTATGTATTACGTACAACTTCTTAATTTCCACACAGTCTGTATAAACAACAAGGACGAAAAATTATCCTCTTCAATCCCATGACGCTCTGTTCACTTTATTCTTGCTCATTACAGAATTTTGCTGAACCTAAAACCGACCTTCAGCAGTCAAAGGGTTAATGAAGGCTATATGTAACCTCTCCAGTTCGAAAAGTATGACTGAATTAGAGCGTCTGAAAGCAGAAAGAAAATTAGAGATACAGTATCGGCGTGAAGGGGTTAACGTACCATTTGGAGAAATAAACTGGTAAGGTGGTGGTGCTTGGAAGACTTAAAATGGCGAGAATAAGGTCCTCTTTCTTCCTTTCAGACTTGCTGCACACCTTAATGACCTACTCGAGTGATTGCCTTCCTGCCCTGTTTTCCCGTCTTGGTATCTGCCCTGTTTCCCTGCCTTGCTTCCTAACCGGATTCCTCGCTTTCTCTTACCGCTCCATTTCACTTCATTCCCGGCCTGCTTCGCTTCACCCTTCCCTTTTATAAATGTTAAAATCCACTGCATTCCTGTCCTACAAGAAGATTTTAATTTTACTTCCTGTCTCGCTTTGGACAGGATTTTAAACCCTTGTAGCCTATCAGTAACTCAAATAATGAGGGTAGGTGTAGGCATACTGCTGCTGAAAATTATAAATTACTGAGAAGGGAAACTGACTTGGTTCCAAACATTGCATGTTGCCAAAATGTAACAGACCTACAAATCTGAAAGCGTTCAGCGGCACGATGGAAAAAAAAAAATAGCATAAAGTAAATATAGCTACGATTCTTAGTCTTTATACACAGGGAGACGAATTAAATAATGTAACCAACTTAAAGAACTCCATGATTTCAGGGAGCTGGGGCACAATCTTGGCCGCGGCGGAGGGGTCACACCGCCCTACACGTGAATTGCGGGCAGAAAGAGCCAATCACACCAGAGCAAAGACTGTAACTGGAATTTCCCTTCTCCTCTGGATCACGTTCAAGACATCAACCTGTGACCTATATTTCCATATCTCATGTGAGCATGGAAAACTGGTGGTAGTGGCGGTAGCGGCGGGGGAAGCAGCAGCGACTGTTGTGGTGGTGGTGGTGATTTTGTGCTGGAACCATGAAGGCAATCCCTGTAAAATATTTTTCGTGTGTGCCGCAATTACTCAACGTATCATTCCCACTACTTCCGCTTGACAAGGTTCTGTTTCTTTCTCTTAGTTCAGTGTTATTACCCCTTTTTCTTCTAACTGGCAGTAAGGGACAAGGACTGACCAGTGTCTGTCCTACGTGTCTGAATGGATGACTACAAGGAACGTGACTCTGCTAACACCCGTTCGCTGCCCCACCGCACGACTATAGCCACCACGTCATCCACCATTATCACAGGCAGTCTATTAACTCCCATGGTAGAGGAAGGAGCTTCCTCACGTTAAGGCTCTCTCTCTGCCAAAAGAACGCATGAAAGCAAGTTAGAATGATGGTTATTACTTGTTACCTTTATTTCTGTATAAATTATCCATGTGCGCCCCTTACTCTCTGACTTGGGTTATTTAATCTCTGTGGATGTCATTTCGTCCCGTTATAATGTCACTCTTCTATAACATCTTATTTCACTGACGTTACAATTCTTCTGACAGTCCTTTCATATCACCATTACCCATCACTATCATCATAACCATTTTCCCAATTTAATTATATCAGAAGCGTTTACAGAAAGAAAGGATGGATATACGCGCCTACTTAAGAATTTGCTACGTACAATCCCAAGACTTCCTAACCTTAGCTGAAAGCGAAGTGAACGGATGAAATTCTCCAGTAAATTATGAAGAGAATGTGGCAAGAGAGACAAGCAATTAACTTAGATGGCTGGTTGCAGATTAAGTACCCCTCATTAAATGGTACTCAAATCTACACAACACTAATGCTAAGAACCCCTGTAATGAAGACCAGTCCCTCCCGCTACACAGCACTGGGAAGATTTAGTTTCACATGTAACGAAGACTGAGTCACTTGCGTCTCGGAATTTAGATTAATTTAGCTTTTGGACAGTTATTTGCGGCAAGTATTAGTAAGAATATCCATCTCTGTTTGTAATGAAGATGTAGTTATTCGAGACAACGCCGTATTCTGTATAGAAAGGGGGGTCCACAGCACCTTCTCCTTACTGATTGTGCATCTTAACATTCACGCGGATGTTATATATACAACTTTCTTCTCATCAGTAACCTATAAGTGAATAATGAGGCAAAATGTGCTGAACAAATCGCTAAGGAAGTGGTGCTACGAAATCTGCAACGCAGTTTACTGAATAATACAACTCAAACACAGTGCTATACACTTTTAACTCTACCTTAACCCAGATTTTCTTACTTTCTGCAGCTTATTTTCACTCAACTCAGTGGAAGAGAAAGACAACAGTATGACTCTACATCCTTTACATACAGTAGCACTTCTTCGTGATTGGCACGATTTCAACTCAGCATTCAAGACGGAGAGATGGCAACAGTAGGCCAAGTTAGAGTAAAAGGACTATAGGAGGACTGTATTCTAGCATTAATCCCCTGTTTCAACTCAACATTCAAGACGAAGAGATGGCCATTTTAGACCAAGATAGAGTTGAAAGAGTACAAGAAGATTCACTGTAGCTCACAATGGATATTCAAGTACTGGCAAGAGCGAAAGACTGCGGAAGATTCATTTTGGCTTGGTGGTGGGCACGGCGGAGCGAGGCAGGGTAGAAAGTGTTTGCGTGCACCTCTGTAATTAAATGTGTGCGTGCGTGTGTTTGCATCTGCGTCTTTGTGTGTGCGTATGCTTGCAGGTGGGCATGTTCTCTCTTTGTCTCTCCGCCTGTCTCTAACTATCCGTGTGTGTGTGTGTGTGTGTGTGTGTGTGTGTGTGTGTGTGTGTGTGTGTGTGTGTGTGTGTGTGTGTGTGTGTGTGTGTGTGTGTGTGTGTGTGTGTGTGTGTGTGTGTGTGTGTGTGTGTGTGTGTGGGAGAGAGCGAGAGGAGCGAGGGAGAGAGAAGAAGTGCAGGGTTAGGGGGTAAGGAGGGAGGAGAGAGGATGGAGAGAAGTGAGAGGAGTGAGTCACAAAAGAGGGTGAAGAGTGAGGAATGAGTGAGAGAGGAGAGGGGAAGACTTACGGGTGAGAAGGGAGGAGGTAAAGAGGAGAGGTGAGGAAGGGAGGAAGGGGTGGGGAGGAACGGGTGAGGAGTAAGGGACTGAAGAGGAGTGACGACTAAAAGGGTGAGGGAGAAAGGAGAGTCGAGGAGTGAGGGAGAAGGGAATGTCGAAGAAATAATGGGGATGCATACGAAGGAAGGAAGGGGATAAGGAATAAGGAAGGAAGGGGATAAGGAATAAGGAATGAAGGAAGGGTGAGGCTTTAAATGGAACGAAGGCAAATGGAAGGAGGAGGTAAGGCAGACAAGCAGGAAGGAAAGTGGGGAAGGGAGGAGTGAAAGAGAAGGAAGAGGAAGGGGGAGGACCAGAGAAGCGTGAGGAGTGAGGATGAGAAGAAGGAGCAAGGAGTGAGGGAGAGAGAAAGGGGTGAAGAATGAGGGAGACGAGGGTGTGAGGAGTAAGGGAGAGAGGAAGGGACGAGGAGTGAAGGAGAGAAGATGGGGTGAAGGATAAAGGAGCGGGCAAGGATGAGGAAGTGGGGAAGAGGAGTGAGTGAATAACTGAAAAGTATAAATAATGAGGGAGGAAGGATGAGATCATGAGCGAGAGGGGAGATATGAGGATTTGAAAGGACGAAGACTGAGAGGAGAGAGACTGAGGAATGAGTGACGAAGAAGGAAGAAAGACTTGAGGGGGACGAGGAAGGAGAATGGAGGGGTGAGGACTGGGCGACGAGGAATACTGGATGAAGAGGGGGATGAGTAAAGAAAGAGAAAGATGTGAGAAATAGATGAGGACGTGAATGAGTGAAAAAGGAAGATTAGGAGTGAGAATGAAATGAAGTGTGGTGAGTTCGGGGGACTGAAGAGGTGAGAGGTGAGGATTGAGCGAGAAAAGAAGAGGTGAAGAGTGAGGGAGGAAGAAAGGGAGCGAGTAAGACAGAAAGGAAAGGGATGTGAAGGGAAGGAGACAGGAAAGGGATAAGTGTTGAGAAAGAAAGGACAAAACTATAGTAACAGACGGAAAAGGGCAGAAAAAAGCCAAGAGACAAGGAACAGAAATAGAGAGACGACGAGGGACGAGAAAAAGAAGAGAAGGGAATGTAGAGGGATGAGAGAGACAAAGAAAAGGGAAAGGGTGAGAAATGGAAGAAATAAAGGAGTGAGGATAAAAACGAGTGGAAATGAGTCATCAAACGATAAGAGTGAGGGAGAATAATAATAAAAATAAACATAGACGGAGGGGAGGAAGAGCGTAAGGAATGTGTGTGTGTGTGTGTGTGTGTGTGTGTGTGTGTGTGTGTGTGTGTGTGTGTGTGTGTGTGTGTGTGTGTGTGTGTGTGTGTGTGTGTGTGAGAGAGAGAGAGAGAGAGAGAGAGAGAGAGAGAGAGAGAGAGAGAGAGAGAGAGAGAGAGAGAGAGTTGCTGGGATAATGAGTAAGACGGGTGGATGAGAAGTATGAAAAAGAATACGGAAAAGGCAAGTGAGAAAATAAGAGTGAAAGGAAGCAGTGAGGTGCCCGAGGAAGAATGAATGAGAAGTGAAAGTAAAAGCACTGAATGGTGAGTAAGAATCTGGCACAGCGTAGGTAACTGAACGCATAAAACAATACAAGAACTCTGATTTTGTCTTCCGTAAGGCTGATATATAAAGAATTATTATTGTTTTATATAGTCACCGTAATAAACAACATCTGCAGAATACAACAGGCGAGGAGCTAACATTCTCTCTCTCTCTCATACATAAAAACAACCAGCTTATTCCAGAGAAAGTGAGATGGGCCCGTGGTATTTGCGACTGACGTACTGATCTTTACGGGTGACGATCTGGCTGTACCTGGGTGTATTTGTGTGTGGGTAGGTCGGAGGGAAAGTGAAGGGAGAGGGACTAGTGTGACCTGCATAGTACTACCCTCTAGCCATGCCCGCCCTGCCTACTTACCCCTCCCTGCCATGCCTTACCTAGCCCTACCTACCCACCCATCCCCTGCCATACCTTACTCAGCCTTGTCCCACATTGCCATAACCTACCCTACATTGCCCCACCCTGCCATATCCAGCCCTTACCTGCCCTGGCCTGCCTCAATCCTGCCGTATCTTGCCCCACCCTGCCATAGCCAGCTCGGCCTCGCCTTGCCATATCCAGCCCTGTCCTGCCCTGGCCTGTCCCAACCCTGCCCTACAATACCTAGCCCTTCCCCACCATACCCAGCCCTGCCCCACTATACCTAGCCCAGCCTCACCCTACCAAGCCCTGCCCTACCCTACCAGTCCCTCCCTTACCATACCGGGTTCCACTCTCCGTTCACTTTCTCCACCTAGCCCTATCTAGCTATCCTCTATCCCATCTTTCTTGTAACCAGTTTACTGCCTCGTAGTTTGATGTCACTAGTTTTTCTGTAGTCTGCCAATCAGTTCTTTCATCTCCGTGCCGAGCTCTAGTTGGCCTGGGGAGATTTCGCAACACCCCTTCTCACCGATTTGTTTTGCATATCACACATTATTATCCTCCAGTATGATACAGATTTAACCTATACCGATATTAAAGAGAGACCGGTATAACACGGAAATAATATTAAAGAACAGCAAGTGAAATAAATTGCCAAGTAAGAGGTATTATAAAGTCTTTTAAGAATACGACTCACTGTTAGTCCATTCCGTGTCTATTGTCGCGTGTGTATTGTTGAAGTGAGCATGGAAGTAAAAAAGTTACTACATGACAGTATTGTGATACCAACTCTAACGTACGGAAGTGAAGCTTGGACGTTGTTGGAAGGACACAAGTCAAGAGTGAGAGCAGTGGAAATGAGTTATTTAAGAGGAGCTTGTGGAGTCACGTGGAGAGACAGGCTGACGAATGAGGATATAAAGGAGCGTTGTGGTGTTGATGTGGATGTGATAGGAAGCGTTGTGAGGAACACACTGAGGTGGTTTGGCCATGTGGAGAGGATGGAGGGTGAAAGACTGACGAAGAGAGTGTATGTGAGTGAGGTGGAGGGTGGAAGAGGGAGGGGGAGACCGAGGATGAGATGGAGGGATGGGGTGGAGAGGTATATGAGAGAGGGGGGTGTGAGTTGGGAGCAGGGTAGTGAAATGGCGGGGGACAGGGCGACTTGGAGGCGATTTGTTTGTGGCCACCCCAAACGGGATTGAGGCGTCTGGCAATAGATAGATAGATAGATAGTATTGTTGCATCTATATGCTGTCTCCTCTCCCTGCTTAGCTATTGCCATTTCCACTGTCTGCCTTGCTCTACCTTGCTCTGCCTGTATTGTTCCTCGACGCCCCGGCTTCTCGGTATGACTAGCTGTTAATTCATCTTAGTCTCCCTGCCTCGCCGAACCTCATACACCTCCTGGCACAACACACTAATGAGGACACCACTGCGAGATGTCCTGTTGTTTTGGTTTCATGCGTTTAACACGAAGGTAGAATACAAGCAGTTTTTGTGTCTTCTTGTTTTGGATTCATGCACTTAACAAGAAGGCAGAATACAAGCAGTTATCAAATACGTTAGGGGATGAATTTAATTGCTGAGAAATAGGTCATGTTAAAAAATACAATATAAAGCACAATATCTTATAGAACTGCAGACTCCTATATTTCAGTGTCGCAAAATGTTTACCTATCAAGTACTTCTGTTAAGGACTACAAAGTTGTATTTTCCATCAATTGCAGGCTTTATGGCAGAAAAGCAGAAGAGAAAGGATTTCCAATTATTATTTAAAAGTAACTCTAGCAAAGGTTATGCCAGTCATCTCTTTGTATGGAAAATTTTGTACAGCTATTCAGTGTTTCGTTTCTGTTTTTCTTATAAAAAAATAACCTCTACATACGTCAAAGAAGCCACGATATCCAATTCATGAAAGAACTGGAAACTGTTGCAGAAAAATTATTACCAAAAATACGCAAAGGGACTAGTGTGACTTGCAAATTACTACCTTCTCTTATACTTCTTAAAATACTGCTATGGGTTCGTTGCCATTGTGAAGGACAATAGTCTCTCGCTGTTAACAAGAAACTGTGTCACAAGGGCTTGAGTGTACACCATCATCTGTAACAGGTCACGGATAAGAGATGCCAACAGCGCAGTGCAAGACAAAAAGGCTATTCACGCATTTGTTCCTTAAAAGTCACTGCAGACGATCACAAAATATTCAAAGATCCATTCCAGTTAATCTCTCAGTCTCCTAAGAGTCACTCACAGATGAACAAAATCGTCTGGTGTTGGGTGGCATAGAATTTGACTTAGAAACTGCTGATGGAGTCATTATAGATTTTCACACTCCAATCATTCACTCTGCCCAATAAGATCATTCGGCATTAGCTGGAAAAACTAGAGTTGTTCTGACCACGAGAGGGTTAAGGCAAGGCATCCACACTACTCTGCATTCCACACACCGAATATGGTGGCGCGGGCTGCTGGCAAGGAGGGGGGTGGGTGGGAGGGGAATTGTTTCTTTATCATTTTCCTTTCTAAATTAGATTCCAAAAGTGTTTTTCAGAACGTATTAAATAGTCCGGTAGTTTTATTATGTTTCATATTACACACACACACACACACACACACACACACACACACACACACACACACACACACATTTGACAGCAGTTTTCTTTTTTTTCTTTACAAAATCCTACTTTAATAGTCTGGCCATCCCACAACGATATAAGGACATTTCTTATCTTACGAGATGTTCAAACTTTCCTTAATTTAGATCGTCCTCTCCTACACTGCAATTCTACTGTCCAATACACTTTCTCAAAACTTCAACCCTTTTTCTTCTGCATAAGAACTCTGAATTTTACTCAATTTCCATATCATTTTTTTTTAGGTCAGCACGCACGCACGCACGCATGCACACACACACACACACACACACACACGCACACACACACACACACACACACACACACACACACGAGAGAGAGAGAGAGAGGGGGGGGGGATAGTCAAACGCTGTCCAGTTTAACCCTTGGCTATTAAACACGAATTTAGCACTTCATTTTGACTAATTCCACAGGACTTTATAAAGCTCAGGAAAACCAGCCAGACCAAGAAGGCTAATCATAATAATCTGCATACATATTTTTTTCATGTAAACTGAGCGTGTAAAATCGATTGGCTCTCCCCATTATCTATTTTCCTCATTCGCTGCCCATATTTACCATCAAATAACTCCACCCTTTTCTTTCAACTTGACTTACTTTAACCAGTCTTATTCAATTCTCCGTTCATCTGTCTGTCTGTGTTTCTCTCTCTCTCTCTCTCTCTCCTGCCTATCCATCCCAGTCCAGCAGCCTATCCTTGCCTGGCCTGTCCCTTTAAATTGCTCTGCCCTGGATGCGGCTGTGAAAGTGGTGGGTGGGCTGGTGGCGGAGGGGTGGGCTAGCGATCACAAGGTACCCTCCTGTTTCACCCAGCAGTTTCACTCCGCAGTTTCAGGATTCGAGTTTCTTTCATTATATTTTCAGTATTCCTTATTACAGCCAGCTGGATCAGTAATAAATCCCCCTTCCTGCCACTACAGGGATTACACCATTCCTGAACGACACATCCCCATCACATCACAATATGGACGGTGGGTGTCAGAGCCCAATTAGTAGGGCATGCTGGTGTGCTGGGTTGTCTGCTGCACCTTGACTGGACTGATATACACCCATGAGCAAAGTTCATCGACAGTCCTCTGCTAGGATTGTACCCACCCTTCCGTATTACTTATTCCTCCTCTAAAAACAAAGTATGCTTTATACTGTTAACATTCCGAAACAGTTCATGTAACACCTTCCATTGCCACAGTCGGTAGAGAAGCGTCGGTGAACTTTTGCTTGTGGCTGTACCTTGGAGATGGGCTTGCTTGGTAGCTTATATGCAGAATCAGATTACCCTCAATTTATCCGAAGTTTTCCAACCATACTCCTTTTCATCACACTCAGAACTTCACCCTGTCTACCGACATACCTTATCACATGCGGCCTAATACATAAGACCGTTCGCCTGCCCTACCCTTTTCTCGCTACTGAATTCACAGATGCTTGAATATGGCGTGGTGGACAAAGGTGCATCTTATCACCCACAAATGAATGACAACATGCAAATCAGTCCACTATGACACATTAAGCGTCTATGGATACACCGATGAAACAGAGGCAGGTGAGGCGAACGGACTTTGGCATCTGACTCTACCTTCCATCCTGTATCACCCTCCAAACTTGATCTTAACGCTGCTCTACGTTAAATATTCCACCCAGTAACTCTCTCCTTAATCAGTTCACTCTTATCACACAGTTTATAATCTAATCTTGTTATCTCCAGGCGATTTTCTTCAGCTTGGTAGAGAATTTTTCGAATTAGAGAGGTTGTATACGGCCTTCACTAAACCTTTCACTGGCATAAGCCCTTTTTAAGCTGAATAAAATCGTCTAATGGCAGCAAGAATTAAATACGACACCGGATTAAAGAGGTTGTTATTTTACTCCCCAAATCTTCAGCTTCCAGTCCATTGGTTTTACTTACAAAGGAACCTGGGGGCACAACAACAACAAAAAGTACTATACTACTACTACTACAACTAGGATACTTATTTTTACTACTACTACTATTACTATACTACTACTACTACTACCACCACCACCTTAACGTTCTTTCACCAACATTGCCCCTCACAACCAACCAACCACTGCTTTTCGCCCACTCAACCCCCCCACATCTACCCAACTACCGTTTTTCACCCCACCACACCCTACCCACTTTTTTTTTTTCTCTCTCTCTCTCTCCCTCTACCTCAGCTCCCGACTTACTCCTCCTCTTCCCAGTCGCCCAATTAACTCTCGACTGATTTACTGCACTTTCTTACTCCCTTGTTGCTGTTGCTTATAATTCTCGCAAGACGTAGCAGGCGTCCTCTCTCTCTCCTCTCTCTCTCCTCTCCTGTCCTCTCCTCTCTCTTCTCCTCTCCTTTCCTTTTTTCTTTTCTCTTTTTTCTCTCTCTCATTCCATCTTGCTTCTCATTCTCCTTCTCTTAATTTTAGACCATTTCCTTCATCTACCCGTCTTATATTTGCTTCCATTCTCTCTCTCTCTCTCTCTCTCTCATTCTCCTTTCAAACATCGAACTCCCATATCTCTGGCCATCGTTCCTTCGCTCTCAGGTTCTCCATATTTAAATCCTCCTACTAGCTTCATCTAATCTCCCTTCCCCCATTTCCGACAGTCATTTATCTCTACCCCTCCATCTTCCCTCCCTCTGTCCCCCCTCCCCTCCACCCACACCAGCTTATTCCTTTCTCCTCTAAACTGCCTCTCTCTAAACACATTTCCCTCCCCCTACCCTCGTCTTCCCACCCACAACCCAGCTAATACCCTTCTCACGCTCCCTCGGTTCATCCTTCCCATCTCCCTAACTGCAGTCACGAGCGTCATGCAGGACCCTTCACCACGCATAACTCTTCGTCATCACACACACAAACTGCCCTTCGTTCACTACACACACACACACACACACAGTCAATCATATACTCTCCTCTGTCACCACACGGTACCCTTCATCACAATAACCCCTTCATCATACACAGCCCTTCGTCATCCTACACACTGCTCTTCAACTCCATGCTCTATTTCTGAACCCACCATCACACTTTCATTTTCATCACGTTATCCTTACAGCATACTCATATCTCCCCTTTACCTTATCTTCCTATGAACCTCCTCCCCCATCTCTCAACACGCACTCTCACCGTCTCCCATATCTTTCCCTTTAACAAGCCTCTTCCTTACACTCACCTCCCCCTCGCGACACCTATTCTAACACCACGCCCTCCCCTCACTTATTTTCCCCTTCATCATATCTTGTTTTTTGCTTATCCCCTCCATTACCGTACTTCTCTTGAACCATCCTAACTCATTCTTCTTATCGTCTTCCACGTTTTTCATTTTCACGTACTTTTGCCTCATGGGTGAAATTATATTGTTATATAAACATGTTCAGATTCGTTGCCGTGCTGCCTGAAACTGAGAACGAGCACTGTATAAATTAAAGACATTCCCTCCTCTGCTCATTGTTTTCATTGACCCTTCCATGCTTCTGGAAACAAGGTAATCAGAATAACTAACCTTCAAGCGCGGCAATGTTAAAATCTTATAATTTCACCACACGCCAGCTTTCCCCTCCATCATAACCTGTCCTTCACTCTATCTTCTCTTCAACCACAGTAACACATTCTCTTTTCCATCTTTCACATCCAGCTTTCTGGCATACCTTTATTCTTACACCCACCACGCCTCATCACTTTCACCTAAGCACCATACCCTTCCCTACATCAAGCTGTTCCCTCCATCACATCCTCGAATACACACATATACACCATACCTTACGCCCCACATCTTGCCCTCCCAAATACCTTTTCCATCACACTCCCCTCCCCTCACCACACCCACACCAACAGCACGCCCTTTCCCTCGCCCATTTTTTCTCTCCCCTCCATCATACTTTCTACTTCCTACACGTATTCTACTTCCCATCTTCCACATCCTCCCCTCTCACATACCTTCTTCCTCGCACTCACACTGATCCACACCACATATTTCCCCTTAGTAATTTTCCCCTTCATCATACCTCCTCCTTCAGTTTATCTTCCCTTGAACAAGACTATAATACATTTTACTTTACCTCTTCCCTTCTCACAAATCTTCTCTCTCACACCCACACTCATCCCAACACAGCACCCTCCCCTCACCGAGCCTCCCTCTCAGTCAAATCCTGCTTTCAACATCACTTCTTCCCCTTATTCTCCTTTGATGTACACAAACACATTCTACTTTACATCTCTCACATCTTCCCCTCTCACATACAGTCCCTCTCGCACCCACACACACACCTTCCCTCACTAAGCCATTCCATCATATCCTGCCTTCAACACAGCCTCTCCTTCACCATTTATTGTCTGCACAACTCCCTTCCAATTACCACAAATTCCTCTCTACCACACCCCTTTCACCACAGCCGCCCTTCACCACACCTCCCCATCACAGCAGGATCCCCTTCACCACGCTCTCCCCGTCGCCTAAATTTCTTCACTTAGCCACACATTCTAATCCAGGTTTTTTTTCCCCCTCGTCTTGATTGCTGTTTTTATAGTTGCGAGTTCATTTTTTCTGCAAGTCTTTCATGTCTACTACTACTACTACTACTACCCTCTCTCTCTCTCTCTCTCTCACACACACACACACACACACACACACACACACACACTAATTTTTTTTTTCATTACAATTACCGTGTTTGCGACTTCAAGTGTTCTGCCCGTTCGAGGCCCCCCCCCCTCTCTCTCTCTCCTCTCTCTCTCTCTCCTGTAACCGCAGTAACACCCTCACTTTACCACCTCTCTTCTATCAAGCTCATTTATACTTACGGCATTTTCAAGTTTACACATTTTACACCTTCACTTTTTAACACCACTTCTTCCTGTGTAACCTCCAACAATTCATAACATTACCTTCCTCTATCACCATCATCATCATCATTATCGTAATTATCAGTTTCCGAGTTTCCATTTAATAATTTCACAAATATATTTACTAATCTGCTCCATCCTAACCAAGAAGATATACAGATTATATTTCTCCAACTGGATCTCAAATTCATTCGCCCCATATCGTCATCGCTTTTACTTTCACTCTAAATAATCACCCTGTTCTAACGCCTCATTGCTTCTGTATATATCCAGCTTAGTATTCATAGTCTTTTTTATACACACGATATAGCTCTTCGAACTTACCTCTTTCACTAGGAGGGTTGAACGTGGATATAACATTCTCGCTATTGCCACACAATATTATTCAGCTGAGATATTCACCATGGATCTAAATGGCTAAAATCTAAGTCGCTCAAACAGTGCATGGGTGAATTTGTGTCCCGTTCTCTCTAATGTTGCACCTAAGATACGAGAACAGCAGGAGGTTTAATTCTTATGCATAATTTCCTTTTATTCACCTTACCCATTTGAAAGTAAACTCCCAAGGCTACAAAGTTTTATTCCCTTTTGCCCGACGACGTCTTTCTCCTAATTTATTTTGACAAAGATCAGATGATTTTACTAAACAGAGGCAAGTTCCATCTATCCCTAGCTTGTCGAAAAGCCTCCATCAAGATCACTAAAATCGTCTGGAGATAGCAGCAATAAACAACAGCAGAAAAGCGCTACTATAGACAGATGCGGGACCATAAGGGCCTTCGCTAAAGTAAGCAAATGAGGCTTCGAGAAGGTGAGGCTATTTGCTTTTGAAAATCTAAAAGGAACAAAAATTAAGCACTATATAGGGCTTCGTCAGTGTAAACCACCGTATATATGAAAATCCATTGGTGTGACTGACTGACCAGGCCGCTTCTAGGGATGCTCCTACATCTAAAAAGACGTCCTCGAAGTGAAGGGATTAAATGCCTCTACTTCCGCTGCCTCACACTACCATCCTGGCCGACATTGCTTCCAGGCCAGTCTTCCTTTCACTCCCTCATCATCAGACCTGTTCCTTTTTCCTGTATTTCCAGTTCCATATTTATCACTTTTCTCTGTCTTTCATTTCATCTTTTTTCTTGTATTTCCAGACCCATATTGATCACTTCTATTTCTCTCTCATGTGCCCTGTTCCAGTTTCCAGTCTTTCCAGTCTTGTATCTATCAAACCTCTCTTTCTTTTTCATTCTGTCTGTGCCTTCTGGTTTCCTTTCCTTTCTGTTTTAATTCTTTCACATATCAGCCTCTCCCTCTCTCTCTCTCTCTCTCCTATCTTTTTAACTTTTCGTGTTTCCATTTTCATTCGCTCCCAACTCCTTTCACATTTCCCTCTATCAGGTATGTTCTCTCTATTTGTATCATTGTACTGTCAATTCCTTACCTCGATACATGTTTGCCTACGTCACCTCTACTTCTCTTCGTTCTCTCCCTTTTCTCTCTTGGTGTCTTCCTTTTCTTCCTTCCACAAAGCTTCTCACCTCTCAGTATATCTATCCTTTTAATTCTTTCTACATTTGATCCTTGCTCGTCCACATTATCTAGTTGTACCTATCCATCATTCTTCTCTCTCTTCACTCTTTTCGTGTCTCCATTTTCTTTCCTCCACAATCCCTTTCAGTATATCGGTCTTTTTTCCCTGCGTATATATATACTTCTTTTTAATATTATCGTTACCTAGTATTACTCATGTTTGTCAAAGTCACTCTCTATTCGTCTTTTACCCCTCTACTCTCCATCTATCTTCATCTCCAACCATCCATCCACCATCCAACCCCATGTCGCCCCACGAGGAACGTAGGAACCCGGGGCTAGGCAAGCTGGTCCTGACATAAGATGAGAGTGAATCTCTGTACAGTATATAATTTTAAGCTCGTCCATATTAGTTGTGTACAAGCCGGCACATACATACATACATACATACATACATAGGAGCACATATTCCTGTTTGTTAATGGTACATCTCTATTTGTCTTTTTTTCCCCATCTTTTCTCTTTGACGTCTCCCTTGTTCCATCCACACCTTTCATACCTACTATACTCTACTCCTTTTCTTTATCCTCATCTCCCTTTCTATACCTAACTTTAATCCTCGTCTGTCTACGTTACCCTTTTCTTATCTTTTCCACTTTTCGTTGTCTCCTTTTCTTCCTTCCAAAACCCCTTTCATATTTCGCTACATTTTATTATATATATATATATATATATATATATATATATATCCTTATCTTAGTAATTCTGGTTAATATCACCTTTTCATCTTTCCCCTCTCCCTCCGTATCTTCCTCTTCTTCCCAAATTCTCTTTCACCTTGCATTGTATCTAATTTTTTCCCCTGTATTCAAATCTTATCCTAGTTTGTTAGTCAACCATCTAGTCTTCCTTCTCTTTTCTAGTGAACGCCATCTTCCTTCCACCACTTTTTTCATCTTTCATTTTCTCTCCTCCTTTTTGTCTACACTTTTGCTGCACCTTGTTTACGTCGTGGTTCTGTTCCTCCTCAACTTCTCTTTTCTCTCTTGGTGTCTCTTTTCTTGCGACCAACTTCCAATCTCACAGCATCAGTAATTTTCTTGTTCTACTTATATCCTCATCACCATCCTTTCTCTTTTTACCCTTGGGATTTCTCTTTCTTCCTTCCACAACCCCCTTCATCTTTTTTCATCCCTGTTTCTCTATGTCACCCCCCTATTCATCTTCCTACATCCATTACTTCTCTCAATGTCACCCTTTCTTCCTCCCAAACCCCCTTTCACCTTTCACTTCATCTACCTGTCTATCTATGTCTGTCTATATCCATCCATGAATCTATCTATCTTACTATTTACTTATCTAAAAAATTTGTTCCTGTCAAAAACTCCATTAACGTTTTTTTCTCTTTTGGTGTCACCTTTCCCTTTCCCACAACCTCTTTTCTTTCCGCTTCATTCTCGTCTCTCTCTCTCTCTCTCTCTCTCTCTCTCTCTCTCCCTCCCACATCCCTTTCACCTCTAACTGTCACCATCTCCCCCCCCCCCCTGTTGTGGCCTAGATATTCTCTTCGTTATTCTATCTCTTCCATTCTATATTCCGCCTCATTCTTTTTTTTCTTTTTCTTCCTTAGTTTGCTTTACATTTCGAGTTGCTTATCTGCCATCTCTCTCTCTCTCTCTCTCTCTCTCTCTCTCTCTGACTTGTTTCCTACCTCTCCATCTTCCTTTCTTCTTATTTCTGTCTCTCTCTTCCCCCATCATCTTTTTCTGTCTCTCCCTTCTAATCAACATCACACTTTCTTTACTCCCCTGCTTATCTCCGCCTCGTCCTCTCTTTGCCTCTCTCTCCATCTCTGTTTTCTATGTATCTTTGGCCCGCTCCCTCCACCTCCTTCTACCGTTGCCTCTCATCCTGTCTTACCTTTCTCTACTTGGTATAACATTTTCTGTGACTCTCTCTCTCTCTCTCTCTCTCTCTCACCCTGTTGTTCTGGATCACCCCTATCTCTATCTTCCTATCTCTCCCCATCTCTCTCTTTCCTTCTCAGTCAGCCTTTCCGCCTATCCTTGCATCCTTCTCTCTCTGTCCTTCTTCCCACCTCTCTACCTCAATCTCTCTCTGCCTACCTTCACTCCCTGCCTACCTGCCTGCACATAAAGAGGGTCATGGATGGGTGGCTGCCTGACCTGTTTTACTTTCATTTTCAGGTCTGGCATGCTGGTGGTACTGCCTCCCCCTGCCACACCCTGCCTACCTCCCCGCCTGCCTGACTGCCTCTTTGGTGCCTTAGATTTATGTGGTAGCCTGATGTGGTGTCGCAGATTTAGTCTTTGTAGGTGTGTGGTAGTCTTGTAGTTGCAATGTAGGGTACTAATTTCTGTGTTGTAGGTGATGTGGTGTTAATGTAATGTGGTATTCTATACGACATTCACCTTAACTTGGCTTAGATGTTTCTTTTGGGGCTAATTTCACGTAGCTCAGAGGCAGGAAGAGACATGATGCTAGGACTCCACAGTTTTTCCACAGCACTTTTTCGTGACTACCATCATATTCTAGTGTTTATGTACTGTTACAACTTGGCATTCACGATAGAAAGATGACAATATTATGCCAAGATAGAGTAAAAAGAGTATAGTTGTCGTGGTTGTGTTAGTTGCAGTTTGGCAGGCGTGGTGACGTGTTCTCTGAAGTGTGTTAGGTATGGTATTATGTCAGTGCTGTGTGGTAGTTTGCCTTGGGTCGTGCGGTAGCTGTGGTGTGGTAGTTGTTGTTATGTATTAGGGTAGTGTGGTGGTGTATTAGTGTAGTGTGGTACGAGTTAGTGTACTTTGATGTGGTGGTGTGCTGATGTAGTGTGGGTAGCTGTTATACCGCTTGTAGCCCGTAGTTGTAAAGGTGTGTTGGTTGCAGTGTGGTAGGTGTGGTTGTGTGTTGGTTGTGGTGTGGTTGTGTGTTGGTTGTGGTGTGGTTGTGTGTTGACTGTGGTGTGGTAGGTGTGGTTGTGTGTTGGTTGTGGTGTGGTAAGTGTGGCTGTGTGTTGGTTGTGGTGTGCTGGGTGTGTTAGTGCAGTGTGACAGTGGTGTGGTGTGTCAGACTGTTAAAAGTGTGTGGTCGTGGTCGTACTATGAAGTATGTGGTACTGGATCTTGGTGGATGTAATGCTGTGTTACTTATGAAGCTGTAGTGTGGAAGCTGTGGTCTGGTAGATGTGTTACTTTAAGTGTGGTGTGGTAACTTTGGTGTGGTGGAGTGTCGGTGGTAGTGTGAGTGCAGTGATTTTAACAGTTTAGTACGACTGTGCTGTAGATAAATATTTCTGTGGTATTAAACAGATGACAGACTGGGGTGTGCTATGGCAGTGTGGTAGTTGTGGGGAAATAGGACTTTTGATAGACATCCTTTCTAACAACTTCCTTAACCCTTTCAGTATGGCGACGGCTCCTCCTCCTGCTCTTCCTTCTTCACCTCCACCTCCTCCTCCTCTTCCTCCTCCTCCTCCTGCTTTACTTCATTCTTGTTACCTCCAAACGACTTTATTCAGTTAAAGGTCGACCTCATACAGTGAGAGACTTAAGGCTGTATCTGACACCTCCAGTTAAATTCTCTCTCTTATGCTTGACAAAATCATCCGAGAACACATTAATAAAGTAAAACGCGCGTCATCGTATCGAGTCATAATGAAAACCCCTGAAAAAAAAAAATCGCCCATGAGTATTAAGAACTTAGTCATCGTACTGAAGGGGTAATTCTCTCTCTCTCTCTCTCTCTCTCTCTCTCTCAGTGTGGTGGTGTGGGGTGGCGTGGACTGGTAGTAGATGAAAGGTGGGCAACTTTCCTTCAGTAATCTGCTTAGTTTGGTGGTGACGTGAGTGTGGCGTAGTGGCGTGGTGCAACTGTGGTGTGGTGCAATTGTGGTGTGGTGCAATTGTGGTGTGGTGGCGTGGTGCAATTGTGGTGCGGTGGCGTGGTGCAATTGTGGTGCGGTGGCGTGGTGCAATTGTGGTGCGGTGGCGTGGTGCAATTGTGGTGTGGTGGTGTGGAGCAATTGTGGTGATGCAAAGGTGTGGTGTAGCTGTGTTTTGTTGTAGGTGTAGTGTATTAGGTGTGACGCTTGAGGGTGTGGTGATGAAAGTGTACTGTAGTGTTGTGTGATGCTTAAGGTCTGTGGTTTTAGGTGTATTGTTGCTGGTGTGGTGTAGCCGGTGTTACGTTGTTGGTGTATTGTACGTGTGGTGCAGCAGGTGTGGTACTATAAGTGTATTGTTGTTGGTGTGATGCTGCAGGTGAGGTGCTACAGGTGTGGTACTGCAGGTGAGGTGCTACAGGTGTGGTACTGCAGGTGAGGTGCTACAGGTGAGGTGCTGCAGGTGAAGTGTTGCAGGTGTGGTGCTACAGGTGAAGTGCTACTGGTGAGGTGTTGTAGGTGCGATGCTACAGGTGTGGTGCTAAAAGTATGGTGTTGCAGGTGTGGTGCTGAAGGTGAGGCGCTGCAGGTGAGGTGCTGCAGGTGAGGTGCTACAGGTGCGGTGCTACAGGTGAGGTGCTACAGGTGCGGTGCTACAGGTGAGGTGCTGCAGGTGAAGTGTTGTAGGTGTGGTGCTACAGGTGAGGTGCTGCAGGTGTGGCGTAGTGGTTTGGAAGTGGTAATGGAGTGGATATTTGTGGTGCTGGCAGTGGTGGTGGTGGTGGTGATGAGTGTGGTGTGTAGATTTCAATTACGACAATGGTTAAAATATAGCAAATGAATTCACTGTCGATGGAGCTTAGTTATCGTGATCTTTGTGGTGATGGCGTGAGGATTTATGGCACTGGGTGTGGTGGTCGTGGTGATGCGTGTGGTGATGGAGGACTGTGTTGATTGTGGTGGTGGATGTGAGTGTGGTGATTGTGGTGGAGTTTGTGCGTGGTGATTGTGGTGGTGGATGTGAGTGTGGTGATGGAGGACTGTGTTGTTTGTGGTGGTGGAAGTGAGTGTGGTGATTACGCCGGTGGTAGTGATGAGTGTAGTGATGGAGGACTGTGCTGATTGTGGTAGTCGTGGTCATGAGTGTGGTGATGGAGGATTTCGTTGACTGTGGTGGTGTTGGTGATGATGAGTGTGGTGGGTGTTAGCTATGGTGGTCGTGGTGATGGGTACTGCAGTGAGTATTATTGTTTGTGGTAGTCGTGGTGATGAGAGTGGAGATCAAATCCTGTGTTGGTTGTGGTGATCGTGGCGATGAGTGTGATGATGGAATGGTGAAGGAGTTCAGTGTTGGTTGAGGTGGTCGTGGTGATGAGTGATGATCGAAGTACGGTACTGTGTGGGTTGTGGTGGTGGTCATGAGTGTGGTGAGGGAGAGCTGTGATGGCTGTGGTGGTGGTGATGAGTGTGGTAAGGGAGAGTTGTGATGGCTGTGGGGTGGTGATGAGTGTAGTGATACAGTACTGTACTGGTTGTGGTGACTGTGGTAATGAGTGTGACGACAGAGTACTGAAATAGTTGTGGTGGTCGTAATGAAGAGAATTGTTGGCGTACAGATTGTGCATGTAACAGTGCATAGTCCTCTGGCTGTTAGGGGTTCGCACTCCTGAAAGAAATATCGTCTGGTGTTGATTTATATCCACAGCACAAGAATGATTAACTGAGGTAGTCGTTAACCCTGTGACTGCAAAATATCCCCCTGCTTAATGAAATCGTCTGACGTAAACATGAATAAAATACATCATCCACAGCTACGAGAGAAAAAAAAAACTCTAACACTGTCCTTTCTAGTCGTAAGGAGTACTGTAGGCCAGAACATTACCAGTACAGGGTTGTATTGAATGTATAATAAAGAAAAACACTTTAAAAAAAATGCTCATGTCTGTCTTTACTAGATCTAAAACTCTTCAGCCGCCTCTCGGAGACTGGAACCTATATCCACAACACACATGGCTCTTACCCCGACTGGCGCATGAAACCATTAGACCCCCAGAATTAATATACAGTAACTGGATTCACTGTAATCAGGGCTTAAATTACACTGATGGTTATGGTACTAGTATGACGCCAAGTGAAGGAGTGGTGATGGAAGATCTTATTAAATTTATGGCTCATTAACTACACTGAAGGCATTATGCAGTATGGGTAAAATTACTAGGAAAAACTGAGTGCATTATACGAGTGTTATATCAAATACCTGAGAAGTGACTACACATACAAGTTACATAGGTAAAATATTCTCATCAGCCTTGACTCCTCCATTATCTTCCATTTCTCTCTCTCTCTCTCTCTCTCCATAATTTCCCGCTAACTCCCCTCCTCCGTACCTTATCCATTTCTCTCTCTCTCTCTCTCTCTCTCTCTCTCTCTCTCTCTCCATAATTTCCCGCTAACTCCCCTCCTCCGTACCTTATCTTCATCTCCATGCACCCCCTCCCTCTCCCTCCCTTCCTCCCAACCTACCCTCTTTTTCTCTCATCCATCCTTATCTGTCCCTCTTTCTCATCCCCTCCTCCTCCTCCTCCCTTCGGCGCTCTCGTATCTCCGTCCATCGCATCATTTTCCCGTCTTATCGATTGCCTTATCATCCCCTCTGCTTATTCCACTTCATCGTCGTTATCTTTATTCCTCTTCTTATCAGCAGTTTGTATTTGGCGGTATCCTCTCCTTTGCGGTTTTTCTAATCGGTTATCGCTGGTTTGTGTATCTCCCATTTTCTATTGTGTATACTTTTCTTTCTTACTTCTTTTTTGGTCTTGTTCTTCCTCTTCTTTTTGTTCTCTCTCTTCGTTTTCTTCTTGTTCTTCCTCTTCTTCTCTTTCTCCTCCTTTTTTCTTTCTTCTTTTATTTTCTTTCCACTATTTTTACTCTGTCTCTCTTTCCATCCTATTTTCCTCCTCTATCTTCCTCATTATCGTTTACGTCGTTTGCCTTTATCTTTCATCATCCTCACCCTCCTCCATCACCTGCCCCATTTTCCACACACTATCTCCACACACTATGTACAGTACCCTCTCCCTTCGTTCCTCTTTTATCCTTTCTTTCTTTCTTCTATCCTCATTTTTTTATACTTCTTTATGTTTCTTTGCCTCCAACTCACTGTCACCCCACCATCGTCTTCCACTTCCTTCAACATTATCTCAACACGTTGTATTATTCTCCTTCTGACTCTTATTTTATTCCTTCTTCCTTCTTCCCTGTTTTATTTACATCATGTTTTCTTCCCTCCAGCCTCTACCTTCCCCACCATCATCTTTCATTCCACTATCCTCACCCTTATCTTCATGCATTAGGTTTCCCCTTCCTTTCCTCGTTCATCCATTCTTCATTTTTCTTCTCTTCTTCCATCTAAAGTATGTCTCCTTCCTTCCAACTCCCTCTCCCCTCCATCATCATCTTCCACTACCGTCACCATTATCTTCACGCATTATATTCTTCCCCTTCCGTTCCTCGTTCCCCCTTCCTTCCTTTCTCCTCTCCTCTTTCTTGCTAGCTATCTAATGTTACTTATCTCCACTTCCCCCTCCATCATCATCTACCTTTTACCTTTATCTTCATTTTACATTCCTTTCTATACTATGTCTTCCCTCCCTCTCTCCGCTTTTCCATCTTCTGTTTTCTTCCCTTGTACTCCCCCTCCATTACCCTCCGCACTATCTTCACGCTTCGTATTCTTCTCCTGTTTCTCATTCTGGCTTTCCATCTCTCCATCCTTTTCCTCTCCTCTCTTCTTTCTTTATATCCAAGGACTTTCCCTTCACATTCTTCCTTTCATTTTCCTCCATCACTCTATGTTCTTCCCATTCTGTTCCTCGTTCTGTCACCCCCGTCCTCCTTTCCCTCTTTCCTTTCTCCTCTTTTCCATCTATGCACTCTTCCCTTACATCTTCCCCTCCATCATCATCCATCTTTTTCACGTGTTATATATTTAGCATTCCCTTCTCCGTTTTTTTTTTTTTTTTTTTTCTTCCTCGTGTTTTCTAACTTCAATTTATTCTCATATCCTTCATTCACGTGTAAAATTCTTCCCTGTCCAATCTTTCCCTCTTCCTTTCTTCTTCTTTACTTAATCTACGTGTTCTTCACCGATTCTTCTCCTCGTCCCCTCTCTTCCTCTTTCTACCGTTCCTTCCCTCGTTCCTCTACCTGCATATTCCTTCTCAACTTCCCTCTCTTATTTCCTTTCCTTCCTTCTTTGTCTTTCCTTCCTCTCTTTTATCAAGGTATTCTCCCCTCACATTTTCCCCTCCTTTCTCTACCTACTCCTGACCGCTTTCTTTCTTACACTCTTCTACATAGCTTCACGTCTTCCTTTCTTTCCCTCTCTTCTGTATCTTAATTTGTCTTCTCCCTTGACAGTGAAATTCTCTCTCAGTTTCAGCTTTTATTTCCCCTGCGTCTCATCTTTTCATTTACTGTGTGTGGTTGCTTTTCCTGTCCCTTGTTTGCCTCCTCCTCTACGTCTCTCGTTCTTGATTCTTTCTTCTCCCTGTCTTTTCTCCCTTATCCCATTTTCCCCTTTTCTTTGTTTTTCATTCTCCCTGCCTTTTTTCCCTCATCCTATTCTCTCTCTCCTCTCTCTCTCCCCATTTCCTCATCTTTCTCATCTCTTCCAAATGGCTTTCCTTCCTTGTCTCTTCCACCTCTCCTTCCTCTAAAACAGTGGTTCCCAACTTCGGTCGATGGTATTTCTCATATGACTTTGCATTATCAGCCGCTTATTCTCATGTACAGATGTGAAAAATAAACATCCGACATGCAAACAGACAAATATATTCTGGAATTTATGGCGTACGTAACCATGCTGGACAACGGTATAGGACATAGGGAGACATAAAAACTTGCTCTATACAGCTTTGTTTATTCGTATCCAGAGTGTTACTGTGATCACCAGCATGCAACATGACAATACAGACCATTATACGCGCAAAAAATTAATATGTTTGTGGAAAGAAAAATCAGTAAAAATGAATTTTAGTTTAGGCACAGTGTAAAATGCAAATATTTAATCAGCATTTGAAATATATTAACTTGCTCGTGCAATATCTGGCACCAGAGAAACTCGGTGCCACGACTTTAGTCTGGGTGCTTTTATTGACAAAGCCACCTTGACGTCATACGGTACGTCATAAAGAGCCTAGCAAGTGTCGGTTGACGCACATAACAGAATCTATGCTTTCTTGGATACGGTGAGGGAAATATTAAAAGTCTGCAATGGCCAACTTGACAACTATGGCGTAAGTAACCAAAATTTGGTCAGTGGTATGTGTAATTATTCTAACTCCTTCCAAAGATCTGGCAGAATATACATGAAATTTCCTATCTTGACTTCTTTTTCGACAATTCAAGTTCCAGTGTAAATGTCTCAACCTTAAAAGAAGCAAGAGATGATGATAACAGTACAACAAACTTAATGTTAACAGTTCACTTCCGTACCCTCAGAAAATCCATCCTCGTGCCCGGGTTTCAATACCCTTGCTCTGATGTCTTCTTTCTAACGTGTCTGTTTCTCTTACTCTCTCTCTTCCTCTTTCTCACTCAGTACCTCCCTCCCTTCTTCACATTTTCCTTTCCTTTCGCTAACTTATCACACTTTTATTCTTTTCCTCTTCCCCCTTCGACTTCTGTGCTTTCTCTATTTCCAAATGTAACTTCCACAATTCCATATTTTTTTCTTTCCCCTCTTATCCTATCACTGGGCTTCAATCTTTTCCTTCTCTGATCTCTCTGTCCTTTCTTTTAATCTGTGTTACTCCCTTTACCTCTACAAGTTATTAATCTTTCCCATAATAGGCTTCCCCCCCCCTCAATGTTACATTTCCGTCTACCAAAATCTTCCTCTCGTTTCGTCTTTCCCCCTCTCTACCGATGCTTTTATACTCATGGAATCATTCTCTCATCATTCCTCCTCTTTACCAATGCAAATTCTCTCTCTCTCTCTCTCTCTCTCTCTCCTCATCTTCCTTTTTTCTATCAATATATCAATGCCCATAAAAACAATACCCCTCTCTCTCCACCTCTTCTATTTACCTATGTAGTTTTCCCCTTGCAAAACCTTCTTCTCTTTTCGTGTTTCCTTTTCCCTTTTCTTCGTCCCCTTTCTCTACCAATGCATATTTCTATAAGACCTTTCTCTTATCTTCCTCTCTCTACCAGTGCATTTTTCTACGACAAAATCTCTCTCTCTTTTCGTCTTTCCTTCTCTCAATCAATGCAGTTTTTCCCCTAACATAACTCATCTTTCTTCGATCTACCAGCATATTTCTCCTACATAAAACGTTCCTCTCTTCACGCCTTTTCCTCCATCAGTGCATTTTTCTCTTACACACTTCCCCTTCCCTTTCACCATTCTCTTTCTTACCAATGTATTTTCTTTCTTCTATACCTCACTCTCTCTTCACCTTTCTCTATGAACACATTTTCTCTTTCAAAACCTTTCCTTTATCTTGTTACTCAACCAAAGTAACTGGAAAATTTCGATAAATCTGAGGAGCTAAGTACTCGAACTCTGCCACTAAGATATATAACTGTCCACCCTTGGAAGGGAAAATTTAGTTACATTCTATAAATAAATGGACTAAATAATTCAACTGACATAACGGACGTGAACACCTATGTGAAAAGACTAAATGACAGCCTTGAACTGCACAATAAACGATGGATTTGATGATGTTTGTACTTACAAACTTACACCAGGAACTGTCCAAGCACTTACCTGGAACAAAGGAAAGCATATTATAGTACTGTGAATGATCTAGTCACACAAAATACACTGTATAAATAATGGTCACATATGGTATAATCATACTATATAAATAAAACCGTAACAGAATTAAGCTTACATTTTATGCTGTGGTTTCCATGTGTCGTAAAGCCACTCCAATACAACCTTCAAGGTTTCTAATGGTAGTCAGTAACTAAAGTTACTTAGGTTCTACTTGTGAATTGTGATGGAATGTGGTCATCATCACAGAATCACCTTTCGATGCAGGTTCAGACACCATCTCAAGAATGTACCCCAAATTCTTACATAATTCATCACGAACAAAATTATGACAATATTAAGAGTTCAGGAATATATAATGCCTAACACAATCACTAAAAACACTATCATAAAGTAGTCTGGGTGGGTGAGGTGTGAACACAATGGAAGCTACTGGGTGGTCAAATGGGCATCGTCACTCATGGTTGGTGCAATAGTGAACTGAAATGGAAATGGTTCACTGGTTCCCAGTTCATGAATAAAATGAGTCAGATCCCTTAACCTAACAGTGCTCACGATTAATTTTTGCAGGAAACTGTTCTTTTATATCTGTAAAAAGAAGGCATATAAAATTTTCTTTAACAATATTTTAATTCTGTTCGAAGCAATTCTTTTATATATGAAACAATGACAACAAGACATGAAAATTTCTCTTTAACACGTCATTTTAATTTCGTTTGAAACAATTCTTTTATATCTGAAACAATAAGACATCAGATGTTTCTTCTTGAACTAATTCAGTAAGTATATTTAAATTCGTTACTAAAATGAACAACATGTATATATACCGTACTCAGACTGCCCAGTGCGGTACGTACACACACACACACACACACACACACACACACACACACACACACACACACACACACACACACACACAAATTTATATCACGCGAGGGGCAACCCGATGACACAACTATTGATATGACAACCTCAAAATATACTGTAAACTTAGCGCAATTTCATGGGTTTTGGAAAATCTAGGTAAATATACTTACCTACCTTATCATCTTTAGACTAAATAACTCCAGTCTCATATTATTCAGAATATAAAATATCACGGTATTTTGCAGTGGCTTCGCGAAACGATCCCAGCTACATTTTTTATTTATTTATTTATTTTTTTTCATGCAAAACTAATCTTTCCCTCTCTCTACCCATGGATTTCCGTTACAAGACCTTCTACTCGCTGCCCTGCCTTTCCCCCTCTCTAACCAGTCTTTTCCCCTCCCCTACTTCCCTTTATCTTGCCATCTCTTTCCCTCACATACTTCTTCCTTCCATGTCTTTCCTTCCACAGAATCGAGTTTGTCTGTCTGTCTGTCTAGCACGCGCACGCACACGCACACAATTATATTTATATAATTTTATATAATATACGCGTATACACACATACAATATTATAATTACATAATTTTACATATATACGTGTACACACACACACACACGTGTGTGTGTGTGTGTGTGTGTGTGTGTGTGTGTGTGTGTGTGTGTGTGTGTGTGTGTGTGTGTGTGTGTGTGAGAGAGAGAGAGAGAGAGAGAGAGACTACATCTATCTAGTTCCCCTCGTTATATGCTGTTCATTTTTCTTTTCCTCGCTATTTCTTCAAATCTGTTCCATTCGTACTATTTCTATCGTCCTATATATCTCACTCCCTGCCTACTCCTCCACCTATCTCTCCCTACGTCCCTTGGCCTTCCTTCACCTCCCCATCCTTCTTTCCCTTTTTACAGTACTTCTCCCTCATTTCATACTTCGCAATTATTCATCCCCATCAACTTCTCTCCCAACTACCTCTAACTATCTTTCCTCCCTCTCTCCCTCTCTCACCTCCCTGTCCACCTCTCAGCCATTTTATTCCTATTCCCCTCTCTATCCCCCCACCGCATTCTTTCCCCACGTTGCTCTCCCTCTCTCCTCCTCACTATCTACAGAGCTTTTTCTCTCCCTCTCTCCTTATGACATCTTTCCTCTTACTTGTTTTCCCCTGATCTACCTCTCCCCCTTTTTCTCGCTACCTACTTCCCTCCCTTCCTCTCCCTATCCACCTCTCCCCTTTTTCTCTCCCTAACTACCTCTCTCTCTTTTTCTCTCCATCTACCTCTCTCTCTTTCGTTCCCATCTACCTTTCCCTGCTTCTTATCTACCACTCACCCTTCCTCTCCCTATCAACCTCTCACTCTTCCTCTCCCCATCAGCCTCTCACCCTTCCTCTCCCTATTTGCCTCTCATCCTTCCTCTCCCTATCAACCTCTCACCCTTCCTTCCCTATCTGCCTCTCACCCTTACTCTCCCTACCTGCCTCGCACCCTTCCTCTCCCCATCTGCCTCTCACCCTTCCTCTCCCCATCTGCCTCTCACCCTTCCTCTCCCTATCTATCACCCTTCCTCTCCTTATGTGCCTCTTCCCCCTTCTCTCCCTATCTGCCTCTCACCCTTCCTCTCCATATCTGCCTCACCCTTCCTCTACCCCCTTTTCAAAATTTAACCCCTCCCTCTTCCCTCCCCATCTACCATTCCCCTCCTCTCCAGAACTACCTCTCCATTTTCTCTCCCTATCTACTTCTCCCCTCTTCTCTCTCCACCTACCTACCTCCTCCTTTTCCTATCTACCTCTCTTCCTTCTCTCCCTATCTGCCTCTCCCCTGTTCTCTCCCAATCTACCTCCTCCCCTTCTCCCTATTTATCTCTCCCCACTTCCCTATCTAGCACTCCCATTCTACCTACTTACCTCTCACCCTTTCCCCATCTACCAGTCCTTTTCTCCCCATCAACCTCTCTTCCATCTTTCCTCCCTCCCTCTCCCCCTATCTCATCCCCATATCCTCCCCTCACTTTACCCTCCCCCCAGGCGTCTATCAAATCATTGTTACCAGACCCACTAAGGCGTAAAATCAAAGTGAAAGCAAGGCGCTCCTAATGATCCCCATCTGGCAACCACGCCGACCGGGACGAGAGGGGTGGCTTGGGGCTTAATCCGGCTTGATTTAATAAGGGGAGGATCGGCTTTCTGGGTGCGTGTGGCTTAGCTTCTTGATGCCTCCTTGCCATAGACGGGATCTTTGGCTTGATACGGAGGGATGCTTAGGAGGGGAATACCTGCAGAGGAGTGAATGGAGGGAGGGAAGGAAGGAAGGAAAGAGGGGAGGGAGGGAGAAGGGGGAACTAGAGAGGGAGGGAAGGAGGGAGGGAGAAGGGGGAACTAGGGAGGGAGGGAAGGAGGGAGGGAAAAAGAGGAACTAGGGGGGGAGCGGAGGGGAAGGGAGGGAGGAACAGAGAATACAAGACAGTGAAGGAAAGAGGGGAGGAAGGAAGGAAGGAAGGGGAGAGGGGTAGAGTGAATAAAAGGAAATAGTGAAAACGAAAAGAAAGAAATAATGAAGGAAGGATGAAGGATGGGAGGGAGGGAGGGAGGGAGGGAAAGAGCTGATAGAGGCAAAGAGTACAAATGAAGATGGCAGGAGGGATGGTGGCGGGGAGATGTAAGCAAAGGGGACAAGTGAAGGAGGGAAAGATGCAGAAATAGCGAGGGGGAGGGAGAAAGGGAAAGAATGAATGAAGGTAAGGAGGATAAGTAAAGAAAATTATGAAGTAAAGAATGAAGGTCGGAAGGCGGGATGGAGGGGAGGAGAAAGGCCAATGGAGGAATGAGTATATTGTGGGCTACGTGGGAGTGAAAACAAAAAAAAATAAGAGGATTAACACAAAGGCCCCCAGGACTCAGTAAAATAAATAAATAAATAAATCGTTTGGCGTTAGCTGGAAGAGAAGACAAGAGTTCCCTGGGCATGAAAGGGTTACTGGTGGGGGTATTAAGAGTCATGCTCCCACACTCATACCTCAGCCGAATAAAATCATCAGGTGTTAGCAGGAACAAATACAATTATTGTCTCAGATTTAACTAATTTTTCGGCTGGGATTACGCTAAAAATCTAACCTTGACGCACTAATATATATATATTTTTTTTGGTCCCCTTTCCCCCCCTCCCCGAACTTTCTTTTTTTTTTTTTTTTTGAGCAGAGAATCCGGGAAAAAAAAAAAAAAAAAATCGTCACCAATGTTAAACAGATGAAACGAGAACAGAATGGACTCACGGAAGGAAGGATGGAGTAAAGGAGAGAGAACGAACATACAGGTGAAGAAATGAATTCAGAGATGGAAGTAGGAGGAAACTGACTGATACGGAGACGACATGTAAAGAAAGAAACTATGGAGACAGAACACGAACAGAAAATGGAAAAGACGGGAGGGGAGGGAAGGAAAGGAATGACAGCAGGAAAAGATGGTGAAAGATAAAGTGGGTGTGTGAAAGGGATGAAGAGGCTAACGAAGGAAGAAAAGGAAGGAAGGAAGGAAGGAAGGACGAAGGAAGGAAGGACGAAGGAAGGAAGGACGAAGGAAGGAAGGACGAAGGAAGGAAGGAAGGAAAGACGAAGGAAGAAGGGAAGGATGGAGGGAAGGAAGGAATGGAAACAAGTATGAAGTGGGATGATGACTGGTAAAGAGAGGAGACATAAATGGTAAGGGAAGAGAGATGGTAAAGAGATGTAAGGAAAGCAGAAGTGAATGGAAGAGAAAGGAGGAAAGATGGAAGAAAAAGATGAGGAGAGAGATGGAGGGAAGGAAAAGGAGAAGAGAGATGGATGGGAGGAAAAAAGAAATGAAGAGAGCAACCTAAAGATGGATAGTGTAGAGGAGGGAGGAGGAAATGACGAGGAATGAAAAGAGGAAAAAGAAGGGAGACTGTGGAAGAATATGATACACAAAAGGAAATAAAAGAAAGAGAGGGAGAAAAAAGAACTAAGAACTGATGCCTAATGGATAAGAAAAGAAAGAGAGAGGATTGGCAATGGGAGACGAAAGAAAAAGGGAAAGAAGAAAAGCGAAGGAAATGATTATTGAAGAATTATGACACCAAAGCAAATGAAGGAAAAACGCGAAGTTAGTAAAAGGCTGAAAGAAAGTGATGGGAACCGAAAAAATTACAGTAAAAAAGAGGAAAACGAGAAATTTCACACACAAAATCTTGAAAACCAGGAATGGTGGTGCGGTAATAATATTGAGGAAAAGAAATAACGGGAAAAATGAAAACAAGGCGAAACCGTACAAATTTGGGAAATGGGAAGAGAAAAACGGGACTTAAAGAAAAAATGTACAATAACAAGCCTCTCACAGAGAAACTATATTCCACTTCGTTACAACCTGTAAACCTATCTGTGAAAGTGTAGGATATATAACGGAATAAAAGTTTCAAAACAGAAAATTGGTCATAAGTCGGCCATCTTGGACTGTTAAAAAACTTCGAAAAGACGGGCATCAACCTCCTATATGACCCTACAATCATACAAGAGGAGAAAATTCCAACAAGTTGTTTTTAAGATACTGCGTGAAACGGACGTACGAACTAACGGACGAACGGACATGCCTAAGATTCCACTTCGCGAGAAACGAAGTGGAATAACAATGAATGAAGGAGATACTGTAGCAACGGTGGTACGGAAAAAGAAGGGGAGAAGGAAAAACAAGAAAGAAGGGAAAATACAAAGAAAGACGGTGAATGTAAGAATCGTGATAAGAAAATGGAAAAAGGGAAAAAAAGGGAGAAAAGGCATGAATTCAGAAGACAGACAGGATGGTGGTACGGTAAAAAGAGAAAGGGAGCGAGCTGAAGGGAGGGAGAAATGGGTGAGGGACGGTGGGAGAGGGACGGTGGGAGAGGGACGTGGGGAGAGGGAAGGGGATGGGGAAGGAAAGAGGGAGGAGGAGGGAAGGAAAAGAGAGAGAGGGAGGGGGGAATATGGATGGATGGAGGGGGAGGGAAAGAGGGAAGAAGAGAGGAGGTGAAAGGAAGGAGGTGGTAGGTGAAGGCTGGTGTGGAGTGAGGAAGAGATGAAGATGATCTCAGAAGAAATTGCAGAATGTACAAAAGTTGAGGAAGAAACGACGATGAACTCTTAAATATCAGAATAACAGGGATGGAAACGAAAACACCATGGATACTGAAAAACCTAAATAACAAATGAATTATGAAAAAACAGGGTTAAGAAAGGAACAACGACAACTTATGAAAAAAATGTAAATAAAGAAGTGAATTATGAAAAACAGTTACACAATAAAAGAGAGGTAAAGAAGAAACAACGAGGTATTACGAAAAAAATATATATATATAAATCGAGATGAGAGTAACAGCAAACAGAATCAAGACTAAGAAATGTGAATTTTGTGTGTGTGTGTGTGTGTGTGTGTGTGTGTGTGTGTGTGTGTGTGTGTGTGTGTGTGTGTGTGTGTGTGTGTGTGTGTGTGTGTGTGTGTGTGTGTGCGCGTAAAATGAGATAAAGAATTCCTAAATACAAACAGACGAAGACTAGAAATGGGAAGGTAACGAAACTTAAAATAAAAAAGACATATGAAAGAAGGATGCGTGGAAGGGCGAATTGACGAAACAGCAAGGAGGCGATGAGACTGAATAAAAATATGAGGAACAGAAAGTTAAGAAAAAGGTGGATAAAAAAACAAATATGAAATTGTGTGTGTGTGTGTGTGTGTGTGTGTGTGTGTGTGTGTGTGTGTGTGTGTGTGTGTGTGTGTGAGAGAGAGAGAGAGAGAGAGAGAGAGAGAGAGAGAGAGAGAGAGAGAGAGAGAGAGAGAGAGAGAGAGAGTGAACAAACAAGACTCAGCACAAGAATCCCTAAGACGAATGACCAGGAGACGAGAAAAATAGTGAGCAAAGCAAAACATTACTAGATTGAAAAGGACGATGTGAGCGAGGGGAGAGAGGAGTGGGGGAGGAGAGGAGAGGAAAGCGAGGGGAGAGGGGAGTGGGAGAGGGAGGAGAGGAAATAAAAACAGTAGGGGAAAAAAGCAGAAGATGGGGAACGGAGGTGGGAGGAAGGAAGACAGGAGGTAATGGCAGAGCTGGATAAAAGAGGAAATGGATGAGGGAACAGATAATAAAAGTAAGAGAAAACTAAACTGAAGTAGTAGTTAAGTAGTTACTTCTGTGTGTGTGAGAGAGAGAGAGAGAGAGAGAGAGAGAGAGAGAGAGAGAGAGAGGAAACAGGTTCGTGAGAAGAGAATGGGAAGTAAAAGATGAAGGGGTGACAGGGGAAGGCACTTGCAATGAGAAGGGTGAAAAGGAAAGCGAGGAGAAAAGAGGATAGAGAAGAGGATGGGTGAGGACTGACCGGAAAGGGGGGAACGAGAAAAAGGAAAGGCGAAGGGAGGGAGAAGAGAAGGAAGGGGGTGAAAGGTGAGAAATAGAGCAATAATTAAAGAGAAGTGAGGGTAGATAAAAGGTAAGTTAAGAACACAGACGAAGAAAACTATGAAGAGATGAATTAATGATGGAAAATAAAGAATGTGAAGAAAAACGATGAATGGAAGAGAAGGGAAAAGCCGAGTAGTGGAGACAGGAAAGGGGGGGTGAGGAGAAGACGGAAGGTTGGGAGAGAGGGAAGGGCAGGGAGAGAAAGAAGGGAAGGGGAGACGGAGAAGAAAGGAAAGGAGAGACTGAGAAGAAAGTAAGGGAGAGACGGAGAAGAAAGTAAGGGAGAGAGGGAGGAGAAAGTAAGGGAGAGATGGAGAAGAAAATAAGGGAGAGATGGAGTGGGAAGGAAGGAAGATCAAGCAAGGACTGAAGACAGTGGGAGGATTAAAAGAAGAGGGACGATGAAAGAGGGGAAGAAAAGGGGAGAATGGAATGAAGAGGATGATAGGAAGAAAAGGAAAGAAGGGGAAAAACGTACAGAAAGGAAGGATAGGAGAGGGGTTAAGAGAGTGGAAGAAACGGAGAGAGAAGGGAAGGAATAGAAAGGAGTTAGGGAGGCGAGAAACAGAGAGGGGATGGAGAGATAAGGAAAGCAGGAAGGGAGTGGAGGGAAGAAGGAGAGAAACATGAGAAACATAGAGAAGGGAAGGACGAGAGAGTGGCGAAAGAGGGGACAGGCGGAGGGGAGAGGAGGGCAGGAAGGAGAGGAGGGCAGGAAGGAGAGAAGGGCAGGAAGGAGAGGAGGGAAGAAAAAAAGAAACATAAATGAGGGAACGAAGAGAGAGGGGTGAATGTAGGAAGAGAGGGATGAAGGAGGGGAGAAAGGGGTGAAGGAGGGGAGAGAGGGGTGAAGGAGGGGAGAGAGGAGGAAGAATGGAGAGGACAGCAGGAGGGGAGAGAGGAGAAAGGAGGGGATTGGGGAGAAAAAGGGAGAGAGGAGGACGGAAAGGGAAGGAGGGGGGAGAGACAGGGATGAGAGAAAGAAGGGGAAGAGGAGGGAGAGAAGAGGGGTGGAAATAAGGTAACGTGATGAAGCGAAAGACAGTGTGGCTCAGGGAGGAAGGAGGGTGGATAATAGAGGGGAAATGGAGATGTGAGGGAGAAAAGAGAGGAAATGAGGGAGAAGAAGGGGACACGAAATATAACTGCAGTGAAAATGAAGAATGGTTGAAAATATGAACATGAAAGTAAGAGGATATATAAAACAAGATGAAGTAAGATTTGTAAGTGTGTAAATGAAAAGGGGAAATGGATCAATGAAGAAGAGAAGTGCAAGAAGAAGGAAATGACAAGAAATATCAAGGAAGCCAAAAGGAGGAAACTGTGAGAAGGTGAGGGGTAGCAGGAAGAAAACAAGACTAGAAGATATTATAAGATTTGATAAAAATGTGAAAATGAAAGAGAAAATGAAAGAGAGAGAGAGAGAGAGAGAGAGAGAGAGAGAGAGAGAGAGAGAGAGAGAGAGAGAGAATGACTGCTATCTTAATTGCTTAGGGGTTTCGCAACAGCTCTTCTACAGCGATTTATTTTGCATATAAAACTATAATATCCTCTTGTATGTTAAGATACAAACTACGTACATATAAAAGAATGGAAATAATTTGTTGATATATAAAAAGAAAGTAAGAGAATATCAATGTATAACTAACAAAATAAATTGCTAAATAAGAGGTGTTAAGGAGTTTAGCAATGCCAACGAGAATAAAGATAATAAAGAATCACAAACTTTAACAGAATGTGGGAATAAAAATGAGAAAGGAAGATTGTGTCAGAGAATATATTATACGAAAATGAGGTAAAGGTTATGGATGTGAAAGGTTTGCACTTTGACCTGTAGTGTAAGTGGAATATAAGGCTTCGTGACCAAAATTCCGTAGCGCTTTATATTGCCTACCGCACTAGAACACTGTCTATATGATTTTGATACCGACAGAGACTGTATTATTACCATAAATAATAATACTGAAAAATAATGAGCTGAACACATCGCTAGTCAAGAGGTGTTGCAAAGTCTCCAAAACCAACTGGGAATACGACCTATTAACTCTTCAATTGCGATATTCCTAGTGATACATTTCTTTGTTATTTGCTCCAGACCATATTATTTTGCAGAGACGCCATAAAAAGCTGAAAGGTTAAAAACATGCTCAATAGCCCTTTCACAGAGTTGGATTTTTAAAAAACTTCTTTCTGGATAACGCTGGACGATGTTGGGGAGGGGGAAAAGGATACTTCCCCAGTATCCCTGCTTGTCGTAGGAGGCGACTAAAAGGCCTTTATTGTATCCCATCTTTCTCTTTTTATTGTCCTTTCCTTCTTCATTCATGTCTACCTCTCTTCTTGATATTTCCGTGTTTCTTCCGGCCTTCAGTTTTCCCTCTGCTTCTATCAGGTCAGACATTTGGTTCCATGCCATGAATAGTTTAAGTATTTCACACTGACGTTGACCTTTCTCCCTTACACCACTTTCCCGCCAAGACCACTTCAACGTCAGCCTTAGTGCCATACAGACATATAATGGCTCGGTCCTAGTTCTTCAGTATTTCTTCCTTCCTCCAGAAAAAAAAAAAAAAAAAAAAGACGTTTAATACGATATGATCAACAAGAAAGGATGGTGTATGTCTGTGGGAGTGAAATGTATGGTGGAGAAATTTAAAAACTAACACAGCCTGAGGTGTATGCGTTGAGGGGAAAAAAAATAAAAAAGATGGAAAGGTGACAATAAGAGGAAACGGCAGGTTGATATGAATGAGAGGCTTGAGGCTGTCAGGGAAAATATTAAAGCTGTAGAAGCTGTGTGTATTGCTCTCGCTTTTTAGAAGAGATAAAAAGTATAAGAGGCTGGGTTAGGAGGCTGCTGAGGATAATATTACAACCGTAGAAGGTAGGTGAGTTTTTTTTTTTCTTTTATCTTCCTCTTTTTTCCAGTCACAGATATGAAACGAAGCAGGTTAATTCATAAAGCCGTCTAGGATGATATTACACTCGCGCGCGCTGGATGAGCACCATGGTACAACATTCCTTGACGTGTGTGTGTGTGTGTGTGTGTGTGTGTGTGTGTGTGTGTGTGTGTGTGTGTGTGTGTGTGTGTGTGTGTGTGTGTGTGTGTGTGTGTGTGTGTGTGTGTGTGTGTGTGTGTGTGTGTGTGTGTGTGTGTGTGTGTGTGTGTGTGTGTGTGTGTGTGTGTGTGTGTGTGTGTGTGTGTGTGTGTGTGTGTGTGTGTGTGTGTGTGTGTGTGTGTGTGTGTGTGTGTGTGTGTGTGTGTGTGTGTGTGTGTGTGTGTGTGTGTGTGTGTGTGTGTGTGTGTGTGTGTGTGTGTGTGTGTGTGTGTGTGTGTGTGTGTGTGTGTGTGTGTGTGTGTGTGTGTGTGTGTGTGTGTGTGTGTGTGTGTGTGTGTTTTTGATCTGAGCAGCCAAGAAGTTATCCTAATGTTTTTGTGAACAATACGTCAGAGGCGAAGGTTACAAAGCAAAGTCAACTTCAAGCAGTTTTAATTCGATACAGACGAAATCTAGCGGAATGGTTGACGGTAAGGCATGAATGAAGTGATTCCACCCTGTGAAAAATAACTCTGTGATTTGGTCAAAGGACAAGCTTAACAGAATCGGCCCTGTAACCCAATCGGTATGTATCCACTCTGGATCAAATATAATCAGGAAAAGACAATGATACTGTACTCTGAGATCAAGGGAAGTATTCTCGTGTGGTTTGGAGGCTTTCGAACACCTCATCTTTACCGGTTTATTTCTAATTCTGCTCGGTTACTATATTCTTACGTACCGCTCATGCCATCTGTGTCGACATTAAAGTTATAAGAAGCATTAGAGAGGATACTAATGGTTAGTTTGGAAAATAAATCGTTAAGAAGTAGGTGCTAGGGAGCCTTGTTACCCGATTAGAATAAGGAACCAAGAGGACAGAAGTTACGCTCACATGACAAATACATCTATTATAGCTCTGATTCGATTTGGACCAAACTGGGTGGAAGGGCTGTGGGTCAAGCAAGGATAAAGTAATTCGTTTCGAAAATAATCCATCAAAAGTCACGGTCAGAGGACAAGGTCAAATACTCGGCCCTCCGACCAACAAAAGGCCGTGAGTCAAGATACAAAAATTGCTTGTTTTGTATTTTTATTTCCTGAGACAGAGATACAAGAGGTTGAGCTGGGACGCTGTGGAGAAGAATGTTACACTTGTAGAGGCTGTGGGGGTTTTTTCTCTGCTTTTTTTTCTTTTCCCAGGTAAGCGAGTGAGCACAATGAACTCTGAACCCAATACCATGAATCACCCCCTCTCCCCCATCCTGCTCCTTGTCTGAAAGCTTCTCCTCGGCTCATTACCCCACCGGCTGAAGGAGGAGGAGGAGGAGGGGAAGAGAGATGATGATGAGGGAAATAACCTCTCTCTATGTACACTCAAGCTCATTCCAGTTCGTCATGGCAATTCACTTCAGTAAGACCCACTAAACTAAGGAATTTATAAGCTTAGTATAACCCTCTGATCTTAACCTGAACAACCAGAACCACATCACAACTACACCCTTAACTATTACTACTATTTCTACTACAACACCTTCCCTAAAGATTTTCGACTGAGATACGCTAGATGACGAGAAGGGAAGATGCTGAAAGTACCCTATGCCTACAGGTACAGTATGTCAGAGCGCCTCACTGTAGCAAGAGCCGCCTAGCTAGGATATGTAAAAGCTTGTACTCGTCTATTCTTTGCACACCACCACCACCACCACCATCACCACCAACAACAACAACAACGAGCAGCTAATAATAATAATAATAATAATAATAATAATAATAATAATAATATCTAAACGATATTATACGGAGCGAAAAAAGGATGATAAAACTGTCTTCTCCCTACATATAGTGCTTCCACCTCGTCAATCCGTCTCACTTCACCAACACTCATTCAGATAAAAAATATTTATGTTCAGCGTATTCTATGAACCCAACTTTAACAATGAACTGTGAAGGAGAAGAAATGACGATGGAATATGCTTTCTACTGTATATATACACTTAAGTCCTCTGCATCATGCCTCCTCATTTCAGCATGACTCACTTAACTACGGAGTATACAGTATATGATTAACATCTGTTCTAGATTTTAACTGCATCTAAATGAGTAGACGTGATGATGGAGACATCCTTCCTTCTTATATACTCTAGTTCACTCCACCTCGTTACGCCGCCTCGCTGAAGCAAAACTCTCATATAAGGAATGTATAAATCGAACATAATTTTGCTCCAAACTTATAATACAACTGAAGTTTAATGACTCATGATTGAGAGATGCTTAAATCTTCAATTGCGTATGGTTGCTCTCTGCTAAAAATAGTCGTTATGAGAATATGTTAAGATCTACCAGTCCAGTTAATGAGAAGGAATTTTGAAAACTTTATTTACGTAAGGTTTTCTTTGATGAATAAAATACTCATCAGTTAATACAAAAAAATGAATTCGACCATCAGTGTCAAAAGGTCTGTAAGTGGTAGTGGTATAAGAAGGAGTATGAAAATAGTACATAGATGAATATTTAATAAATAAAGGGGTACAGAGAGGATAGGAGTATGAAATGAGAAAAGTGAATAAGGAACAGCTGGGAAACATGAGGGTCCGACAGTGAATGAGATTGGAATAAGGATAGGACACGAGGGAACAGAACTAGTGGGAAAAGGGAATGTGAGGGAATGACGGAGTGTGAACTGAGAAAAGGGTATGACGGAGTGTGAAATGTGAAGAGACAATGAAGTTGTGAAGTGAGAATCGGGAATGAAAGTGTGTGATGAAGAGGGAATGAAGGAGTGTGAAGTGAAAAGAGGGAATGAAGAAGTGTGAAATGAGGGGGGGGGGAATGAAGGAGTGTGAAGTGAGGTGAGGGAATGAAGGAGTGTGAAGTGAGGTGAGGGAATGAAGGAGTGTGAAGTGAGGTGAGGGAATGAAGGAGTGTGAAGTGAGGTGAGGGAATGAAGGAGTGTGAAGTGAGGTGAGGGAATGAAGGAGTGTGAAGTGAGGTGAGGGAATGAAGGAGTGTGAAGTGAGGTGAGGGAATGAAGGAGTGTGAAGTGAGAAGAGGGAATGAAGGAGTGTGAAGTGAAAAGAGGGAATGAAGGAGTGTGAAGTGAAAAGAGCGAATGAAGGAGTGATGGAGTGTACAGTGAGAAGAGGGAATGAAGGAGTATGAAGTGAGGAGTGGGAATGAAAGACTGCCACGTGAGGAAGAGTGAATGAATAACAGCTGGGAAGTATGAGGGTGCGACAATGGGAAGGCGAGGGGACGAAGTGAATGAGGGAAGAGGACTGTGTCGTGTAATCCAGTAAAGTTGGGGAGAAAGGGCGTGGAGGTTATGGGAAGAAGGTGGGGGGAGGGGGGGGGCAGTTGCTGTGGTGAGTAGTGGAGTGGCAGGGAGAAGGAGGGATGAGATGAGGGAGAGGGGGAAATGAAAGAAGGGGAGATGTCGTGCAGGCTAATGGAGGAAAGTAGGGTCCACAGTCGTATACGGAGGAATGGGGTGCGTGATGGAGGGAGGGAAAGTGTCGAATGTGGTAGAGGGAGGCAAGGAATGGGACGGAGCAGAGGAAGAATAAACAGGGAATGTGGTGAAATGAAAAACCATCTTATCAACTTTACATCAACCCCTTTGTCACTGCGAAAGAAAAATTTACGGAGGTTCAAGAACTGAACTCTACTGTTTGGATTTACATAATTATAAAATGAGTGAATTTTTGTACTGAAAACGTAGATTATCCACTTAAAAAACATGGGTTAGGTCTTGGCACAAAATTTGTGAAAAAGTGCCAGTTTTCAAAAGCATGTATAGCACTATCGAAGGATTTTTGATGTTTAATTATAATAAGATACACACTTATGAAGATAATGTGAAGAGTCCTCTTTGACGAAATTTCCATTTACTTTCCTGCAATCAGAAGGAGCTGCAGGCTCCTAGACACGCATTATACCCTCGTCCATGCCAAGCAGCAGCAGGATCGAGGAGTATTATAACACAGATAGGTGATCCATAAATGTGAGGACCTTCTTGCATGATGGACAGACGACAGATGGAAAGACATAATCTGATTCACAATGCAACCAATATGCTGTTGTTCTTCACAGATTATTTTCATCAGAAAACCGAGACAGGGAAAGGTTATGATGGGCTATATCGAGGTTAACGTTTTAGCATTTTTTTCCTTTGTATTTTCATCGTGCTAGAATAAAAAAATTATATATATATATGATATAATGCAAATATGTTTTACTGAGTAAGCAGCTAAAAACATTAATTAATTTGTTAATTAGAGTATCATTACCAGTGAAGTACCCAGACATCTGTTACAATGCAAAGACTATAGCATACAGTTCAGTCAGGAGTGAGGAGGCCCAGTCAATGATGTTTGCCATCTCTCATCTCACAGCACACTATACCAGGCTCATGAACAAATTCACTACTTCCAGCTATGACGTGTGGAGCGAAAGGAGGAGTGTGGATTAGTTAGGGGAAAGCAGAAAACTGTGGAGAACTTCACGAATAAAGGAACACAGTGGAAGAAAGCAGGGGTGAAGGAGCGCAATGCAGATGAACTCACTTCAGTTAGGCATGAGGGGTTCCAGTTATTGAAGCGAGCCACCTCTTCACAGTTGAGTACATCTGCCTGATCAACAAGCTCAGCACTTCTAAAGCTGTGAAGGGGGTAGAGAGAGGCAGGAATGTGGATTGGACAGGGGGAGGTAGAAAAGACTTGTGGAGAAGGCAGGAATAAAGAAAGGCAGCGGAGAGGAGGAGGAATGAGAAACCACAATGCAGAGAGTGCAGGGGGTAGGAAGAGGAAGGGAATTAAGACTAGTGGAGAACGGCAGAAGAAAAAAATGGATGTGGCAGGATAAAGGTACGTAGTGCAAAGAGTAGCGACCAAAGTGGAAGAAGGAGGGAGAGGAAAGGTAACGGTGGTGATAGTGGTGGAGGGAGGGAGAGGAAGGATAACAGTGGTGGAGAGAAAGAGGGGAAGGGTAATGTTGGGGGAGGTAGGGGAAAGAAAGTGGGAAGGTGAAGGAGGGAGGGGAAAGAAAGGGTAACAGCGGTGGTCGGGGAAGAGAAAGGGAAATGGTGGTGGAGAGAGGGAAAGGACGGATGATGATGATGATGATGATGATGAAGGGAAGGAGAGGAAGGATTATGGTGATGCAGAGACGGAAAGGGAAAAAAAAAATGATAGCGGAGGGAGGGAAAAGAGAGTGATGGTGGTGGTGGGAGGGAAAGGAAGGGTGATGGTGGTGGTGGTGGAAGGAGGGAGAGGAAAAGTGATTTTGGTGAAGTGAGACAGGAAGGGTAATGGTAATGAAGGTGGAGGGAAAGGAAGGGTAAGGGTGATGGTGGTGGAGGGAAGGATAGGAAGGATGACTGTGGTAGCGGAAAGAAAGGGTGGCGCTGGAGAAGGGAGGGATAAAAAAGCTGATGGTGATGGAGGGAAGGTAAAGATGAGTGATAAGAGTGGAGGAAAGGATGATGGTGGCGGGACAGGAAGGGTAATGGTGGTAATGGGAGGGAAGGGAAGGGCGAAGTGGCTAGGGTGGGGAAGGGTGAAATGACGAGGGAGGGGAAGGGTGAAGTGGCGAGGGAGGGGAAGGGTAACGTGGCAGGGGAGGGGAAGGGGTGGTGGTGGAAAGCGTGTGGTGAATTATGCAGTGTGTTAATAAGTTTGTTGGGGTTCAAAGGCTCATGGTTGGGTTGGACTTTGTGAGTGCCTGGCTACGAGGTGCGTGAAAGTGTAATGTGTGTTGTGTGAGGCAGGATAGTATGTTGCGTGAGGCAGTAGGGTGTGTTGTATCTGGTAGGGGAGTGTGTTTTGCAAGGTAGAAAGGTGTGTTATGTGAGGCAGAAAGTGTGCTGAGTGTGTGTGTGTTTTGTAGGAGTGTGTGTTGTACAAGGCAGTACGATGTGTTGTATCAAGTAGGATATGTGTTGTTTGAGGTAGAAGGATGTGTTGTCTGAGGTAGAGGGTGTACCGTGTTAAGTTGGAAAGTACGTTGTGTGAGGCAGCAGTGTGTGTGTTGTATGGGGTAGACGAGTGCGTTGTGTGAGACAGAAGGGTGTTGTGAGAGGTTGGGAGGAGTGCAGTTGTTCCCTAGGCAGTCTGGCTGAACAGCCCCGAGGGAGGTGTGTTGTACGGCGTGGTATGAATGCTTTGAGGTAGCAGGGTGTGTTATGAGAGGTGTGAGCTGTAACCTGTGTGGTAAGATAGGAGGGTGGGTTGTGATGTGTGTCGTACGGTTTGAAGCAGTGTCTGTGGTGGTGAATGGTGTGTGATGATGGTGGTGTTAATGTGCAGCGTTCACAAACAAAGTATTAGGATGCGTTCTGTTATGCTGCAACTAGATAGGAATTATACGGTGGAAGCAGGGGGAGATAAAAGCAGCGAGTGTCTGAAATGTGGTGGCGTTAGAAGGAAGAGTGAGTGAGAGGTGTTGGGTTCAGTTTTAATGCAAAATGGGAAACACACTGAAAACCTACAAAAGCTGCAGACTATAAAAAAAAAGAAAAAAAAAAAAAAGAAAAAATCAAGAATTCAAGATGCTCTAATTTTAAGAAACATGAACAAAGTACATTTAAAAGACTGGAGGTACTTGAGAGGGGAAAAACACTGAAGACAACTGCTTTAAAACAGATCATTTGACAGAATACCGGTGTGGTGTGAGATGCATTATTGGGGTATGAGAGGATGGTGCGTGGGCAATAGTTTTTTGAAGTAAGGAAAAGGATGGAGAAGTATGTGTGGTTAAGACTACAGCTGCGTGAGGTGCAATGGGATGGTGTGAGAAGGACATTTTAAAGTAACTAAGAATTTGGTGCTGTAAAGAATGCCTCTGTGTGAATACTTAAGAGTGATGTGAAGTGGTGTGGTGGTGTGAGGTGCCGTGGAATTCAGTGATCGGGTGCCGTGGTGTGACAAGGACAAACAGAGTAGCGTACAATGCGAGGGATCAAGGGTTGTGAAGTGGTGTGCTGGTACGAAAGGGAAAAGAGCAGCGTGTTGTGGGAGATATTTCGGGGTAGCATGAAGTGGTATTGTAATGTGGAGCAAACTGAACAGTGTGTTATGGAGGACATGGGGTGCCCTGGTGCGTAAAGTTTAAGTGTGGTGTGCTGTGTTTGCAATTATGGGTTGATGTGAGGAGGTGTGGTGAGAGCGAGGGATAAGAATGGTGTGATATGTTTGCCAGCCTATGGGATGGGCCAAATATATGTTATTATGTAAGCAGTGATGATGGTGATGATGATGATGATGATGATGATGATGATGATGATGCTATGGGGCAGTGGTGAGAAGGGGAGGGACAAGTGGAATGAGCGTGCTGATGATGATAGTTGGAGTGAGGTTAAGGGTGGGGGCGGGCAGGACACGCAGCAGTACTATATCAACTGGTCTGAAAGTGGCTGACGGGGTAAGACTGAGTAGCAGCTGAGGCTTGCAGAAGGGAGACAGTAGGGAGAGAGATAAAGCGAAGTAATAGAGATGATGGGAGGGAGTAGGGATGGATTTTACACACACACACACACACACACACACACACACACACACACACACACACGAGAGAGAGAGAGAGAGAGAGAGAGAGAGAGAGAGAGAGAGAGAGAGAGATTAATGTGTCCAATGAATACTAACAAGAACCAAAATACGAAATGCAGGACCATAAGGCCGATCTAAGGGGTGTCGCTAAACTCTACGGGAATGATGCATCTCCCGTCAGAAAAATGTTAGTAAGAGACAAACGGACAGGGTCGCTCCTAGAGATGGTCTCACTCTAGATAAAATAAAATACAGGAAAACATGAATACGAAGAGAGTAGGAGGAAAAGGAAGGGAGAGCAAAAAAAAAAAAAAGTTTAAGAAGTAAGTTGCTGAAGGAAGAAATGAGAGAGAGAGAGAGAGAGAGAGAGAGAGAGAGAGAGAGAGAGAGAGAGAGAGAGAGAGAGAGAGAGACACAGACACACACACACACAAAACGTTCTCATCAGCCTCCCCTTCATTAAGTCTAATAATGGTTGTGTCTCTGTTTGTTTGTTTGATTAATTAGTTGTATGTAGCTATGTAAAGAGTGTGTGTGTGTGTGTGTGTGTGTGTGTGTGTGTGTGTGTGTGTGTGTGTGTGTGTGTGCGTGTGTTGTGAGATATTAACAAACTCTGATAAACACCTACAACCCAGACACAAAACAAACACTATGATCTATTTTTTCTGACATATATATTTCTACAGTATTCATATTGCCAGCATGTGAATGCTATTATTTACACACAGACAGACAGAGACAGACAGACAGACAGACAGACAGACAGACAGACAGACACACACACACACACACACACACACACACACACACACACACACACACTCTCTCTCTCTCTCTCTCTCATTTGCCTTTCTTGTTAATTTCCCTTCGTTTTTCACAGCGGGTTTCCTATAGCTCACGAAAATTAATGGACACTGTATATAACTCATCACAGAAGGTCACCCATTAGAAAAAAAAAAAGTTATAAAAAAAGACATTATCGTAGTGAAGGGTCTTCGGATGTAGTTAAGTTCCTGTATTATCCATTATGTAGTTATTTTGGTTTCTATGCATTTTTTTTTTAATTCTTACTCCTCTTCCGCTGTATCTACGAGTCACTGGGTATTGTTCGGCGATGTAGAGGGACGCTCTCATGGGGCAGCACCGAAATAACTGGCCATCTCAACTGCCTGATTATAACGTCGTCCCTCATTATTTCCCTCTCTCTCGCGAGTAGAATGGTGGAGTGTAAGAGAAGGGTGGGCAGTTTCAGCCTTGAGTTCACAGGGGCTATAGCAATAACAACACAGAATGCTACTCACTTTCTGCATCATAATTACTAACGTTACTTTGTCTCAAGGCTCTTTCTGGAGGGGGTGCGATAGTGGAGCTGGGAGGGGAGGGGTTGGGGAGGGTGGTGTGGGGTGAAGTAAGGTGGGGTGGGGGAGGTTGGGGGGTGGGGATGGGTGCTGTTTTTCCGTTGCAACAACACCGAAATAAACACTGAAGTCGTAAGTCTCCATCGGACTGAAAGGAGTAAAGTTGCTATTCACCCCTTACATCCTTTACCAGATTATTATTTTCTTATGTACTGTTTCTCCGTCAATATTTTCTGTTCCTTTGGCATAAAAACTTTGATTAAGAATTGTTATTAACGTACTAAAGGCGTACGGTATTGGTACTAAAAGGGTTAAGGATGTTATTCACTCCCAGCTTCCATTATTACTTATTCATTTGTCCCTTGGCATTCTTTTTTTTTTTTTCCTCCGGGTCCTTTTGCATCAGCACTGAAAAAAACATCATCGTAGTGAGTGAATGAAAGTAACCATTCACTCCCTGCATCATTCATTACCGGTACGTACATTCATTTCTGTCTCTACGCATTTTTTTTTTAGTCTTATTTTTTCCATGTACCTCTTCCGCGCATCAAAACAGGAATTAAAACTCTGAATAATTTTTGCTCTTCAGACCAGACGTGTCCAAGTTGCCCCTTTCATCTCCCATTACCGAATTAAACCATTACCCTCACACTCATCTCGCCCCTCTTCCTCTCCTCTCCTCTCTCTCTTTCTTCGAGAAGCTTTTCTCCCCTTCCCCTTTTTAGCTCTTCTTTCCTTAAACTGTTCTTTCTTTCCACTGACTTCCGTTCGGTGTTCCCCTTTTCCCTTTTCGGTATCGTTGGTCTATTAGTCTGTCTGTCTTAGTGTATGTCTGCGTGTTTTTGTCTGCTTGTCTGTGTGTGCGTCTGTCTGTCTCTACGTAGCTTTTCTCTCTCTCTCTCTCTCTCTCTCTCTCTCCATCACCCATCTGGCCCTTCCTCTTCCCCCCTCTCCCCAGACACACCAGATGAATCACTATCATCAACACCCCCATTCACCCTCTCTTTATTGTCCTACTCTTTTTTATTATCTCTCGCCGTCTCTCTCCTTCTTGTGCGATATAGTAAGTTCAGTCTCTCTCAGTCCTCTTTATTTTCTTTCTGTTGCTTTTATTTCTTTTAGTTACCTATACTAGTTACCTCTTTTTCTCCTTATTACGTCTTTACTTTCACCTTAATCTTTTAGTAACTTTTCACTTTTGTTAACTCCCTCACTCTCTCTCTCTCTCTCTCTCATCCTACATTATCTCTGCTTTGTACTCCCTCAATTTTCACTCACTCTCACTTCTAAGATTTGCTCGTATACATTCATCACGCCTCTCTCTCTCTCTCTCTCTCTCTCTCTCTCTCTCTCACCCTAGAGTAATTTGGTTAACTGGAGGCCGTCAGAGTAAATCATGGCGTCTAACAGGCTGAGAGGGCCATCCTGGGTAGATGTTTTTGTGGCTGGGGGTAGGGGGATGGAGGGAAGGAGGAAGGAGGGAAGGAGGAAGGAGGGAAGGAGGAAGGAGGGATGAGGGAAGGAGGGATGAGGGAAGGAGGGATGAGGGAAGGAGGGATGAGGGAAGGAGGGATGAGGGAAGGAGAGAGAGCGGAGAGAGAGAAATGGAGGGGACAGAGAGAGAGGGAAAGGGTGGGAAGAGAGGGAGAGGGAGGGGAGAGAGAGAGAGAGGAAAGGAAGGGGGAGAGAGGGGACGTGAAGGAGGAAGGAGAGGGAGGGAGGAAGTTGAGGGAAGGAGGAAGTTGAGGGAAGGAGGAAGGAGAGGAAGAGAAGGAGAATAAGATTAGAAAGAAGGGAAGGAAAGGGGTAGAAAAGGGAGGGGACAAAGGGGGAGGGAGGGGAGGGGGACGGGGGAGGGAAGGAGGGAGGGAAGGGGTAGAGAGGAAGAGAAGGATAATAACAGTAAGGAAGGAAGGAAGGGGGACGGAGAGAAAGAGAAGAAGAATCGATGGGGACAGAAATAGGAGGAAGGGGAGGAATGGGGAGATGGAGGAAGAAGAATATGAGTCGGAAGGGGAGAGTGGGGAGGCGAAGGAGAATAGGAATGAGGCTGGAGGAAGAATGAACAAGGGGAGAGAGTACTGTACTAGGTGGGAAGGAAAAAAATAGAGAGGGGGTATGCAGAGAAAAACTGAAATGAGAGAGGAAGCAAGGAGAGAGGATGGACGGGACGGAGAAGGATGAAGACAAGTACAGAGAGATGGAATATGAGCTGAAAGGAGCAGAACAAGTAATGGGAATATGGAAGTGGAAGGAAGGGGGGAGGAAAGAGGGAATTTGTGGAGGAGAGGGCAGAGAGAGGGAGGTAATGAAAAAGGAAGGAGGACGAGAGGGAGGAGGAAATAATGGAAAGACAAGATGAAGTAAAGAGGGCAATGAAAGGAACGGAAGAAAGGATATAGGGAATGAGGATACGTGAAACGAAAGAGGACAAAGATTTGAGACAGAGAAGAGGGTGAGAAGAAGGAACAACGAGGGGGGGAAGGAAGGAGGATGAGAGGAAAGGGAGAGAGAGAGAGAGAGAGAGAGAGAGAGAGAGAGAGAGAGAGAGAGAGAGAGAGAGAGAGAGAGATGGAGGGTTAGGAAAGGGGAAAGACAGAGTAGAAAGACAGTAAGGAGTGAGGGACAGGATAAAAAGGCATGGACTAAAGAAAGGACGGAAGGAAATCAGGAAGGAGAGAGGAGGGAGGCAGGAAGAACGAAGATGGATAAAGGAGGAGAAAGAAGATGGTGACAGAAGATGTAGCAAAAAGAAAGAGGTAGGGAAGGAGAAGAGATGAAAGGGAATGGGAGAAATGGGGAGGCAGAAAGGAAGAAAGAAGGAAGTAAGGAAGGAAACAATGAAGTACGGTAGGAAAAGAGTGGAAAGATATGCAGGAGAGACGAAGAGGAGGAATTGGATAAAGGAAGAGGAGGGAGGGGGGAGGGAGGGAGGGAGGGAGAAGCATGATCAGGGAGAAAAATGGAGTTGAGAGGGAGCATGAGTGGAAAGAGAAATGGAATGAAGGGTTAAACGGAGAGGAAGGAAGGGTGGGATCAAGATGAAGAGAGAGAGAGAGAGAGAGAGAGAGAGAGAGAGAGAGAGAGAGAGAGAGAGAGAGAGAGAGAGAGAGAGAGAGAGAGAAAAGATGAAGGTGAAGAGGAGGGGCGTGAGGGCAACAGGACGTGGTTGAGGAGGAGGAGGAGGAAATGAGGGAGGGAGAGGATGATTGGAAGAGAGGGAACGAGATGAGGGCAGGGAAGAAGGGAGATAAGAAAAATCACTGGAGGGGGAGAAGAGAAAAGGGAAGGGAGATGGAGCGAGTAGGAGGAAGGGAGGATACACGATGAGGAAAGTGGAAGAGAAGGAGAAGAATATTATTAAGAACGAGAGAAGAGAAACAATACACACACACACACACACACACACACACACACACACACACACACACACACACACAGCAGCATGAAGCACAACAATCACCTCTTCATATCCACTGGGACCATCAAACATTTGCGCATAATGATTTCCAAACACAGTCCCCGATAATAAAACAAAGGCAAGCATACACTGCATTCAGGAGCCACACATACACGCATAAGCATGCACACACACACACACACACACACACACACACACACACACACACAAGTAAAAGCAAGCAGTGCACCAACGAAACCAACAGCGTGCCAGCAACAAACAAACGGTGGCTGATAGCAGTGGGGACGTGGGGTGAAACAAATCAAGTCCAGTAACTTGTTTGCTGGGGAGCTGACCCACACACACACACACCCCACCCCTCCCACCCCTCTCCTATACCACTCCACCCCTCTTGCTCCCGCTACAACCCTCTCGCTCCTACAGCACTCCCTCTCTATCCCTCTTACTTCTCTAGCTCTCACTCTACTCCTCTCATTCCCATTCTACTACCCTCACTCGACCCCTCTCTCTCTCACCCACACAACTACTACTCTAGCTCTATTTCCACCCCCTCTGACTTCCACTGCATCCCTTACCCGGCTTACCGTCTCATTCCACCCCTCTCATTCCAGCCCGTTCCAACCCTTCAATTCCCACTCCAACCCTCTCCCATCCGTTCCCACACACATTCTTACTCTCTTCCCTTATCTTTATCCCAACCCTCTAAATTTTACTGGCTTTGCTCCCTCTCCTAGTCCTTCTCAACTCCTCTCACTCTGCTCCATCCCTCGCACTCCCATTTATTTCCTCTCCCTATTCACTCACTCACATTCCACCTTCACCCTAGTTCACTCATTCCCATTGCATTCCTCTCTCATCCACTCCACCTCACTCCGGGCTCCTCATTCCCACTCCAACTCACTTCAACATATTTCCATGTCAGCTCCACTTCAGCGCACTTCACCTACTTTTTTCTTTCGCTCTTAACCCTTCGGAGCAACTTATCATCATTGTCTTACTCGGACTATCCTTTGACTTTACTTGGCTTAGGATAATTTACAGAAGCAAGACAACACACTCAATCCAATGACGCTTTTTATATTTTATTCTTGGTATCACCGCACGATTTTATTCAGGTTAGCGGATAGATTTTGGAACTGCTGGGGTTAGACACAGCCTCAAAAAGCCCCTTCCCAACAAGACGTCTCCCTCCAACCAAATAAAATCGTCTGGCGGCGAGAATAAGATGCAAAATACATAAGCATTTTGAAAGGGTCCAAATATTTTCTCTCGTAATCTTTAGCTCGGTAATTACGACCTTTGCACTTCAATTTGGCTGACTACACGATTTATTATTTATTTATTTATTTTTTCAACTACAGATCTTCGCCGCTGACAATGGGTTAATCTCTCTCTTCCCACCTGATTACAGCCGTCTTATTCTCTGTACCCTCTAGCTCTCCATGTCTTCGTTTCACTTTTCTCCTTCGCTCTGTTTTTTCTTCTCTCATTCCCATATTCTTTCTTCTCCGCCACATTCATACTGTCAGATTTTCTCTTCTCTGACAGCTCTTTCACTCTTGCTCTCTTTATCTCCTTCCCTCTCTTTTTTTTCTGTCAACTACACACACACACACACACACACACACACACACACACACACACACACACACACGCGCACACACAATCCCCACCGATCCCTCCTGATGCATTAATCCAACCCAGCTCTTGGCACTTGTAGGATCAGGTCGTCCTTAAACTCATTTAACACTCCAAAACTGGCACGACATCGATACAGTAAAAGAGACAAAGAGGCTAGAGTATACAGGACTATAACAAGCAGACAGAAGTATAATAAAAAAAAAAAAAACGGCAATTGAATACATATCGACATACGTATAAAACTGCATACAAATACACACTGACACAGGTATCCACATCTTCCTGTCTTTTTTACCAACGTCTGAGCAGAGCATCAAATACACACAAACACAACACACAAACGAAGCAAATATCAAAAGACGTAACTCACTAAACGACATAAAACAGAAAAATAACTGTTCTTCCGGAAACCATGATAAAACTTTTCATTATTTCTTCAAGCTACCTCTAGACAACTTCCAAGCTTTGAGCGGACCGCCATTGTGTATAAGGGATGATGTACGACGCATGTCCCAGAAAAGATTAAATAAACGTTCAGAATAATAACGCAATATCGTAATCCAAGACTACACTACAGATGGCCGGGTATCGTACCATAAACACACACAACGACCAGAACAAACAAACATAAATCTGCCAGTTCAAGAGGCGGGTGTAAAAGGAAGGAAGGGGAGGATGGGACAGACGGGAGAAGAGATGGAAGCTGCGTGGACAAGTTGATTATGTAGCTCGGTCGGATTGGTGTTCAGTGCAAGGTCAGCTGAATATGTAATTATGAGTCTGTTGATTTTGTTTCCGGGGACAATGTGGCCTATATTCGAGCCCCACTGACTGCCACCGAGATTGCGGGATGGATGTACAGAAGCTGTCCGCAAAAATCAAGTAAGCAAACCTAAACCATGGCAATGTTCGCTACTATTATCTTCCGCTTCGCCGTCTGTGCTCTGTGTCTGTCTTACCACCTCCTAACTCCTCCGTGACTTTACCAAACTTGCACCATACAACTGTCGACCACCACCATCTTCAGTTTCACAGCCTGTGCCTTGTATCTACGAGTTTCATACCCTACTTCAACCTCTTCCCCCTATGAATTTACCCTTTGTAAGGACGTGGTGGCCTTAACTCGTTCGGAGCACTGATACCCTTTCTCATATAATCTAACCCTGCTATCACTGGACGACTTCATTAAGCTCAGGAGATATTTCAAACTGGAGAGGACAGACACTGCCTTCTTTAACCTCTTCACTATCATGTAACTAAACTTACACCATACCACTGTTACTGGCACCATATCACCGTTCACTACAATTATCTTCTGTTCCACCGTCTGTCCTACCCTTGGCCGAATAAAATCGTCTGGAAGCAATATGAAATTTATCAAAACCAGATGTCGTGAAGAAGTTAAAATGAGAGAGCAAGACACATCAGGAGCCGAGATGAACTTTGGGGAAGGGAGACAAGCTGGGAGAGAGAGGCTAGGAAAGGCTGAAGAAACAAACTGGGAATGAAAGGATTGGAGAGAACGGAGAGAAAGGCTGGGAGTGATAGGCTTGGTGAAAGAGACTGGCAGACAAAGGATTGGAAAGGATAGAGACAGCATTAGGAAGGAAGAAGAGATAAACCTGGAGAGGGAGAAAGGCTGGGAGAGATACGGCTGTAGAGACAAGCTGAGAGAGAGAGAGAGGAGTGTAGGGGATGGTGAAACAGACTGGGAGATAGCCTTGAGAGATAACGTGAGAGACAGGATTGGAAGAGCTGAAGGGATAAACTGAGGGGGGATAAGACAGGAGAGGGTGAAGAATAATACTCAAGAATATTACAGTTCTGTAGTATATGTAACTTTTTTTTTCTCTCTCTTTTCAGAACCTGGAGGACATAACCACAGAACAACATCGATAAATATTGCTGACTTAATATTACTTTCCTTATCAGGCAGATATTGTAGGAAAAGATTTCTCTTCCCTGTTTCACATAAAATTTCCATGACAGTTTTCCTATGCTGCACAGTGGTCCTCCTCACTATTTCCTGCCAGCAGGGTAGGGGGGTGCTTTCCTGCTTTTCTATCCTCGTCATTAACAGATAGAATAGTTTTGTTAGTTATAATTTCCCCTGCACCAAACAGCCGCGAAAGGACTAACAGGTCTGTTGCTGTTTGCTTTCCTTTGTACTCCTTTGTGCCAAGAGACTAACTGAGTGAGACCGGATTGGATAGGATGAAGAGACAGGATTGGAGAGGATGAAGAGACACTGGGAGAGACAGGCTTGGAGAGACAAGAAAGGAGAGATAGCTTTGGAGCGACAGGGAGGGAGAGATAGGCTTGGGGAGACAGCTGGGAGAGAGGAGTAAAGGACCAACTGTGGAGAGAAGCCGGCTTGAGGGTGCGGGGGAAGTGAGGAACGGGCTGGGGGTGACAGGTGGCAGGGTTGGAAACTTACGCTTGTCTCCCTGTGTTCCGCCACTTGCATGACGCCTGGAGGGGAGGGACGGAGGGGAGAGAGAGGGGGCATATAGAGGGGAAGGGAGGGGGCAGACAGAGGGAACGGGAGGGGGCAGATAGAGGGAAAGGGAGGGGGCAGAGCGAGGGAAAGGGAAGGGGCAGATAGCGGGAAAGGGAAGGGGCAGATAGCGGGAAAGGGAGGGGGCAGATAGCGGGAAAGGGAGGGGGCAGATAGCGGGAAAGGGACGGGGGCAGATAGACGGGAAGGGACGGGGGCAGATAGAGGGGAAGGGACGGGGGCAGATAGAGGGAAAGGGACGGGGGCAGATAGAGGGAAAGGGACGGGGGCAGATAGCGGGAAAGGGACGGGGACAGATAGCGGGAAAGGGAGGGGGCAGATAGAGGGAAAGGGACGGGGGCAGATAGAGGGAAAGGGACGGGGGCAGATAGGAGGGAAAGGGACGGGGGCAGATAGGAGGGGAAGGGACGGGGCAGATAGAGGGGAAGGGAGGGAACAGATAGGAGGGAAAGGGAGGGGGCAGATAGAGGGAAAGGGAGGGGGCAGATAGAGGGGAAGGGAGGGGGCAGATAGAGGGGAAGGGACGGGGCAGAGCGAGGGGAAGGGAGGGGCAGAGCGAGGGGAAGGGAGGGGCAGATAGAAGGGAAAGGAAGGAGCAGGTAGAGGGAAAGGGAGGAGGGAAAGGGAGGGGGCAAAGCGAGGGGAAGGGACGGGACAGAGAGAGGGGAGACTGGGTGTAGAGAGAGAAGAGATAGGGCAGAGAGAGGGGAAGTGAGGGGCACAGAGTGGGGAAGTGAGGGGCACAGAGTGGGGAAGTGAGGGGCACAGAGTGGGGAAGTGAGGGGCACAGAGTGGGGAAGTGAGGGGCACAGAGTGGGGAAAGGAAGGGTCAGAAAGAAAGGGGAAGGACGGGGGCAGAGGATGGGGAAGTGAGGGGCTGAGAGTGGGGAAGGGAGGGGGCGGAGAGAGTGGAAGAGAGGGGGCGGAGAGACGAGAAGGGAGGGGATGGAGAGAGGGGAAGGGAGGGGATGGAGAGAGGGGAAGGGAGGTGGTGGAGAGAGGGGAAGAGAGGTGGTGGAGAGAGGGGAAGGGAGGTGGTGGAGAGAGGGGAAGGGAGGTGGTGGAGAGAGGGGAAGGGTGAGGGAGGAGAGAGGGAAAGGGAGGAGAGAGGGAAAGGGAGGGGACGGAGTGAAGGCAGGGGGCGGAGAGAGGGAAAGGCAGGGGGCGGAGAGAGGGGAAGGCAGGGGGCGGAGAGAGGGAAAGGCAGGGGGCGGAGAGACGGAAAGGCAGGGGGCGGAGAGAGGGGAAGGCAGGGGGCGGAGAGAGGGGAAGGCAGGGGGCGGAGAGAGGGGAAGGCAGGGGGCGGAGAGAGGGGAAGGCAGGGGGCGAAGAGAGGGGAAGGCAGGGGGAGGAGAGAGGGGAAGGCAGTGGGCGGAGAGAGGGGAAGGCAGGGGGAGGAGAGAGGGGAAGGCAGGGGGAGGAGAGAGGGGAAGGCAGTGGGCGGAGAGAGGGGAAGGCAGGGGGAGGAGAGAGGGGAAGGCAGGGGGAGGAGAGAGGGGAAGGCAGGGGGCGGAGAGAGGGGAAGGCAGGGGGCGGAGAGAGGGGAAGGCACGGGGAGGAGAGAGGGGAAGGCAGTGGGCGGAGAGAGGGGAAGGCAGTGGGCGGAGAGAGGGGAAGGCAGTGGGCGGAGAGAGGGGAAGGGAGGAGACGGAGAAAGGGGAAGGGTGGGAGGTGGAGGGGTGAAAGAGGTGAAAGAAGGGGAGTGGAGACAGGGGTGAAAGGAGGGGGAGACAGGCATGAAAGGAGGGGAGGGGAAAGGAAAGGAGAGATGGTGGGGAGAAAGACGGTAGAGAGAGGGAAAGGTAAGGGGCAGGAGCGGTGGGGAGCGGAGAAGGAAAGAGGGTTTAGGAAGAAGAGATGGAAGGGGGTGGAGCGGAAGGGAAGGGGTGGAAGGGACAAGGAGGGGGAGAAGAGAGAGGGGGTGGAGAGAGAGGGGGTGGATGGAGAGAGGGGGTGGAGGGAAGAGAGGGCGGGTGGAGGGAAGAGAGGGCGGGTGGAGGGGAAAGAGCGGGTGGAGGGAAGAGAGAGCGGGTGGAGGGAAGAGAGAGCGGGAGGAAGGAAGGGAGAGGGAACTGTGGGAGTGGGAATGGAAGGGGGAAATGGAAGAGGGAGTGAGGGGGAGGGAGGAGGGCGGAGGGGAGAGAGAGAGAGAGAGAGAGAGAGAGAGAGAGAGAGAGAGAGAGAGAGAGAGAGGAAAGGAAGGGGACAAAAGGGAGACAGAGGGGGGGAGAGAAAACTAAAAAAAAAGGAAGATCAGGAGGGGGATAAGGAAATGAAAGGGGAATGAGTGACTGACTGGATGAATAAGTGAAGTAAAGGAAGAGCGGTGAAGACAAGTGAGGTGGGGAAAGAAGGGGAGCGTATGGGAGAATATCAGGTCCCATAAAGACGTATCAAAATGCTCTTATACAACCTCTACATAACTCTTACGTACACCATCTATCCTCCGTCACTATCTTCCACTTCATCTACTTTACCTCGTCCTTCCAACCTCTTTGCTTCCCACAAAAACATGATTTACAAGAGAGAGAGGCGGAAATCAGAAAAGGGTGGGAAGGGGATATGGAAGTGAGTGGGGAAGGGGTAACTGAGTGTGGGGAAAGGGGTAATTTGAGTGTCGCTGAAGGAGAAATGTAAGTAGAAATGGAATACAGACAAAGAAAGGGAAGTAAAGAGACCTGTCAGTGCGAGTCAGAGAAGCAATAAGGCTTGGGTGAGTAACAGGGGGACAATGTAATAACAGAGACTAGGATGGAGACTGGAAAAGAAGAGAAAGGGACGGCGTGGATTGACATGACGTACAGCAAAGAAGAAAGTAGATGACTTGCATAATAGGATACAGTGAAACTAAAGAGAAATAGACCCAAAACAAAATGAAGGAAAAAGCAGGAGGTGGAGAATGAAGATTAAGAGAGAAATCAACAGGAGTCAACAGCTTACGATTTGGAAGTGTAATAATTATGGAATGAAAAGGAAATATATGCATAAGTTAATACACACAAAATAAGTGCACTGCGTAATGGAAAAAATACAGTTACAGAGTTGGAATAAAAGGGAAGATATTATATAAGACGGCAAAATAATTAGAAAGGCAGAGAAGTGACGAGAACAGGAAACGAGGGGAAATGAGAGAAAAATGTGCGAGTTGATGAGAAGTGAAAGGACTGCGTCGCGAAGTGGAAAAAAGTAAACGTGGAGAGACGAAGGGGACCACCTCTCAGTCGTCCAAATTGCAACTATCGAAAAAAATAAGTAAGAAAAATAGTGACAATGGGAGACGACATTAAGAGGAGCTGAAGACAGGACCAAATGATTTCTTCTGTAGACGAGAGGGGAGATGACGAGGGGAGATAGGGCGAGGGAAATAGAAAATGGGTGATTGAGGGAGATAAAGGAGAGGAGAGAAGAATGGGCTGGGGGAGAGGGGGACGAGGGGAACTTAACGCTGATGGGAAGAAATTAAGGACGAAGCAAAATCAGTGATTGATGGAAAATGAAAATAAGTTTATTACGCGAACTCTTAGACACTATCGGAGAAAAAAAATAAATAAATAAAAAGGTGGAGTGCAAAGATCTACGCGTTTGTTACCAGAAAGCAGACATTGTGGGGCAGAAGACTAGTACAGACAATGAGGTGGGATAAATGTAGGTAGTGTAAAAGACAGAGGTACACAAACATGTAAGGATGAAGAAAGATGAAAGATAAGGGGCAAACGAAGACGGTATAAGGAACACAGATACTGAAAGACAAAGGGATGCACTAAACAGGTAAACTAAAAGGATGCATAAAGGAGAAGGGGTAAATATAGAGGATATAAGAGACACAAATAGGGGAAAACAGAGGAATGCCATAAACAAACAAAGAAAAGGAAAGGTGAAAAAGATGGGTGGGGAAGGAATTATAGTTTAGGAGGTTAATGTACGATAAGGAGTAAAGAGGACACTTGCGGGAGAAGAGTCGAGGGCAAGGGACTGATAAGGTGGTTTCGGAACAACAATAATCGTATGGAAATGTGATCTGCTGTAAGGAGTGACGGGAAAGGGTAAATACACACACGATAAGGCATCAGAAAGGGGAATATACGAGGGACTCCCTGCCTTTTCCCCTTTATTATTAGAGTATCCCTGTTTTGTTTTGTTTTTCTGCACTCTCCTAGCAGTTTTAATAAATCACCATAACTGATTTCGTTATGTTTCTCCACTGCCTTAATTACCATCTCTTTGGGTTAAGTTTATCCATTCTCTTTGCCATCATCCCTGTACTGGTGATGTTCCTCCATTCTTTATCATCATCGTCATTATCATCGCTGTTTTCGTAAAGTTTCTCCATTCTCTTTTCCACCACTACGTTGTTGCCCTGGAATTTTGGCCTCTTCTTCAGTCATTTATTATGCATCTCGTTACCTTCCCCTCTACTAATCTCCCTCCCTCGCCTTCCTCACCCTTATCTTATTGTACAGTCCTCCTCTCCTCTTCTTCACTCCTCCGTTATTGTACACTTCCTCCTCCTCTTCGCCTCTCTGATATTGTGCAATTTCACTCTCCTCCTCCTCTTTATTCCCGCTTTATTGTACGGTTCCTTCCTTCTCGTCTTGACTTCTGCCTTATCCTCTCTCACCTCAACATCATCCGAGCGCTGTTGTAATCATTTTCATATCATCTTACCTCCCAGTTAATATACATGCACAACCTCCATGTTCTTCACATAATGTTACGAAGTCTCTCTCCCATTCTTTTCTCCACCTTTTCATCATTCGTTCTTTTTGTCTTTCGTCAGCCTTTCTGCCTTTCTTATTTACTCGTTCAGCTTCTTATTGTCAGTCCTCATTCTTTTCACTGTTTTTCACCCTACTTCGCCTCTCCCCCTAATTGTATGATCTTGTCACTATCTTCTTTCTCATTCATCTTCTGTTTTCTATCTTTCATCTTTTCTCTCCATGTTTACTTCACTCTTCTTTACCTCTTCACCCACCATCCTCTCACTGTAGGCCTCGCCCCTCTTCCTATTCTTCTTCCCTTCTTGCCTCCTCAGGCGTGGATTCAGAAGGATATGTGGGGAGGGGCGTATGCCACCTCTATTGTTCAGCTAATCAGTGATTACTGATAATATAAGAACAAGGTTGTGCACCAAAATATATGCAATAAATAACTGACATCAATGTTATTTTCGAATCAATTCAATGGGAAGAGAGATTTGACAATAAATTTGGGAGAATTTGGTAACTGGTCAGCAATAATTCAAAGTCGTGGTAATTCAGCAAGAAGTCACACCCTGCCCCTCTTTCCCAACATTCTGCATCCAGCCCTGCTGCTTATTATACATTTTATGGAATGATAACTTCTCCCTCTTCTGAACATCTCGCTCCAGTCCTCTAGCTTCCTCTCCCCTCTTCATTTTCCATCTTCCTTCCCCTCTCCAATCTCCAGCTTCCTCCCATACTGTATACAGCATACCTCCCTCTCCTCTGCCGACTCAATCACCAGGATAATCCAGCCTCTATATCCTCTTTTCTCCTCCTTCCCTTCGTTACCCTCCATCCCCCTTCCTCTCTTTATTGTCCATTCGTCTTCTCTTTAATTCTCCCTAACTTCTTTATCCTGCATCCCTTTTTCCCTCATGCTATACTGCCTGCCTCTCTTTCCCATGCCGTTCAAGATAATCCACCCCATTTATCCTTCATCATCATACTCCCTTCTATTATGATCCTCTATCCTCTTTCCCTCTGTGACTTCCATCTTCCTTACCCTCTATCTTACATCCTCCTTCCCCTCTCCTTCATTCCTCTTGCCCTCATACTATACAGCCTGCCTCCCTCTCCCGTACCATTTATCCTCCATCATCATACTCCCTCTTCTCATTATCCTCTATACCCTTTGCCCTCTATATCTTGCACCATCTTTCCCCTCTTTATCTTTCACCTTCCTTCACCTCTCCTTCATCCCTCTATCCCCTCATACTGTACACACTGCCTCCCTCTCCCGAGCCGATCACCAAGGTAATCCAACCGCTTTTCCCTTATTTTTACTCTTATTTCCGTCTTTATCCTCCATTCATCCTTCTTTGTCCTCCTTTCCCTCTTTATCTAACTTTCCCTCTTCTCCCCCTCTCTTCCCCTCATACTGTACAGCCCTGCCTCCCTCTCCCGGGCCGATCACCAAGATAATCCATCCCCTGACGTCAGAGGCGCCCCTTGATTGTCTCGTCTTATCAGCCAATCAGCGGACGTCTGCCGGGTTTATTGATCAGGTGATGTGCCTCGTCCTCCTTGCCTCCTCCTACTGCTGCAGGCTCTACGCTCTACTCAGGAGGCTCGGGTCCCCATCGCCACCTAGCTTCTGACATGCTGGGTCGCGTGTTTCAGGATGGGACATGACCTTATGGGAAGAGCGAGCACCTCTGTATGTGTGTGTATCATTAAGACTCTACCTGGAGTGATATGTGTACAGTTGATTGGTGTGTGTGTGTGTGTGTGTGTGTGTGTGTGTGTGTGTGTGTGTGTGTGTGTGTGTGTGTGTGTGTGTGTGTGTGTGTGTGTGTGTGTGTGTGTGTGTGTGTGTGTGTGTGTGTGTGTGTGTGTGTGTGTGTGTGTGTGTGTGTGTGTGTGTGTGTGTGTGTGTGTGTGTGTGTGTGTGTGTGTGTGTGTGTGTGTGTGTGTGTGTGTGTGTGTGTGTGTGTGTGTGTGTGTGTGTGTGTGTGTGTGTGTGTGTGTGTGTGTGTGTGTGTGTGTGTGTGTGTGTGTGTGTGTGTGTGTGTGTGTGTGTGTGTGTGTGTGTGTGTGTGTGTGTGTGTGTGTGTGTGTTTATATGACTTCCCCAACACTATGACGGACACCCCATAAAGTAAATATAAACTGTATGTGAAGGAGTCATAGGCAATACGGAAGTAACTACTGCACTTCACGCAAATATGGCCCTCTCAGTGTGTAACGCACTTTGCAGATTGTGTTTAAGTACATGGAAACTGATATAACTCTGAACAATAAATAATGTCTGCCAGAGAAACAAAGGTACGAACAAATCTTTCCATGTACCATCTCTACATCCATATATGAAGACTCTGACTGATACCTGTTTGAGGGTAAAAAGAGGATGTAAGGAAGTGCAAGGAAAGGTGAGAGGTGTAAGGGTGGGGTGAAGTGTGTAAAGGAGGGGTGTAAGGGAGGGGTGAAGTGTGTAAAAAGGGGTGTAAGGGAGGAGTGAAGTGTGTAAAGGAGGGGTGAGGGGTGTAAGTGAGAAGTGCACTGAAGGGTTAGGGGTGTACAAGACTATCATGAGTGCAGAAGAGTGAAGGGTGTAAGGGAATGTGAGGTGTGTGAGGGTGTGTGAGGGAGTGTGAGGTGTGTGAGGGAGTGTGAAGGGTGTGATGGTCGGTGATGGGTGTGAGCGAAGGTGTGGGGTGTTAAAGGAAGATGAGGGGTGTACGGGATGGTGATGGATGTGAAAGAAGGTGATGGGTGTGCGAGAAGGTGAGGGGTGTAAGGGAGGAGGAGAAGGCAGGAAGAATGAAAGTTACCAAGAAAAATGAAGAAGGGGTGAGGGGTGTAATCAAGAATGAGGGGCGTAACTGAGTGTACAGATGGGTGAGGGGTAGCAGATAACATGAAGGGTGTAAGGGAGGCTGGGAGAAGGTGAGGGAAGGTGAGAGGGGGTGAAATAGCAATGTTATTACGGGGGGCTGGGGTGGATGTTATTACTCTGCTCACCTTATTAGCCTCCACTGATGAGCAGAGGCGGGATATTGTCACAGGTAGCAGCCGGCGTCTTGGGTGGGGTGGTGGAGTGGGAGGAGGCAAGAGGAAGGCGAAAAGGGAAGAGGAGTAGAGGAAGAGGTGAGGGGAAGGGGGAAGAGGGGAAGGGGGAAGAGGGGAAGGGGGAAGGGGGAAGAGGGGAAGGGGGAAGAGGAGAAGGAAGGGGGAAGTGGAAAGGGAAAGAGGAGAGCGAAAGGAAGTAATATAAACAGAGGCATAGACAGAAAGGGAGAGAGAGAAGGAAAGGAGTGTTGGGAAGTGAAGACTGGAGAGGGATGGGACATGGAAGGGGAGAGATGGATGGTGGTAACGGGAGAGTGGCTGGTGGGAGAGAGGTAGGTTGGGGAGCAGGAAATGCGAAGAGCAGGAGAGGGAGTGGTCAGTGGGAAAAGGGTGGTGGGTTCAGAGGTGGAAGGGAGGTAGAAAGGGATATGGGATAGGAATAAGGATAGGAGTAAAGGCAGAAGCAGAGTGAGGGGTAGGGGCAGAAGGAAGGATGTGGAGGAAAGAGTGGGAGACAAAAGTCGGTGCGTATGTAAGGACATGGAGTGGATGTGGATGGAGGAAGGGTGTGGAGTGGGTGTGAATGGGGTAAGGGGTGTGGAGGAGGAGTAAGATGTGGAGGGGGGGTGCAGGGGGTAGGGTGTGGAGGTGAGGTGTGGTGCGAGGGGTCGGGGTAAAGGCATGGAGTGTGGGGTGGGGAGGTAGGAAAGACTGACCGTCGATATAAGGCAATAAGGTCTCATCTGGGAGGCTGTCACACTATAAACAACCGGTAATGAACCTTGTTTACATAATCCACTTTATTCAACATATTTATAATTTTTTTTTAACGCAACATATTTCTAATTTTTTTTAAACGCAAGGAAGAAGGAACCAAAGGCCAGGACCCCACTAAAGGCGACAAAATAACTATTATACTCTTGCTACCCACAAAGTATTTTATGCACATTACAAATACCCATCAGTTACTGAGATCAAAAAAAAAAAAGGCCTTGAAAATTATACATATACGAGAAGAATACTTAAAGTTTTTAATTTTGCTTTCTGCTAACGATATTATTCATGTTAGGAGTGGCCATTCTTTCCTTAACAACTCTGGAGATAAATAAAAATAAATCAGCTTAAATAAAAACAAAAGGGTACTGTTGAATAGGCAGGAATGTCCACAACTGTTAGGATAAAACAATAAAGGCTTTTCTTCTTCCATGTTTTTCCATAGCGAAAGAATAATTGCAATATTAATGACACTGGTAATTAAAAAGAAAAACAAATCAAGATCGCCCCAACAACCAACGGCAATAACAAGAACAAAAACAAGAACAAGAGCAAGAACAATATTATTATTATTATTATTATTATTATTATTACTCCTACTATACAACTATAAAAATATCCGTCATAATAAACGTAGCAACAAGTATTGTGTACTGCACTAGATAGATGCCGAAGCTTCAGGGCCGTAATATGGGGCATCGCTAAAGTCGCTGAAGTCTATAAGAGTGAAGAACTTCGTTTTCGAAAAACGTTAGTGAGTGACAGACGGTCAAAACCATTCTCTGAGATGTTCCCGTATCGAAAAAAATTTCATTAAACAAGAACTACAGTATAACAGAGATCAACAACCCATAACAACAACTGAAACAACAGCCAAACTCTTCCCAAACACCATCAACCAAAACAAACAACAAAAAGCCAGCAAGAATCCACCACCACCACCACCACAACAACAATCATCCGAGCAATATTAGTAAAGGCACATTCTAACTGGGCAAACACATCGCTATATATGAGCAAAGACAACAACAACTAGAAAGCACTCAGACAACCCATACTTCCACCTGCGCCAGCAGGATTAACTGCTGTAATTCCTCCTTCCTACCAGAAGAATACTTTTACGGTCCTACATTGACAGTTAATTCTACGGTCTCAGTTTTCCCTGTTAGACAATCTCACAGAGCACTGACCTCCGCCGACGCCAATAAAGTTGGAATTTTTCCTGCATCCGGATCCGGACCCTCCTAAAAAATCTATTCAACTCTTCCTTGACCCGCTGCCCATCTATTCACAACACGTAATTAAAATCGAATAAACATTTTTGAGCTATCTTGTACACAAATGGACAATCAGACACGAGTAAATACCTAACCTCTTCTCTAACTTCCTTGGCATAAGTAACAACAACAAAAACAACAACAGCAACAACAACCATCATCATCATCATCATCATCGGAGCAATAAGACTAAAGATTAAAGAGAGGGCGGAACAGAGCACTTCCGGTATGTGATATCAAAGAGAGGGCGACACAGTGACAAGGAAGGGGGTCATGTCGATCACCATAATGGATACTCTCTCCCTCACTCTCTCCCTCCCTAGTCTTCCCCCCTTCATGGCCACCCTTTCTCTCTCTCTCCCTCTCTAGTCTCCGTCTCGCGTACTTCCTTTCTCTTCTTCCCTTCCTCATTCCCTGGTCCCCTCTCTCCCTCCCTAAGTACTACTTGACAACTCTCTCCCTTCCTGACCCCACTTGGCACCTCTCTCTCCCTCCCTGATCTCCCTTGACACCTCTCCCTCCCTCCTTGATCCTCTATGATACCCCTCTGTCTCCCTGACTTTTGACACCTCTCTCTCTTCCTCTCAGATCTTCCCTCATGTCTCACCCCCGGGTCCCTCCTTTATACATCTCTCTCTCTCTCTCTCTCTCTCTCTCTCTCTCTCTCTCTCTCTCTCTCTCTCTCTCTCTCCTTTTACTCAGAGCTCCTGTTCCTCACCTATCATTTAATCACCGTCTGCACCGGCATCAACATCATGTGTCATCCTTCACCATAAATAGCCACAGCAAGATACCACCACCACCACCAAGAACAACAACAACAACCGCAACATCATCTTTACCATCGTCCTCATAATCATTACTTTTATCAGCTATCACCATCATTATCAGCAGCTTGATAAACAAATCATCGCTATACTACAAGGTCAAAGGCCTCGGTTAAGTCAAATCTGTATTTTCTGATTAAAAAAAAAAAAATCATAAACATCGCTGCAGTAAAGAACGACGTCATGATAACACTCTCCACTTCAGTACCGAGAAATCTTTTGACGCATCGATCTTTACATTTACAAGATTCTTTTTTCCTTTTCCTAGTCAGTCTATTTTCCCTAATTTTTCTTTCCTACCGCTTATCCACTTCTTTCCACGTTCAGTTTTCTCTACCTCCTTTCCCTCCATCTTCTCAAGAGTTCCTCCTTCCTATCTCTTATTCAGCTCCTTCCATTCAAACTCTTACTCAGCTCTGTCGGTTTGGCTCTTTCTTTTTCATCTCTTATTTCTGTCTTCCCCAACTTTCACTCAGCTCTTTTTCACTCCAAATCTTATCTAGCTCTTTCCTCTCCAACTCCCACTCAACTCTTTCTTCCCACCTTTTACTCATCAATTTCTTACTCAGCCTCTTCCTCTCATTCTCTTACCCGGTCTTTCCTCCCTATCTCGTGCTTACCCCTTTCCTCCCCAACACTTATTCACCCTCCCCAACTTTCATCCATCTCTCTCCTCCTCAATTCTGAATCAACTCTTCCTTCCCCATTTCATAACCAGATCAATACTTCCTATTTTTTTTTCTTCCTCCTTAGCAACACTTACTTATCTCTTTCCTCCCCATTTCATGCCCACATACCTGTTCCCTTATTCAGCTATTTCTTGTCTATGTCTCACCCATTTTCTTCCTCCCCAGCTCTTGATCAGTTACTTCCTCTGCAACTCTTCCTCAGTGTCCTCCTCCCCAAACTCTTCCTCAGTTAGCTCCCTGCCCCAAGAGTTCTCCCTGACTCCTCCTCTTCCACACTATCCAATTTTGTGGGCATGTGGAAGGAAGGGGAGATTCTGTACAGGGAGTTTTTAATATTTCCAGCCACAGTCTGCAGTTTGAGGGTTCGGAAAGGGGAGAAAAATGAAGGAAGACGAGAGGAGCGGAGTGCAGGAAGGTGGGGAGGAGGAGGATGAAGTGGAAGGGATGAAGGATGAGGAGGGGGCGGGGGAGAGGAGTGGAGGGGAAGGAAGATGGTGAGGGGGGGAGTGGACATGAGGGAATGAAAGGGGAACGGAGGGAAGTACAGGAAGTTAGAGGTATTGGAGGGAAGTACAGGAAGTTAGAGGTATTGGAGGGAAAACATGGGAAGGGAGAGGAATGGGGCTGGGGAAGGGAAGCAAAACACAAGGATGGGGAGGGAAGGAGAGGAAAGGAAAAGATATTATAATGAACAGAATGGACGGAAAGGGAAGGCTGAGGAGAGAAGGAAAATAGACTGGACAGGAGGGGATGCAAGGGGAGAGAATAGAAAATGAGAGGAGATGATCCAATATGAGGGGAGGGGAGGGAGGGCGTGTGAGGGGAAGGAAAGGGAAGTGATGGAAGGAGTACAAAGGAAGGCAAACAGCAATACAACTGTGGTTCGTTCGTGGCAATTTGTTATAGGAAAAGTTATAACTGACAAAATTATCCTGAGTTAAAAACAAGAATAATATAACAGGATGTGGGAAGGCGAGGGGAGGAGAAGAAAGGAAAGGAAAGGGTAAAGGATGGAAAGGGTGGGACGAGAAACTGAGGAGAAGGAAAGAGGACATGGATGAGAAGGAGGGGGAAGGTAAGAGGGAAGAGGGGAAGAAGGGAGAGAGGGAAGGAGGAGGCTCACGATTACTACTAGCGACTGCACAAAGATCGTCTAGACAGATACTCAATTTTTGTAAGTTTCAACCTCCTAAAATGGACACATTACAATCAAATTTGCATCAAGTTTCCCAATTGTACTGCTGGGTGAACAGAGATAAAGGTGAACACACTTTTGTTCAACAGCCTGACAGACCTGAGAATCGAACTAGAGCCTTCCAGTTGCGGGATGGATATGTTACCACTGCACACCAGCTCCCAAGATGTGTAGGAAGGAGAGGGTTGAGAGAAAAACGATTA
>NC_137021.1:12895000-12985000 GCF_032717465.1 Coenobita brevimanus
TAGGTCAGATTAACAGAGCAAGAAAGGTGACATAGGGAGTGGGAGGAGATGAGGAAAGTAACATGGAGGGGAAAAGAGCGTACAAGAAGTAAGTCAATTGAAATATTGTGGGTGTGCTCCTTTAGGCCCACTACATGAATAGGTAAAAGAAGCAACTAAAAAGGCTGAAAAAAAGCTGGGTTTGAGAAAGAGGGATGTTCTGGATGGAAGGACAATGAGTAAACAGTATATAAGGGATGACATTAAAGCTTTCTGGTTAATATAATCACCTTCAACTAAATAGCGTAGTCTGGTGTTAGTCCTACCCCTCTCCCCACACAAAAAAAGTAATGCTGAAGCGACTATGGCAGTGTTAAGACAGTGATTCGTATTCTCGTCGGTTAAAGAAGCTCCCTAACAAAATCGTGCGGCGCTGGTCAGAACAAAATCTACTACATGGGATTTGGCTAGAGGGGTTAAACACACTGGAAGCTATTCTTAAACTGCAACAGGAGAAAATAATGACAGCTTTTTTAACCCGGGCCGGAATAAAACACTGATAGCTCTCCTTAAACTGCAACAGAATAAAACAGTGACAGCTATAATGAAACTGCAACAGGGAAAAAACACTGACAGCTATTCTTAAACAGCAACAGGACAAAACACTGACAGCTATTCTAGGAGCGGGAAATATATGGCTAAGAGAAAAAATCAGCACCAAGATAACAAGGCAGCCGCAAAACAATTAAAATATCATTGTGCAGACCAAATAACCCCAAAATTCCCATATTCTATTATAACCTAATCTAAAATGAAAAAAAAAAAAAAAAAGATATTAGTAATTATCTTTATTTTCGGTGACAAGACCCATTTAATATTTTTTTAGGTGTCACTTTGAATCTCGTCCTCCCTTGCCCACCTTTACTTTTTTTCTTTCATCTTTCGCTTTTTCTTACTTCCTTCAGCTCCTTTTAATTTTTACTAGCTAACGACTGACTTTTATTCGGCTTAAAAATTAGCATGGAAAGAGGTTAAAAAGAGAATAATCATGGATATATCTAGCCCCTCCAGTTCGAAAAGCCTTCTAAGCTTGAGAGAGAGAGAGAGAGAGAGAGAGAGAGAACATTGTATAAAGATGTTCATATGTCTATCTATCTATCTATAGCCCGACGCCCTAATCCCGCAAAGGGTGGCCACAGACAAAACGCCTCCAAGTCACTCTGTCACCCACCATTTGACTCCCCTCCCCCCAACTCACCCCCCCTCCCTCATATACCTCTCAATGTCCTTTTTAATATTTTCACTTTTTTGTCTGCTTTTCTTCTCGTCTTCATCCCCAAATCACGAATTTTTTATTCTCCCGTCATTCTGTTTTCATTCTATCATCCTCCCCTCCATTAGTCATCACCTCATTTTCCTTCTTGCATGTTAACTTTCATCGTCCTCATTTTTATATCCTCACCTCCACTCATGTTCAACCACACGTCCTAGTCTTTCCTCGTTCCCAGTCCTGCTTTAGGGCATGGACTGCTTAGAATAAAGGAGTTCTCTTGTCTTCATCTCTCCATCCTCCCCTCCTCTCCCCACATCTTCACCCCATCACCCCTTACCGTCATCCCTTCACCCCCCCTCGTCCTCACTTCCCCTCATCCTTACACAATCTTCAGTTTTATCTGTTCTCGTCCTCAGCCTTTTTTCTCCCTTTCCCTTACCCTCACCCGCACCTCCCCACATCCTCACCTCTTTCACCCTCATCTCCCCATCCTCCTCTCGTATTCCCTCACCCTACCCTCTCTCTCTTGCCCTCACCCTAACTCATACTTTTCAATTCCTTCTTCTCTCGGCTCCAGTCCTTATTCTCCCTTTCTTTTACCCTCATACGCACCTCCCCACATCTTCACCTCTTTCACCCTCATCTCTCCACACTCCTCTCACATCCCCTCATCTTCTCACGTCCCTTCATCTCCCTCCCTGCAGCCAGAGCCGAGGCAATTAGCATACGGGACTCTGGGAACTTCATTACCTCCGCCGCGACGAAATATTCAAGAGAAGAACAATAGAATTTCCAGCCATCAGCAGCCAGCCAAGGAGGGTAAAGGGACAAGTTACGGCCGAGGAGAGAGTGGGGAAGGAGGTGGGAGGAGAGAGAGAAAGAAGAAAAACGAAGGAGGGAGAAACAAGAAGGGAAGGGGAGAAGGAGGGAGAAATATGAAGGAAAGGGGAGGAAGGAGAAGTGAGGGTCGTGGGAGAGGGAGGGAGGGCATGGAGTTTGAGAGATAAAAGAAGGGAGGAAAGGAAGGAGTGAAAGGAAACAAAAGGGAAGAGTGTAAAAGAGAGATGAGACGGAGGGAGTGAGATAGGATGGAATGGGGAGTAGAAAAGTGACAGGCAGTGAAAAAAGAAAAAGACGGAAGAGAAGGGGACGGCAAGGAGGAGTACGAAAGAGTCAGGGAAGAAGGAAGGAGGGTGGAGGGATGAGTGGGGACGAGCAAGGTAAAGGCTGGGAAGAGGGGAGGTGAGATGGAGAGAGGCAAATGAGTGGGAGTGATGTGGAGTAGGGGGAAAAACAAGTTGGCGTGGGGAGAAGAAGGAGAAGTACGGGAAACTACGGAAGATAGATAAGGATGAGAGAGAGAGAGAGAGAGAGAGAGAGAGAGAGAGAGAGAGAGAGAGAGAGAGAGAGAGAGAGAGAGAGATATGATGAAGGTGGGGTGGTGAGCTGGAAAGGAGAGAGGTATAAGGAAACGAAAGACAAAAGAATGACAGCAACAGCAACAACTCACAGTAGGATATTTAGACAGCAGAGAATGGATCGGGATGAAGGCAACAGATAGAACGGCGATCAAACTTTCGAGATCGGTTCGTAAAGGGCAGAAGAGCGACGCGTGAAGGGAAATGGGTGGGAAAGTTAGAGGGGATAGGGATGGGAAGGATAGAGGGGACAGGGGTGGGATGGGTTGAGGGGATAGGGGTGGGAGGGGTGGAGGGGATAGGGGTGGGAGGGGTGGAGGGGATAGGGGTGGGAAGGGTAGAGGGGACAGGGGTGGGAAGGGTGGAGGGGATAGGGATGGAAAGGGTGGATGGGAGAGGGGTGGAAAGGGTGGATGGGAGAGGAGTGGAAAGGGTGGATGGGAGAGACTGGGAAAGGTGGAAGGGAGAGGGTGGGAAGGGTTGACGGGAGAGGGGTGGAAAGGGTGGGTGGGAGAGGAGTGGAAAGGGTGGACGGGAGAGACTGGGAAAGGTGGAAGGAAGAGGGTGGGAAGGGTGGACGGGAGAGGGGTGGAAAGGGTGGGTGGGAGAGGAGTGGAAAGGGTGGATGGGAGAGACTGGGAAAGGTGGAAGGGAGAGGGTGGGAAGGGTGGATGGGATAGGGGTGGGAAGGGTGGGATGGGTGGAAGGGAGAGGGTGGAAAGGGTGGAAGGGAGACGAGGAAAAAGAGCAGGGGAGAGATGTCAGGGGAAATGGGAAAATAATTGATGAAGGGTGAGGGGTTCAGGGCGTGGGTTAAAAACAGAGCAGATATGGAGTGACAGACGGGGTGCGCTAAAGGAGAAAGAGGTGTATGTCAGGGGAGAAGCGGAAGAATTCATGGGGGAGAGAATGGTGCTAGGGGAGAAATGACAATGGGGAGAGAGAGTTACTGATAAAGCAAGAAAACGAAGATGGGAATAAATGGGGAGGGAATGATGAGGTGCTGAAAGATGCTGATGGAGAAAAAAATGTTCTTGAAAGGTGTGGAGGAAGAGGTGCAAGGGGTAAAAGAACAGCGGAGTGTAAGGCTTGCTGGTGAAGTGCTAAGAGGATGATGGGAATACACTAGATGGCAAAGATGAATGTTAGGATAACAGCAGAAGAACTTACAGGTTGCCGCTACGGAGATGACGAGGGAGGAGAGAGGGTCACTGATAAGGCACGAAGAAGGTGATGGAAAGATGGGAACAAAAACAGTGCAAAGGGAAAAATGAAATCCTTGAAGGAAATGATGATCGTGGAAAAACAGTGCTGAGAGGAGGAGAACAATGAGAGAGGCAGGGGTGCATGGGAAACGATGACTGAGGGGAGAAAGGGTTGCTCACGAAACACGGAGAGAGTGATGGGATGATGGGAATATATAGGAAGGGAAAGACGAGGCTTACGTCAGGTCAGAACACAAAGAATTCATTAGGGAAGGATTGGTGTTGGGGAAAAGATAAACGGATAATTGATGAAGCACGACGAGGGTGCTGCGAAGGAGGGAATGTATAGAGAGTGATGTGACGAGGGGAAATGATGATAGTGGAAAAAAGAATGCTGAAGCGTTGCATGGCCATGAACATCACTAAAGGAGGACGATGTGCTGGTGAAGAAGAGATGCCAAAGGGGAGAAAACGGTATTGATGAAGCATGAAGCGGTGAAGGGAAGATGAAAATATATGGGGTGGGAAAGCTGAGGCGCTGGGAGGAAGTTATGATAGTGAAAAAAGAGCACTGAAAAATGACAATGCAGGAGAGGGGGACTAAGTGAAAAGGGATAAATGAAACATTAAGGGGAGATACTAGAGGGCCAAACTGCTGACAAGAGACAGAAGACAATAAGGGACTAGGTGTTGGGTAATTGATAAAAAAGAAAAGGGGGGCGGGGGGAAGAAGGGCGTTTGATGAGGGATGAAGAAAGTGACGCGAAGATGGGAATCAATATACCGGTAGGGAAAAAGATTAGATGAAGGTAGGATGTGTTGATGGTGAACATAATGGCGCTGAAAGTAAACGAAAGACAATCAGGAGGGAAGAGGTAACGAAGGGGGAAGAGATGAGAGTCACTTGGGAGATGTTACGAGCAGGAGAAACAATACGAGTGATGGGGGAGAAATGATGGGGAAGGAATTATAACAAGGAAGGAGAGGGGACGGCGTGAGGAAAATTGAGAGGCAATCTGGGAAATGGAAAAGACTGATAAATGCGAGAAAGGATGAGGAATGAAGAGACGAAAAGAGGCAGAGGGTCAACGTGGGAAGAGAATGTGCTGAGTGAAAACATTAGCAGCGTTAGATAAAGGGAGTCTTAAAACCTCTTACCGGTTAAGGGTTTTTCACTACTGAATAAAGCAGACTGATGGAAGACAACATAAAATCGTTTGATGGCAGTCAATATAAAAACCGGAGTGCGTCAGTGTGCGGCAAATAAAGTGTTAATACAGTTAATTTTCAACCTTTTATTACCTGGGGGTTATGCTTTCAGTACAAGAGTCGTCTGCGGGTGGTTTAAAATCTTTCTGCTCACTGGCTAAGAAAGTCCTGTTACAAATATGAGTTGAACCATTTATCGACTGCAGCTTTCCCTAATTTGCTGAATAAAGTCGTCTGGCAATCACTTACACACAATCCCAATGGTTCTAAAATCAAATACCCTGACTATAGCTAGAACATGACAGTAAATGCATTCACCATCGAAGAAGGTATTAAAGCATCCGAGAGGATACTGGCATTACCACCGCGGACACAAAACAGTGAGGTACATATGAGAAGACTACTTATCATAGGAAACAATCCTTTCAGTAAGACTACAGGTATGCTAACATTCTCCACCTTTTCACTTTATACTTTTCATTTCCTTCATATGCAATCTTTCATCTCTCCTGTTTCCAGTTCACAAAGCTTGTTTCATCACTTCTTCCTTTCTTCTTCTGTACACAGTTACCTTCCATCCTTTTACTGTATTTCCTTTCCACCCGATCGCCCTTCTTAAACGCACATTTCCTTTGCATTTTGCCTACACTGTAATTTCATTCTTTATAAAACCCTTCACTACAGTATTTATTTTATCGTATATTTTCCTACTACCAAATACTTTTATTCTTCATGAAGGAGACTTTGTAGTGAATGGGTTAATGGAAGCTGTTTCTAACCCATTTACAACAAGGGACCCTTCCTGAGACAAACAAAATCGTCGATGGCAGCAAGAATAAATTATACAGAACGTCATCACACTGAACAGGTTAATTTTTTTCCAGCCATTTCTCCATCCTATTATCCTTATTGTGTGGGTTGTCATTCTATGTTAATTTTTACTTTTAATTACAGTCACATAACGTCAAAAATACTTCTAATGTAGTTTCTATTTGTTCTCTTTCTGCACCTTGTTACTCGTTTCCCGTCTCACATCCTTATTCCTTCTCTTACTCCATGCTGCCCCACTGTTCTTTGTTCCCCTTTCCTTCCTTTCTCTTTTTCCACTTTTCTCTACCTTGAGTTCACCATTTCTTCTGTCCTCTTTTCTCGCATTATTCCAATCCTCTTTATTTTCTATGTCTTTCTCGTCCTTCCATTGATTACGACTCCCTCTTCCCTTCATCCCTGCATCTCATTTATGTTGTATTTTCCTGTTCCTTTCTTTTCCCTCTCCACGTCACTGGCTTATCATTTCCTTTTCGTCCAATACCGTCATCTCTCACACATTTCCCATCACTTCTACTTTATCACTATTCTTTCCCCATCACTTCTATCGTGCCTGACTTCTTTTTCTTTCATTTCTAACTCTCTCCTTTGTCTTCTATCTCCCTTCAGTCATTACCCCTCTACTCTTACTTATCACATTAATCCCTCTCTTCCCTCTATCTTTTCTTATCTCTCCCATCGCGATTCTGTCCCCCCCCCTCTCTCTCTCTCTCTCTCTCTCTCTCTCCAGTCATTACCCCTCTTCTCCTTCTTATCACACTAATCCCTCTCCACCCTCCCTTCACTCACAACCACTTTCCTCTCGCTCTTCATCTTAAACTCCTCTCCTATCTTCCTTCACCCCTGACCTCTTCCTTCCCTCTCTTCACCCTTAACCTCTTTCCATTCACCCGAGTTTTATTCTTCCCTCCTTTCACCTTCACTCCCATCTCTCTCTCTCTCTCTCTCTCTCTCTCATCTTCTCTTTCCTTTCCTCCACTCATACCTACAGCCTCCCGCTACTCTCACCCAAACCATCTCCTCTCTCCTCCTTTCATCTTAACTCTTCTCTTCCGTACCTCCTCACACTAAACTCTCCTTTCTTCTCTTTCCTACCTCCCCAGCCCAAGTCTCTCTCTCTCTCTCTCTCTCTCTCTCTCTCTCAAGTCCTCAACAGCGCTGGGGCGATCAAGAGTCACCTGCCTGATTAACAGTTTGGATTTACGAGAGAAGATGGGGAAGATAGGAAGGTCTTGGAGGGCACTATTGTAGCTGAAGGGGATGGCTGTGTGATGGTGATTGGGACGGTGGTGGTGGTGGTGGTGGCAGTGGTGGTGGTACTGGTGGTAGTGGGGTTAATGTTCGTTGTGGTGGTGGTGGTGATTGCAGTGATGGTTATAATGGTGGCTATGATGGTGACGGGAACGATGGTGGTGGTGGTGGTGATCGTATTGGTATTTGTGGTTATGGCTCTGCTGGTGATTGCTACTGTGATGGTAGGTGGTGGTGATGGTGATGGTGGTGGCTGTGGTAGTGGTGATAGGTTTCATATTCGTTGTGGGGGTTGTGGGTGTAACTGTGGTCATACTTGTGCCTATGATGGTGATGGGAACGATGTTGGGTGGTGGTGGTAGTAATGGTGGTGGTGGCGGCTGTACTGATGGTGGCTGTGGTAATGTTTGGGGGTAATGGTGGTGATGGCTGTGGTAATGATGGTGGAGGGGGGTGTAGTGATGCTTGTGGTGATGATGGCTAGATTGGTAGCAACTGTGGTGGTGTTTGTGATGGTTGGGATATGGTGGGGTGGTAGTTGCTGTGATTGTGTTTGCGGCGGTGGTGGTCGATATGATGGTGATTTATGTGCCAGAGGTTATGGTGACGATGGTTACGGTGGTAATGAAGATAATGGTGTGGGTGTGGGATGGATACAACGACTGGCAATTGTGATGATAAAGTGAACGAGGTAAAGCTGGCCATTATAAAAACTATAGTATGGAGGTTGGGTAGGAGAAGTGAAGGCAGTTTCCCTATTGTTGGAGTCGACGTTGGGAAGATGCATTGAAAACAACTCTCTACGGAGCTGAGGAGGTTGGGAGGATGTAGTCAAAGAAGAGATATTTATTGTAATCACAGTACTGTTGAGGCGTGAGTGTTCAAATTCACACGAAATGACAATGAATAATTAAGAGAACAATGAGAATGTCAGTAAGAATTCGCGAAGACATGGATTCTGGGTGGATGTAACAATGCCAAAGCTTGCTATGATCGTGCCGCAACTAAAGTGTCTGTGCTTGAATGCTGAAGGATTTGCCACATGTCGGAAAAAAATGTGAATAAGAGAGAATTTGTAACGATATGGATGCTGGGTGGATATAGTACTGTACTGACGATATGGTGTAGCTGAGGTGTGTTGAGATGGTGAGCACAATTATAGGAAGGAAGTGTACGATTACATGGAGGAAAATGGATGTGGTCCACGACGAGCGTGGAAGTAAACTGGGAAGAAAGTGGATACGGAAAAAGAAATATTCGTGAAGCTGTGGATGATGGGAGGCTATAGTAATGACTATACCGTAGTAATTTAGTGTGACTGAGATCTTCATTCTTGAAAGCTGATGAGGTGATGGTCAGTGTAACACCATTTGCCACCCTCATTTGTGGCCCTTATTTAAAACCCAATTTTTTGTATTTCCTATCTTGCTTAATGTATCCAGTTAGATACGCCTAACTCCTTTACTACAACGGTATGGTGGTAGGGCGCCCAGTTTCCACTCACTCACTGTAGTGTTGCCTACTTCTTCTTTCATGTCTATCACTCGTTCTCTGAGCCTGTCCTCCTCCCTTCCCAGTCTTCCATCCTTCATAAGTTATAACGGTTCTATCCACTTTGGGTGGCACTTCACTGAGACAAACAATTGGTTTCCTGTAACCCAGGAAACCATTTATATGCTGGTTGGCAGCCACACAGCCAAATAACGGGGTAACGGGGAGCCTAATATGGTGTCCCTGTTAACTGGCTGGAGACGCAAATGTGAAGTCCACCTAGGAACAATACTTCCACACTAATCCCCGAGCCTCGCTGTGGCGAGTCGTTATCAACCACATGGGAACATCAGTTCAATGCAGGGGACGGCCCCGAAGAGGCGACTGCTCGCCTGTGGTTGATGGGTCTGCTCAATCAGACAGGCTGGGGTAGCACAATAACAGCAACAACAAGTACGGCTATGCATTTTTTTTATCTTTTTAGTTTGTTCATACTACCTCCAGCTGATATTCGGCTTAAGGGAGGCGTTGCTATTTAGAAGAGTTAGAGTTCATAATATTACTCTCGCTGTTTAGAGGTCCTTCCTGGCGAGAAGACGGATCATCTAGTGGCAGCTTGAGTAGGATATGCTCTGGACCTTGGGATGGAATATAGGTCATCGTGGTGGGAAAAAAAAAAAAAAAAAAAAAAACTTTCGGAAACCTTGGTGAATTGTGTAATAGATTGTTCTTTCCGCCTTGAATATATTCGTCTGGTTGTAGACTGAAGGAAATGGAAAATACGTCGTCGTTGTGGAAAGGCTTTGGAAGTTTTCGTGGTCAGTGTAAACGATACTTAATACCGAGTGCTGCTGAATTAATGCCTTTTTACTTAATACTATGGTGGTGGTAGTGGTAGTAGAGTAGTAGCGTGGTGGTGGTGGTGGTGGTGGTGTGCGATGATGGTGGTGTGGTAGTGTGGTGGTGGTGGTGGTGGTGGTGTGGTAGTGTGGTGGTGGTGGTGGTGGTGTGGTAGTATGGTGGTGGTGGTGGTGTGGTAGTGTGGTGGTGGTGGTGGTGGTGGTGTGGTAGTGTGGTGGTGGTGGTGTGGTAGTGTGGTGGTGGTGGTGGTGGTGGTGGTGGTGTGGTGGTGGTGGTGGTGTGGTGGTGTGGTAGTGTGGTGGTGGTGGTGGTGTGGTAGTGTGGTAGTGGTGGTAGAGCGGGAGTGTGAGGTGGTGGTAGTGGTGGTGATGGCGGTGTGAGGGTGGGATGGTGGTGGTGAGAGGGTGGGATGGTGGTGGTGTGAGGGTGTGGTGGTGGTGGTAGTGGCGTGGTGGTGGTGGTGGTGGTGGTGGAGTAGGAGTGTGTGGCGGTGGTGGAGTAGGAGTTTGTGGTGGTGATGGAGTAGGAGTGTGTGGTGGTGTGGGAGTGTGATGGTGGAGTGTGGTGGTGGTGGTGGTGGTGGTGGAGTAGGAGTGTGTGGCGGTGGTGGAGTAGGAGTGTGTGGCAGTGGTGGAGTAGGAGTGTGTGGTGGTGTGGGAGTGTGCGATGGTGGTGGTGTGGGAGTGTGTGGTGGTGTGGGAGTGTGCGATGGTGGTGGTGTGGGAGTGTGATGGTGGAGTGTGGTGGTGGTGGTGGTGGAGTGTGGTGGTGGTGGTGGTGGAGTGTGGTGGTGGTGGTGAAGTGTGAGTGTGTGGTGGTGGTGGTGAAGTGTGAGTGTGTGGTGGTGGTGGTGAAGTGTGAGTGTGTGGTTGCGTTGGAGTAGGAGTGCGTGGTTGTGGTGACATGGGTGTGCGTGGTTTTGGTGGAGTAGGAGTTTGGTGGTGGTAAAGTGGGAGTGCGTGGCTGTGATGGAATGGGAGTGTGGTTGTAGTGAAGTGTGTGGTTGTAGTGGAGTATGTGTTGGTGATGGCGTGGGAGTGTATATTAGTGGAAGAGTGGAAGTGTATGTTAGTGGAAGAGTGGAAGTGTGGTTGTGGTGAAGCAAGAGTGTGGTGGTGGTGGTGGTGGTGGTGGTGGTGGTGGCGGCGGCGGCGGCGGCGGCGGTGGTGGTGGTGGTGGTGTGGTGTGGTGATGCGGTGGTGGTGCGTGTTGGAGTGTACGTTAACCGTGCATAAAATGGTTGTGGTTGTGGATGTCTAACCTGTTGCTGCCAGTAATGGAAGTCTGAACGGCGATGGTAATTACTTTTAATGTTGATGAAAGTAATAAATGTCGCGGTGATGGTGGTTGTGGCGAGAGTGATAGAGAAAATTGATGGCGTATAATCTGATTACAGTACTAGAGTGATGTGGCAAGTTGTGGCATGAAAGCACCCCATTTAATACCCTAAGGAAAAAAGGGGAAAAAAAGGTTCCAGAGAATAGAGGATCAGCATTAATACGCCTTAGGTCCAAAGAGGGCAAAGGAGCTTGATATCATGAAAAGATCTGCGCTCCGATGAGGTACCAAAAGCAGTATCTATTATTACTATGCCAAATCCGCGATGGGAGAAGAATGAGAATTTGCGTATGCCTTATTTTGTGATACCGGATGTGATATGAATCTTCAGCAGTAAATTAATGTCGTTCAGCAGTGAAAGATAAGACTGATACAACTGCTTAATAGATGTGTATTTATCCTCTGGGTCCAGGGCTCCTTTATCAGTTAAATATAACCATTTGGTGATAGTCGTATGATATAGTTGGTAATAGCCAGAATAAAATCTTACTCCTTCGCATGCGTCTTTTATACTTTATGCTTGTTACCACCAGTTTTTTAAATCAGCTTTGGAGAGACGTTTCGAATTTGAGGCATTAAAACTCTCCTTTAATAATTTCTTCGCTACTACATTCCTTCCTAATTTTAATATAATCACCAGCTGTTAGTCTTAATAAAATGAAAAGTACGGCAACTAAATGAAGAGGTTAACGCGAACAAGCCCTCTTTACTAGGAGCTAAATGAGACTGGCTTTGTTAAATTCAAGCAGAGGAGAGGTAGACTGAAACAAAAGGAAGTAACAGGGATAGAAGATAACATATGGAAAGAAAAAATAATGCTAACAGGGGTTGAAGATAACATATGGAAAGAAAAAATAATGCTAACAGGGGTAGAAGATAACATATGGAAAGATAAAAAAAAAAAAAAAAAAAAAGATGCTATAGTTACGTTAAAAAACGGTAAATTAGAAGTTTTTTGCCTCATTCACCACACACACTAAGAAAGTACAAAAATCCTTTACCTATCTAGCTATATGTGTGAATAGATTACGACAGATATGGATGAACAGAGCCAAGAAGATAAAGAATGAAAGGTAAGGAAACTGAGGAAGATATACCAAACAAAAGGGAAGGAATTCTGTAACTACAAGATGGTGAAGAGAGGCGGAGTGCTGTGGGAGAGACAACATGAAACGTGGAAAAATGAGACAGTAAGACTGAGGAAAAGGATGGACAAACAGAAAGTAAATGGATAAGCGGGCTCATAGAGAGACTGAAACTGGAAAAAAAAAAGAAAGAAAGAAATAGCAGACCATAACGAGAATGGTAAAGAGAAGGAGCAGAAGAAGGTAGGAGAAGGGTGACGTATGTGGAAAACCCCGGCAAACCGGAAAAGTCAAATCCTAGATATCCTTTGACATGCGAAATTTTACCTCAGACAAAAATTAAAAATGACTAACAAGTATCTGAAGGAACGTCCTTACTACAAAATTATGCTGACTTTTGTAAATATGTCGAAAACCTAATCCAAATATAAGATATGAAGAAGTAAACAAAGTGATAACTAACCTTAGAAACAACAAACTATAGGCTGGATCAAATTCGTACTTACATATGTAGACCAGGTACTGCACAAATAATTACCTGAAACAATGGAAACTATACTGTATTAAACCGCATTTCATTACATGTGAAGTATATGACTAATATATGAATACTATGTGACAATAACATGTGAATACTCCATATATATGACGTAACCCTTTGCTGCAAAAACATTAATGGCCATCATAATACTTGTACATCAGTATATAATTAGCATGGTACTTAGAAACTGTTATACAAAGAAGGAGCGATCAGTTATCACCCATATGGTGCAGGTCCCGATACTGTCCCCGTCTGCAGTCCATACTGTCCTTAAAATGATTATATTTAGAACATGAGTTCAGTAACGTATATATACTAAATACAGTAACTGAAAGCACCAAGTAAGCTGTCTGGGTTACAATAAGCACAGTCTGGTCCAAATGATCACTCACGGTTGGTGCATTTGTGAATATGGAACAACGTACTTCACTTACTTTCAATTCGGAAATCGCTGAGCAGACACTCCTCAGTAATTATTTCTTGTCAAAGCTGATACGTTACATTTCCATACGACAAAACATGAGAAAAAAAAATCTTTAACGTAGCTGATTACTAAACCTAAAATGAATAATATGTAGCTTGACTCGACAAGGTTTACCCGGTATGTGATTTGGGTACTCCACCAAAATAAACAGTGAGGTGACCACTGAAACTTAAGCTTAAATCCCCGAAGCAATGGAAAAAAGATGTATATCGGAAATCTGGGGGAATCCATCTAAAAAAAAAAAAAGGCAAAAAAAGAAAGAAGCAACATAAAAGATACAAAAGAGGAAAAACAGAGAGAGAGAGAGAGAGAGAGAGAGAGAGAGAGAGAGAGAGAGAGAGAGAGAGAAACTGAAATTAATAAAGATGGAAAATGTACAATTGTGAAAGAAATGGACATGACAGATAAGAAAGAGAAAAACGCTGACGGAAGAAGAGGAGGGAAAATATAGGTAAACAAAATGTATAAACCAGACAGAAGAGAGAGAGAGAGAGAGAATCCGACAAGTAAGGAGACAAAGAAAGAGTGAAAAGACGAGGGAATAAGGAAGAATTTAGGAGAAGTATATTGCCTGATACAGAAATAGGAAGACAGGGAGAGAGAGCCTAAGTTTTAATCCAGTTGAGAGAGAGAGAGAGAGAGAGAGAGAGAGAGAGAGAGTTACACAGACTACATACACTTTGGTGAGTAGATATGTTAATGCAATGGATTACCTCGGAACACTTCTTCCCTAGCCAATGATTCTGCACACTGCACATTTACTACCCTCGTCTGTGGTGCTGATGCAGAGGCTGTCAATATCAATAACTTAGAATACTGAATACGTAACTTAAATCGCCGAGGAAGACGCCAACGACCGACTTATTATCCTACAAAAGTTTAATAAATGGAGAACAGAGCAGATGCCTCTCCTCCATCCTCTGAACGCTCCGATTATAACGTAAAAGTAAAATGTTGTTACCTCTGCCACCGAAGTTGGAGGAGGTTATGAATTCACCTGTGTTTGTTTTTTGTCCACACGATATCTCCAGAAGTTCTCAATTATTTTCAATGAAATTTTGTGGAAGGGTGGGTCATGGGCCAAGAAAGAACTGATTAAATTTTAGGGCGGATCCGGATCCGGACCCTATGTATCTCGTAAAATGTAAGTTCTCAATGAATTTCAAGGAAATTTTGTGGAAGGGGGAGGCGGTGGCTGAATCGGTAGAGAGGCGGCCTGCAGTCCTAATGGACCCAGGATCGAATCCCGGCTGGGGCAGGGAACAGTTTAAGGATTTGAATTTCCTAAAAAGCAGACTTTCCTGATCTACCAGATGACCCACCGACATGTCGTAAAAGTACCCCCGGTAATACCAATACACCAGTCCTGTATGAGACAGTCCTAGCATGTATTCAATATGGACGGTGGGTGTTAGCGCCGAAGTGGTGACATGTGGAGGTGTAGGAGGACTACTGGGCCTTAGGATAGGTCACTGCCCCCAAGAAATAGGCTCTGAAGCCTTTGCCCAGAGTCGGACACGTAAAAAAAAAAAAAAAAAAAAAAAAAAAGCCAAGAAAGAATTGGTAAAATTTGGGGGCTGATCCAGATCCGGCATTGGCGGGGACATGCACTCTCTGGGTGCTCTCTAGTCGCTGCTGTGGTGGCCCGACTTACGTAAATCAGGTGGACTGCAGATTGAACTGTCCTTCTGAAGTCCGCCACTCTCTTTTGGGGGAATAGGGACGAATCTGACAAGTTTTTATAACCTTGCAGCTAATCCGCCTGGTCAGATCGATGCCACCACGTTAAGGCGTCGCCATCCAGCTGGAAAAATAAAATGTCTAAAAGAACTTTACAGGAACGGTAGAATTTAATCTGGAGCAAAAAATCGTTAGACAAAGCAATAATATTTGTCAAGAGTATTTAAAGTTGTTCCTTACTTGAACCTGAAACAAATACAGAATGGTAGTCAAAGAACTTATTATCTTCCTAAGGCTGAGTTAGCAAATAGTGGAAAAATCATACCATCCGAGACACACGTTAGTCCAGTTAAGACTCTGGTCGTGTATCAAAAATTATTAATATTCTTGGGACAAACTGGAACGATGTATAATTCCCTAGCTGTATCAAGTCTTATTAACGGAAATAAGCCTTACTGTACTCGTACTTTTAGGGGTAGTTAAAAAAAAAATAGCTTTCATATACCTGTGGCGGAGTATGGCTCGAAGGGGCTCATATTAACCATGCTCCAGTAATTCGTCCAGGGCACAACCGCTTTATTCTTTTTGCATCATGACGTCTTTTTCAAGCATTTTTCTAAGCGATCCGGTTTTGTTTAGGAAAGGCTAATCTTATTAAATGTGTTAGAACAGTATCCATTAACCCCTTCACTGCGGGAGGTCTCTCCTAAGCTGCATAAAATCGATTAGCAGCCCCATTAAATACAAATGTTCATTGCTCTGAGGGTATTAAGAGTGCATAGCTCAATCTGTCAGCTGAGAAGAGGTCTGACTGCCTTACGCTGATGTTGCTAACACACTACAGCCTACATCATCATACCAGGTACAGTACTAATAAGTGCAAACTGCAACGTACTGTACAGTGTTGCTTGCGTTACTTCAGTAATGTCAGGTACTACCTTATTTATGCTATCCCCACTGTTATGCGTTTGTCCAGCTTGTTCTTAAAAGAATCTATACAGATGCTCTGAATGAGATATTTCGGCATTTACTTCATTTACGGTGTGTTCGGTGTCATTCATCACGAAGTACCATATTTAGTAGTGTTTAAACATACTGTGTGCTTTGTATGTTTTAAAATATTACATTGCGTGGAGACTGCTGGTGTAACAGTAAACAACCTAGCCATGGATACAACTGGGTTTCAAAATAAACTTAATATTTCAAGGCATTCAGTTCATTTGCCCTATGCCTGCACTCTGTCTAGGAGAACAAGTATAATGCCCTCATTCTTTCTTCCTAAAGTTTGTTATGGAGATAAGAAACTAGTACCGTATATCTTCGCTGTGTTAACTCTTACCTAGCATTATCCTCGTCTAAGAGGGGATTCCAGAACAGTTCAGCATCTGAATGGTGGGGTCGGAGTCTCGATGATGATGTTCAAGTGGGGTAATATTTTGTCTTTACTATTACAGAGGAAGTTTTTGTTAAAGAATTTTGGTATTCTGCTTGCACTGTGATCTGATACGTTGCAGCGCTGTGAAAATTTAGAATTACATTATTCTTTGATATATGAAGTGTGCATGATATACTGATGCTTCACTCCTTATTGAGGTTCTTTGCTTGAAGAATCAAACACATGATATATATATTCCTATGACATTTAGCTGTTGTTGTAGGCGTAGTTTGCATTTCTAAGTTTTGTCAGCATTGCTTATATTTGTATTATTACGACGCTTACATATAAACTTACGAAGTAGAACACCAGTGCCACTGATTATACAGTACGCAATATCGGCCTAAGTACAGATCCCTGAGACACGCCACCGCTAGCCTGCGTTCATGCTGCTTCCCTGTCCATTTGTGACAACTACAGTAAGTGCAAATTCGATGTGTGGCTGTAATTCTTTCATGACCACATTATTTTCTGTTCTGTAATGCGCAACCAGATTTGTATTCCTCTGCTTATATTTCCCGGTATTCTTAAGCCCTATATTGAGAGAGAGAGAGAGAGAGAGAGAGAGAGAGAGAGAGAGAGAGAGAGAGAGAGAGAGAGAGAGAGAGAGAGAGAGAGCGAAGGTGCATAAAACAGAGGAGAAAGAAGAACAAGAAAGGTAAAAGAGGGGGGGTAGTGTGTGGGCAGCGACAGTATCTAAAATAAACATTGTCTTTACACCCGCCACTGCAATTTCTGTGTCACCCCACCACTGTCCTTTATCTGTACCCTCCGTCCCCCTCCATAATCACTACCTCCTCCACTCTCCCCAACCCCCTTACCATGCCCTCCCTTTGGCCTCGTCTCCCTCTTTCTACCCTCCTTCTCCCTCTATCATCACTAGCTCCTCCCTCCCTTCACCCCTCTATTTCTTGTCCCCTTCTAAAATTACCACAATCCACTTCTTTCATACACTCCCTGCAGCTCGCCCCCTATCTCTTCAACCCCACCGTACAGACCTCTTTGCTATCATCAGCCCCTCCTCTGTAGTCTTCCTCTTCTGTAATCACCACCTACCTCTCCCCTTCCTTCTTCAATACTCCGTCCCCTTTTACATTAACCGCCATCCCTTCTCCCAGTACCCTTCGTCGACACCAGCATTCCCTCTCTTCCCAATCTCACCATATCTCTTATCTATTTAGTATTATAAACTGCCCCTCTTTCTTCTTTTTCCTATTCTCATCCACCTCCCTCACTTCTCAATACCCTGGCCTCTTCCACGATCACCACCATTCTCTCCTTCAACATCCTTCGTCCACATCCCTGCAGCTTCACCTCCAACAGCCTTCCGTGATCCCCCTCCATGCTGTCATAATCCCCCTCTCTATAACCCTTTTCCCTTACTGTAGTCTTATCTTCACCACTCTTTCAAAGTCACCAACATTCTCTTCCTCGATGTCCTCTCTCCATTCCTACAGTTCTTTCCACACAACTGTACCTTCCCCTTATTTTTTTTTTCCTATCATGTTTTCTCTATTTTTTTTCTTTCGCATTCATTACCTCCCTGCTCCTCTACCCCATTTTATACTCTTTCCCCATTTAAATGTCATCACCAACCTCTCCCTCCAACCACCAGCTTCCCTCACACATCCCTATCGCCAATGCAGTACCCTTCGCCCTCTTCTGCAAGCACAACCTCCCCACTCTCTTTCTAGATCGTATCTTCTCTTTTGCAGTACCATTCACGCCCAACTGTTACATCTCTACTGAAACAACAAGCTCCTGTCCCTCTGTATCTTTCCTTTCTTACTCCCCTCAGCCCTAAGATGTTTTTTTAATTAAATTCTTTCCACCACCTGAATGTTTTTTCGGGCTCTGGACAGACCTTTCATAGCGAAGGAATTCAAAATGAGCTTTTCATAATCCTTCACTGTGAAATATGTCTTCTATGACTGAATACAAACATCTGGAGGTAAGAAGAGGAGGGAAAAAAATGCCCCCATGATGAAGGGGTGAATTTCCACCCCCCTCTCTCTCATGGTATTTTTCCTCTGCTGTTAAAATTTCCAACACATAGCCCCCTAAAATTCTGTCCCTCCTCCTGAAATCGTCTTTTTTCAACCATCCGATCGTCCAGTCTTTTGTACCCTTCCCCTGTTATTAAGACTATCAAAACGTTCTCCTCGATGTTTCCTCTTCCCTTCTGGTACCAACACTCGAAAACCAAGCGCTCCTTCCCTTCCATTCCTTCCCCCTGACCTCTCAATCCTAACCCTCCTCATTACTGCAGCCATGAACTCCTACCTAAGAACTTTTCTCCCAATCTTGAGTCAATTCTCCCCAACCGTCCGATCCCTCCATCTCCCTGTGTACCATTCCACCGCTACTAAAACCATCAAAACTTTCTACTCTTCCACCTCTAATAAAACCACCAAAATTTCGTACCCTTCCACATTAATTAAAACCACCAGTGCTTGCTTCTCGGTGTTCCTCTCCAATCACCTCTCCCCAGCCAATCGAACCGTCTCCCCACTCAATGGAATCATCCCCCGTTACGGCAGCCATAAAGTCCTTCAGTCCAAGGACGTAACTTCCACTTCCTTGCGCTCTCCTTATATTATTCAGCTGAGGTGGAAATTATTCGAAGCGATGAGGGTTGGAAGCAGTCTTCAATACTCACTTCACTGCCAGCGAGCTCCCCTAAGCTTAATAGAGTCTCCTAACAGCAAGAAAAAACTACAAAAAGACGTCATCTTGCTGAAAGGGTTAACTCCCTCCCCTCCAAATTCCCCTAAACCTTCTGGCATCGTCACTTCTCATCTAGCAGACTCCCTACCCTCCCTTCTTATATCCCACCTCCCATGTCCCATCCCTCCCTACTCTGCCATCTACACTCCCCACATCCCCTCCTAACTGCAGCTTCCGACTCCTGCTCCTCCAGATTCTTCCACCTCTGCTAGCATCATTACAACCAGCCCCAATTAATCGACCCAACTAATCGACATCCGCGTACCCCTTACTTCTTACTCTCCGCTCACTGGCCCCCCTCCTCCTCACTCCTTCTTCCTAACCATCCGACCCCTACATCTTAAGTACCTTACTATCGCTAATAAAGATACCAAAACCTGCGCCTGTATGCTCTCTCTCTCTCTCTCTCCCATCTGAAATCTACAATCCCATGCCTCTCACCTCTCAAACCATACCTCCATCGTGTCCTTCCTCCGCAACCTTCCCCAGCCTCCCATTTCCCCACCTCCCCTCGTTACAGCAACCACGAACACTTACAATCCTAAATGTTCTCCCTCCCCGTCAGGATATAACCATTCCCTTACTGCCCAACCTCCCACCTCCCACACCACTCTCCTCCCTTTTTACAGCCTCGAACTTCTACCCCTCCAAAATCTTCCTCTCCATTTGGAATCACCCTCCCACACATCCCACCTCTATCCTCCTCTCTCTCTTCATTAACCCCCAACACTCTCCACCCTCACCCGTTACAGCAAACGCGAGCTCCTATTTCTCCACAACCTCCCTCCTCTTCTGGAATCACATCCTTCAACCTCCCTCTCCTCTCTCACACCCTACCTCCGTCGTACCCTCCCCCCACCACCTCCACCGACTCTATTATTCCCTCCTCCCCACCTCCACCTTATCTCCCACCCTACCTCTGTCGTACCCTCTTCTTAACCCCTCCACTGTTCCCTCCTCCCCACCTCCGCCTTATCTCCACCACGCCAGCGGCAGCCTCACCATCGCCGCTACCACCACTAACGCAATAAATGCCACTCTTACGCCCACCATCGTCATTACCATCAACGTCCCCAAATTCAGTACCATTAACACAAGCCGGCCAGGGCAGTACGGAATGCATGTGTCTGCCGGGCCTCCAGCTGCCATTACTCCCTTTACACACGAAATTGGTCGCCCATGGGAATATTCGAGAAAAAGTCTTGACCCCTTCCATCTGAGGACGTATTTTGTTAGATCTTGCTGGCTACGGACGCTTTTATCACCTCTTCAACCCGAGGACGTTACCTGCGTTTTTACCTTGGCTATCAACAAACGATATGCTCAGGTTTGGAGATACTTTTAGAAATGGAGGGTTAGATGTAGCAGTCATTCAATCCTTTACTACAGGAGGTTTCCCTAAATTTAATAAAATCCCCTGGAGATAGTAAAGGGGCAAGAATAAATAAATAAATAAATATCAAAATAAGCGCATGCGATTAAAGAGAATAACCAATCTTTAAGGCCAGCGAGTTTCCATATAAGTGAATCATTATCACAAAACACTTTCCTAGGTCGTATAATTAACTAAAATAATCAATCCAGCTCCTCAGTGAAGTGCCTGGTTGCTGTACGAGGGAAGATAAAACTGTAAACACGGAATCGTATACACAGCTCAGTATCAAGAGCATTTGGGAATATTTTATGAATGGGATACAAACATAAAAAGGAAGACTTATATACAAATGAGGCTTATGTAAGATTATGAATACGGTTCCTGATTCTCTCTCTCTCTCTCTCTCTCTCTCTCTCTCTCTCTCTCTATCTCTCTCTCGTTATCTAATGGGTGGTGCGTGTAATAAATCAGGCGTCCCCCAAATCCCTAATTCTATTACTTACTGCACATATACGTAATCAGCCACTACACGTTTTTATAGCGTCATTAACAAGCGCCCGCCAGCCTGCTAAGAAACCCGCCATAAAACTGCTATCATTCCCCGCGCCTCGTGTACTCGTACCTGGGTGTGTTTTTGCTCACATAATTTGACGCTGGGAGTCTGGTCTTGTGTTTAACTATTTCAGTCCAACTTCAGTCATTCATTAACACACTGCTCCTATGACCTCCTCTCTGAACACAATCGACTGGTACTGGTTGGAACTGAACGCTAGAGTTGTACCGACCGTGAGAGGGGTGATGGTGATCAAAATTTTCAAGCGTCTGTGACTCACCTAAGAAAAAAAAATCAGCCGTTATACTTAACAGAACACAAAAGACGCGACCATGAGTTAAACTGGCCTCTTTGGAATTTAGGCCTACAAGGATTTTGAAAATATCGCCCGTGATAGTTTTCGTGGTACCAGCACAAATCATGTCTGATATAGATAAATATCGTGTGAATGTAACTTTAACATAATATCAAGTACTTTACTGAATAATGTTACACTTCTGTTTAGCTGTAAATAAGAAGAGTAAGCAATTTCTCAAACACTGAGAGAAGGACTGTCTTCAGAATTGGCCTCTTCTTTTTTACGGGTAAGCCAAAGCATAGCATTGTTCAGCAGGTACTGCTTATTATGCCAAAATTATTTTCATACAATATTCTATCGTATTATTACCCATCATTTAGCACTACGGAAATTATCTCTGACAATATTTTCAACCTCATTCTGGACCAAAACTCAAGTGGTCAACTGCCTAAATCCTGAGCACTTAGATTTAAATTTTTAATTCTTTTTTTCCCTTATATCCTGATTAATATTATAATCCACTACCTGAGACGCTCGACAGGTGTTATTATTCTAATATCATGCTATTTCTATTTGTACTCCCACACTTCTTGTCTTTTAGCCGCAAGCCTCTCTCTTCATATTTTTTGCATTTCGTATCTTTACCTTGCATTTGCAGCCATTCGCTTTGGTTAAAACGCGCGCGCGCGCGCGCGCGCACACACACACACACACACACACACACACACACACACACACACACACACACAGAAACATATTACCGGTACCTTAAGTATTTTAAATATTTCCAGGCATATCCAAGTGAATGGATCTTAAAATTGGCGTTCTACTGTTCAACAACCATCGGAGCACATACCACTTTCAGATCACGCTGTAGCCCCTAAAAATTAAGCGGTTCAGTAATTTCTTTATTATTTGCTGGCCATCTCCATCAACCTCCTTGAAACAACTTTTTTTCTCCAAATCAACAGAAAACCTAAGCGTTAACAAACATGACAGTATTTTATTTTTAAGTAATGGCCTGGCTTCACACATACATTGCAATTCAACCACAAGTTAACTCTTGGATGTGTCCCAACTCCTCTTGCAAATTCTGATATAAATAATCCTCACATGATACACTAACAGCGTGCCTAAACATTTCCAGCTTCTTCAGTAAGGTAACGTCTTTTATATTTCTGCTTAGGACAGACTTCTGGTGGTAAAGGGGCTCAGCATTTTTCTAACCACTCAGTCAGATAATGTAACTGGTTTCTAAAAATGTCAGTGAACTTTATTTAGCTTTACTCCATACTCATCTTGCAGACTACACCCAATACAAACATAACAATCGCGACGCATTCTCCACCCACCTTCTCCAATAATCATAAGTAAAGAGAAGAGCCTAAGCTGAAGCTGGGAATAGCGCTTTTATATATATATATATATATATATATATATATATTATAGAGAGAGAGAGAGGGCAAGCCTCTGTGGTACAGTGGTAGAGTGTGCGTTTCGCACGCTGGTGGACGAGGGTTCGCCTCCCGCCAGAGTTGTAAAAACTTTGGGAATCGTTCACTGAGCCACTTGCTACTTTGGCGGACATAATGGGTGCTGTGGTTGAACCAGTGTCGCATACTAGAATGCTTGCACCCAATCGGCTTAAGGCGGGCCGATTACACTTGGTTCACAGACTACACACACATCCAAAGCCACTACAACACTATAATTATACTTACAAGCACTTCTCACCCTACATACATTCTCTACCAGACAGCCTAAGCCACTTGGTAGAGATACATTGGCTTGTATCGTCCCTGCTTCGGTAGGGATAGGCCGGTCCTGCAGTGAACCTCAACGGCTGATGATAATAATAATAATGATATATATATATATATATATATATATATATATATTGTTAAAATTTTACTGACCTTCCACATGACCCACTGACAGGTAATAAATACACCTACACTAATACCAGTCCTATTAAAGACAGCCCTTGCATGCATTTAATATGAATGACAGATAATAATGCTGAAATGGTGAAGTAAGAGTGTGTGTGGCATGTAGGATTGCAGGGCTTCAGGGAACGGGCTGTGAAGTTTTAGCTCTGACTCAGGCACAGGAAAATAAAAAAAAAATAAAAAATACCTTCACATGATCTGTCGTTCTCGCAACAATGTCCTGAAGATTCTTGTTCACTGCATTTTCACCCAACAATTTTAACCCTCTTAGAACGTTAAGTACTTATTTTTTTCTTGTAATTTCTAGACTATTTACATTAGGGTAAGTTTCTCGAACTGGAAGGGTTTAACACAGCCCTCATTAGCATTACCCCCCAGCAAGGTGCTCTCCTGAGATGAATAAAACCAGAAAATTTTATTCATTTTGCAAAACACTTCTCAGCCCAGGGAAAACAGGTACAGCCTTCGCTAACCCCTTCACTACAAAAGATCTCCACTAAACTGAATAAAACTGTAGGCACTAAATACTATGAAAAGAACGCAATCGTACTAATACAGTTAAATGCTTAATTTGCGTAAATATTCTCATTTTAGCTTTCATATTCCCTTCCTTTTTATTTTTCTTGTAATAGTTTTCCTGTATTCAGGCAGTTTTTTCCAAACTCCCTTTGTACTCGTCTATAACTTTTATATCTTGTCCAGTGCTACAGAGATCCCTAAAGCTGAAGAAAATCGTGAGTTGGTAAGAACTGCATAATACTGTACTGCTGATAATATTCTGAAGAGATTAATGAAGATTGTTTCTAAAACAAACAAAACAGTCTAACGAGGCAAACAGAATTAAAATGACTTCATAGTGCACGGACAAATTAAACTCGGCCACACATGGCCATTTCTTTCACCACATTTTTCAGTTTCTTGTTCAAATCCCTTCACAAATACATCTTTCACAAGCATTCTGCCTCCCATCCTTCCATTTCCCGCTACTTTTCCCTCTTCCTGCCCTTTCAGCTCCACCTTTCCTCGCTTGGTCACTTATTTTCCCGCACATAATGTTTTAATGTCTACATCCATTCTCCCGTGCATTTCAAAAGCAACCTTTCTCATGTTCTTCCATTCTCTTGCACTTCAGTTTTTAATTTCTCCCTTCCCCTCCAGGTTCATCTCATAAGCTGCTTTTCTGCCCTCCATCCAATACTCGCCACTTTTATTCTTACCATCAAATTCATCTCTATCATTCACAACCTGCATCATATTCTTGCCTATTTCTCCATTTTTCTACACTTCAGTTCAATCTTTCACATGCACAGTCTGCCTCTTATCCTTTCATTTTTCTCCACTTCTCAATTTTGCCTCTTCCTTCCACTTCACCTCCACCTTTCCTCGCTTCCAGGTCGCATCCAACTTCTGCTTCGTGCCTACTGGGACGCGCCCGGCAGCGGCTGAAGAAAAAGAATATTGAAGTAGGGAGGAGCAAGGTGGGCCGTGCCTCAGAGCTCGCCCACACGTCCTGCCCTCCACCCCGTCCTAACACTTGTTCTTACATCTGAAGTCGTCTTATCGTCAGCTAAGGAGTCTCTCCAAAGCACTTCTTCCTAACTATAATTCTTTTACTCTAACCAGGCCTAAAACAGCCATCTCTCCATCATGAATGCTGAGATATAGTAGTCTAACACCAGAAATTAATGCCAGTCAGGAAGAAGTGCTATGGAAAGAGTGTAGAGTAGGAGCAATGTTCTTTTCCGCCACTGAACTATGGAATATAAACTGCAGAAAGACGAAACTCTGGACCCAGGTAAGGAAAAAGCGGTACAGTTAATTCCTACATGCACGATAATATTCTCGTGGGTGTTAACAGCAATGTTGATGTTAGAGAGACATGAAAGAACACACAATAAAGCAATAACGTGAACCATGTAAACAATAAATCGCTGAGGAACAGGTGCAAGAAAGCGTTGATGAGGACATGGTCCCTGGTCTTTCAGCTTGCCCAAACGTCCTGCCCTCCACCCCTTCTTATTACCCTTATACTTGGTTTTACAGTTCTCCTACACATTTTAACATTATCTAATTTTCTTAAATGCAAGGAAGAAGGAACCAAAGGCCAGAAGCCCGCAAACCGTAAAAAAAAAAAAAAAAAAAAAAAAGCCAAAAGCAGGATCCGTTCATTTCGAGATGCCTGGACGCACCGCGTTTGAAAGACTGGAGATCATAGGAAGTAGGAAATACACACAGAGGGAGACAGTTCCAGAGCTGACCTGTTGCATACATGAAAGACTGGGAGTAACGGCTAACTCTTGCATTACAGTAAAGTCGAACTGAATTGTTCTCAGTCAGCCCTGATACCTTGTTTACATAACGTTCTAACATTGCCATTTATTCCCAGAATACTGCGCTTTGCCTTCACATCATTCCAAATGTATCGTCCTTTTCTCTTGTCCGTAAACTTCATCCTTACATCTTAACATTAAACCCTGAGTTATTAATTCAGTACAACACAGCATCTCGTACACACGACATTCCCTCCACACTTCGTCTTTTCACACTGTACCTTCATACTTCACGTCTTCACATCTAACCTTCACACACAGTTCACCCATACATGATTCTTATCTTTACACATTTTCAGGCCACTCTCCTAATTCATTATCCTCCAACTGCACGCCCTCCCCTCACCTCAGCGATGCACCAGTCAAATGTAAGGCAAACCGAACAGTAATGAAAACAACCCTAAAATTGCATCTATATAATTATGCCTAAATTTTTAATCTTCATATATATATATATATATATATGAGTGTGATTAATTCTGCTTTGATGAAGCAATTTTAATATAGTTAATGTAAAATAAAAGAAATAAAAGCGACGCCTGGAAATTAACCTTATATTTATATATTTACTAATTTTTCATTCAGCACACAGATTTGACATTCCGTTCCCTGAGGCCCAACATTACCGGTACATCACACCCTCGTTCACAGGTCACCACTTCGGCGACAATGCTTACCAACCACAATGAATAGATGCTACGGTTGTCTCACTCAGGACTGCTGTATATATATGAGAGGGAATGTCTTGAAATCACTTACTTTTTAAACGAAATCCAAATCATCAAACATTCCCTGCCCCAGTCTGGAATCGAACTGGCGGCCTTACAACAACAACTTCTCCAACCACTGTTAAGCTAAAGGTCTCTCGTTCTGTTGTTGCGCTCCTACCTCGTTTGGCAGAGCTAGCAAGCACCTCATCGCGTCCTCACGATTCTCCCCTCAGAGTTATCATCAAGCCGCATCCCTCGCTCTCACACCTCGCCCTCACCCTCGCACAAACAACCTCCCAAACTTTCCAAACTACCGCTTGTGCTGGCTGCAGTGCTTTTGTTGTGTCTGTGCAGAGAGTTTGTGATGTTCTTGCTTTACCTGCGGCCATCACTATTGCTTCCCACGCCATTATTTCCTTTTATTTCCTTAATGATGAATTGTGCTTGAGTTTGTGTTATGTTTATGATGTTCTCATGTTACCTTCGGCAGCTCCACATTTTTATCTTTTATTTCCCACGTCATTTAGGTTATGGAAATTCTTATGTTTGTGTTTGTGATTTTCTCGCTTTACCTGTGGCTTTGGGTATTATTTCCAAGCTATATATCTTTTTTTAAATTAAACAAAAACCAGTTTACAGATTCCTTAAGCCAGAGGATATAATCTTTTTTGTACAGAATATTCCTACTGCCACCTGATAAACCTTATTGAGCTTAGGGGTGACGCTCTGAAGGGAAGGGGTTAATGGAGGACAATACCTAACCTCTCAAGATCGACAAGTTTATCCTAAAGTGAATTAAATTTTTTGGAGTGAGCAAGACTAAAAAAAAGAGGGACATCAAACCGAAGGCGTTATATAAAAGGAGTGTCTATACGCTTGATAATTCCTCCTTGAATCTGGTGACGTGTTTAATTCAACTCACTATAATTCTGCTTGCTTGCTTGCCTGTTAATTAATATCCTGGAATTAGATTCACTAATATACGATCAATTCTGTCGTAACTGAGCAACATATGATCAAATTCCTGTCGTAACTGTGCAACTTACGATCAATTCCCTGTCGTAACTGTGCAACTTACGATCCATTCCCCGTCGTAACTGTGCAACTTACGATCAATTCTCTGTCGTAAGTGAAACTCATGATCAATTCTGTCGTAACTGTGCAACATATGATCAATTCCCTGTCGCAACTATCCAACTTATGATCAATTCCCCGTCGTAACTGTGCAACTTACGATCAACTCTGTCGAAACTGTGCAACTTATGATCAATTCCCTGTCGTAACTGTGCAACTTATGATCAATTCCCTGTCGTAACTGTGCAACTTATGATCAATTCCCTGTCGTAACTGTGCAACTTATGATTAATTACCTGTCGCAACTGTGCAACTTATGATCAATTCCCTGTCGCAACTGTGCAACTTATGATTAACTCCCTGTCTTAACTGTGCAACATATGATCAAATCCCTGTCGTAACTGTGCAACTTACGATCAATTCCCCGTCGTAACTGTGCAACTTATGATCAATTCCCTGTCGTAACTGTGCAACTTATGATCAATTCCCTGTCGTAACTGTGCAACTTACGATCAATTCCCTGTCGTAACTGTGCAACTTATGATCAATTCCCTGTCGTAACTGCGCTTTTCAGGAAGATCAAGGAAAGGAGAATGCCGAATCTTCCCAGGTCTCGTCTTTCCTGCAAAAACAAATCCAAGTTGCGACACAGAATTGATGGTAAATTGCTTCGTGAGTCTCAGACCTGCATCTCACACTTCAAAGCAGTTGTAGGCAAATTGTTCTTGGCCTTCCTTTCGAATGCACATCTTGGGAGTGTATTTATAAGATCCGAGCCAATTTTTACGACATATAAGCCTCCATTGTAGTTATCGTCACATATCGTATAGTTTGACCATATTTTTCAAGTTATTTTTTACTCTGACGAATGAGACGAGCTTGGTGACTGTATGGAAGAAGCTTGACATACATAAAGCTTGGGAGTGTTTATAAATTCGAGCCCTGAACGATTTTTTTTTTACTCCGCCTTTTGCCTGGCCGTCTCTCAACTCGGAACACAAGCACCACTACCCAAACTTTGCCAAACAACTGCCTTCCTGTGCGCCTGAGTGCTTCCGCTTGTCTTAATGTGTTAATGAGTTCGTGCTTGCTTGTGTTATTGATTTGCCCGGGTACACTTTCCTTCACGGCCGTGGAAGGGACGGAGGGAGGACAGCTGTTGGGAAGCTTTCAGGGTTCAGTCTTGAAATGTGTGACTTCGCTTTGCTGATTTGCGAGTATAGAGGGGGTAGAAAAGCATGCAAGCAAGCAAGCAAGTAAGTAAGTGTGTGTGTGTGTGTGTGTGTGTGTGTGTGTGATATATCTAATGCATATACAGTTATAATGCTTACGGAATGCGTGTATATTTTATATCAATAATCTGAATGAATTATTGCACATTATTATCCTGAACGCCAATTGTATTTTAACTACGTCCAACTGTACTGCCTGCTTAGCGTAAGCTAAAAAGGGACGCCTTCATATAGTGGCACTTATTAAACGGGTAGTTCTGCTGCCTGTTAAACAAACATCCCTCAGTTCCTACCCTATCCCCTAACAGCAGGAAGGTGGACTGCAGGCTGGCTTCTGTCTGCAGTTACCTGCACGTCCAGATGAGCTTGGGGCCATAACAACAGCAGAAGCAGCAGCTGCAACAGCCTTAGCACGGCTACTAGCACTGAAATATGCATTCCACGCCTACAGAAACTCTCGTTCATAGACGATGAAGTACTGTATTCATTTGACCTTCAATATGTTGAGCTGAAAAATACATTTTTTTCCGACGATCTCATTCAACTGCCTGAACATCGTTCATGCTCAAGCCGTTAGGAAATCCTTTCCATTACTCCTCGAACATGAACAATTATTAAAAATTAGTTCAGTATGACAACGCCAGACATTTCAGTTTCAGGAAGGTGGTGCTACCGTACTCCAGGAATTAAGCACTACCTGCTAAATGAAACTTCCAAAGTCCATAAACACTTTCTAGGTCGCTACACATATCCAAGGTCCCTAAACACTCCCTAGATCCCAAACACCCTCCACGCGGCTAAAAACTTTCTTCCCAAAACTGCGTTCTCGCTGGCAATAGAAGACATCGTAACCCCTCTTCCTCAAGTGCTGTATTTTACATTTTACACATAATTCCATTGTATCTTATTTACTGTCTGACATTGACGTGTTTTGGATCAACAACGCACAAAATGCGATATTAACCCTTGCACTATGGTGATGTCATTTTACGTTTATTATTGCTACAACCAGACGATTATATTCAGCCGTTAACGAAGGTTGTATTTCACCCCTCCAGTTCGGAAAAAGAATCTCTCTAGCTGATCAAATTAATGTGAATGAGGGAAGAAAGCAAATGGAAACCCTGACGGTAGCGATGGACTTAAGTGCAGCATTCAAAGCAAACCACTGGGGAAGGTGTTATGAAATTCCCTTAGCCTGTGAGAAAGTGGCCCTGTCTTCACTCCCGCCTTACCTTCAAAGCCTCCTTGCATACTGGCCTCACTGTCTGCCTGTCTGCATCTCTCTCTGCCTGCCTCCCCGACTACGCGTATACTTTGCCTGCCTCTCTGCTCGTCTGCCAGTCAGTCCACACCCAGCCCTACTTCCATCACCTTCCTATCTCCTTTTCTGCCTGCCAGTTTGCCTGTCTGTTTCCCGTTTCCATTATCCCTGTCTCCTTTTCTGCCTGCCACTTTGCCAGTCTCCCGTCTCCATCACCGGCCTATCTCCTCCGTCAACCTACCCCTCTGCCTACCTACCTCCCTTCCCGTCTCCATCACCGCCCAACCTCCTCCATCTGCCTGCCTCTCTGCCTAACTCTCCCTCGGTCTCCATCCTCGCCCAATCTCCTCCGCCTGCCTCCACTGTCTGCGTGCTTGCTCTCGCCGCGCCCCTTGCAAGCACTGGAATTAACTCGTGTCTGGAGGCCGGTGCTGCTAAGTGCTTGCCTGCTGTGATAGTGTTATGAATGGCTTATGCTTGCGCTCCTGCTTGTCTGACTGCTTGAGCGACTGGTTAAGATAAGCCGGCGTTTATTTGCCTGTGTAAATGAAGGTGTGTGTGTGTGTGTGTGTGTGTGTGTGTGTGTGTGTGTGTGTGTGTGTGTGTGTGTGTGTGTGTGTGTGTGTGTGTGTGTGTGTGTGTGTGTGTGTGTGTGTGTGTGTGTGTGTGTGTGTGTGTGTGTGTGTGTGTGTGTGTGTGTGTGTGTGTGTGTGTGTGTGTGTGTGTGTGTGTGTGTGTGTGTGTGTGTGTGTGTGTGTGTGTGTGTGTGTGTGTGTGTGTGTGTGTGTGTGTGTGTGTGTGTGTGTGTGTGTGTGTGTGTGTGTGTGTGTGTGTGTGTGTGTGTGTGTGTGTGTGTGTGTGTGTGTGTGTGTGTGTGTGTGTGTGTGTGTGTGTGTGTGTTTGTTTCCGGATGCAGCTATCTATATCAGAGTGGGTGAATGTGTAATGTTTCATGAAGAGACTGTGTGCGTGTTTGCGTGAGCGCGTTCGGTCGTTCGTTCGTTTAAAGATTTCCAACACCTATAGTGCAGGCCGGGCCATACATTAGCCCGGTCAGTGGGGTTTGGGCTGATTAAAAAAAAACCATTAGAGGGAAGACAGGGCCTGGGGATTGCCCAGCACACACGCCCTGTCTTCTGGCTGGCTTTGTGGTGTGTGCGCATGTCTTTGCGTATATGTGGATGGGTGGGTGCGAACGTGTGCGCGCGTGTGTATGCGAATGTGAGTTCGTGTGCGTGACTGAGTGGGTGTGGGAGTGTGTAATCATACGACAGGGGCAGTGTGTGGTCCCGAGGGGCAAGAGGAGAAAGGGCGATATCGGCCGTGAAATTCGAGCAAGAGACAGCCACACGAATGAAATGGTGTGCTAAGGAAATACAGTAGTAGTTAGTTCAGGAGGAAGAGTTCAAGCTCAGGTAGACCGGTAATCCGCAAAAAGAACATTACGTCAAAAAGGAAGACTTGAAATTAGGAAAAATATGTACACAGATGTTGGTGTTACTTAAACCTGTTCTGTCTCAGGCTAAGCATACCCGTCGACCACAGGTAAGCAACTGTTTCTGTAGGGCCATCCAACAGGAACGGTACAATACATACACTATGTAGGGGACCGGCGTCACCTTGTGGTAAAAAGCGCCTCGCCAAATTCGGATCAGGGCCCTTCCCACGGCGAAAAGCAAGAAAATATGAGTAGGTCTGGCGCCCTGTTCGACGCCGCAGCTGCTACACCCAGGATGCACAGCGCCACCACATGCAGACTTCTCGTGAAGACCAAAGGTATACTGTAAAAGGCGTTTATGTATGGAAGAAGTGGGCTACACAGGGCCGACGATCAGTATAACACATGGCTTTCATTAGTCCTTAAGAATGTTTTTTAATTTTTGTTCACCACCCGACGACGCATCCTAAGAGAGCTGCCTTGACAAAAGAATCCCCAGGTATTGCTGTTCTTACACAACAGCGACCCGAATCCTAATACATACCACTCTCCTTCATATACTCTTTTTCCCCTTCTCCCACCTTGCTCTGTGTCTTCCTCTCCTACACAGCCACTCCCATCTCATACACTCTTAGTCAGTTTAATCATGTAGGTTCTTAATGAGCCACTCGTGATTTGATTAAGTCTTCCCTACCACGATCAGTTCTCATTATATGCCTTCTGACTCTGAGTTCTAGATTACAAGTCCACGGTACATAAGAGTCCAGTCTGTGCAGTAAAGCAGGGGTGAGTTTGTATAATATTTTCCATTTTCATTTTTCTTCTTTTTACCACTCAACACTACCCTCAACGCTCTGGGGAAGGATGTGACTGAAAGCCACTCAAGCATGGGTACAAAATACTGTACTGGTATCCAAAAGAAACCTTGCTTACTTGGAACTAGTCTCTCACATCACGTGTTATTTTTTTTCTCCTCAGTCTTACTATTAACTGAAAAAGTGAACAAAGGCAACCCAGGCAAGTCCTTCCTTGCTTTTTCCTTGGGTCGGCTAACCTACATTTGCCAAACGTATTCATGAAACTTTTAGGACTTGAAAAAGCATCTTTTTAGCTTTCTTCTCAAAGAATATCGTTCAAAATTTTTCGGTCTCACTGGACTTAAAACAGAGGGAAGCTAATAATGTTGTTGGTTATGGCTTTACATATGTGAGAGGAAAGAAAAATGTATTGCAAATTTCAAGTATGATCGTACGAGAATTCTCATAAAACTAAAGAGGCACTCACTGGAGCGCATCTCTCCGACAAGGGCAACCTAATTTCCAAACCACTCTTCATAATGGATTAGGTTTTCTCATCACTTGGCAATAAGAGCTTTCCTGATCCAGCATCTGTAAGACGATCCGGATCGGTCCTCAAAGTTAATCGACTGTTCCCTTGGACATGGGCTACCTACCCACCAAATCTGATCCAAATCTCTCTTTTGGTTTTTAAGTAATCCTGCAGACAGACAAACAAACAAACAAACTGAGGTGAACACATACTTTCCTTGTCGGAGAATGATGTATTTGTTTATAACTTAGATTTCTATTGCTTAACTGAAATATTCTATTTCTTATTTTGGCACTTTCGTCGGACTGCTATCATAATTAGGTTTTTGGAAACAGTCACATTCAGATCTTTACAGTACTGTTTTCCATATTTTTCGTCCGATAACTAAGTATATACTCATTTTTCCAAAGACTTCTCCGCAATAAATATCAGGTGTTTGTACGTATAGACAAAAACTTTTTCAATAACACTTGTCTTTTAATCCCATCCTTTCGTCAAACAACAGCACCACCTATTTAGTACCTTTTGCAGCTTTTGACATGGGGTTCATCAGTGCATCAATCACACCGCAACACAACCTACTTCGGAAAACTTATGTCCCAGTGATAATTCATGAAGTACTTCCCTAGACACTCAGGCTGAGAGGAATGATTCTCCATTAACCATTATATGTTATGCATTAAGCTGTCTAAACGATTACATATATTATCCACGATACGTATAGAATTAGCTTTAAGCAGCGACGATTTAAGAGGCACCGTGTTCTACAAGTTCAAAAATATTATATAAAGGGTAAACTGCTGTCATGCTGGATAATTTACTCAAGAATACAAATGACTTGTGAGACATGACCTTTGGCTCCAAAAATCATGTTGTGGATACCTAATCAGATTGTACTGTAGTTAATTATCTTGTTGACTGACTATTATATTCCTTCACTCTTTGACAGATGTGATTGCTTTCGGCTGAACAGTTTCGTCTGGTGGTAGCCTAAACACACACACACACACACACACACACACACACACACACACACAATATACGGGATATATATATATATATATATATATATATATATATATATATATATATATATATATATATATATATATATATATATATATATATATATATATATATATAATCTGAATGAAGAATTAAGGGCTAGATGGTGGGGACTGCTCGAAGTCAAAGGGTCGCCTAACAGTTCATCTTTATCCATTACTTTACTGGATAATATTTGCAGCCTGCGAGAGAACTGGTATGTTTCTCTGCCTAAAGATGATCTTATGCATCAATTAGGAAAGTTACGGGCACGCCATAAGTGTGAGGTAAAGGCTGTGGAATTCTAGGCAGAATTGTGTCCCTAACTTTACTAACAGATGCGAAAAGCTACTCGGTTTAGTTTTTGACGCCTGTGAGTGCTGAAATCTCTCTTAATTGAACAAGATACCCTGGCATAAACCTAAACAATGCCCTCGTGCACCAGCCGTAGCGAAAGATAAAAACAGCTTCCAATAACTCACGTATTACATTAGTCAGATTTACAGGTCCAAGCTTCAGGTAATTAATAATCACCATACCAATTATCTGGCACTTCATATTGTGACATTAAACCCAACACTACACTGAGGTATTATTGTACTTTATCCCTGGTATCTACAGACAACTGGAATAAGCTACAGACATTTTTCGATCTGATGGGGTTCGATATAGCCTTCATTATCCCTTTTACTACCAGCTCAACCGGTAGAGAGGTGGCCTGTTGTCCGACTGGACCCAGGTTCAAATCCCCGCTGGGGCAGGGACAGTTTAAGGATTTGAATTTCACAAAATCAGAATTTACTGATCTACCAGAAGACCCGCCGACATGTAAAAATACCCCCGCTAATACCAATACACTAGTCCTGTATGAGACAGCCCAAGCATGTATTCAATATGGACGGTGGGTGTTAGCGCCGAAGTGGTGACAGGTAGAGGTGTATGGTATGTAGGAGGACTACTGGGCCTTGAGAGCAGGCTGTGAAGCCGATGCTCAGAGTGGGACACATAAAAAAAAAAAAAATAGCAGCAAAATATTAACTATAACAAAACCAATCATGGTGATAGAGTTACCAATCATGGTGATAGACTTACCAATCATGGTGATAGTTACATAGGAGACAAATACTTTTTCTACGTTAATTTTAGAAGTTTTAGGTTTATTTTATTCTATTTTTTCCTGTGCTGTAGTTCTGGCCATTTATTTCCTTAATTTGACTTGGCTGCTTTTCGATATAAGGTAATTTTCAATGTTAGGAATACTACACTGTTTGTATTCGCAACTGCGCAGTATTACAGTTCCCCGATTTGCATTAGGTTGAAGTAATTTTTGGTAATTTTAGACCTCCCCGTTGTCAACTCCCCATTTACATTTAGTAGTGGGTCGATACACGTAACTAGCATATCGTGACGAGGCTCCCCCCCCCCATCTCTGTCTCAAACACACACACACACACACACACACACACACACACACACACACACAATTAGTGGGGGTGTTGGTATCCTCAAAACTATCCGAATATTACAGCTACAACAAAAACCATCTGAATTATGTTATTAAAGTAAATGACGTTGCAACATCATCTAAACATTAAAACATCCACCAGTGAAGGCAGTCTGAGAAGCAATCATATGCACTAACGAAGGCCAAAATCAATTCTCGGTGTTGCCAGTGGAATCACTGCCAGGATTCTGCTTTATTTCGATTCTTTTTCATTTCAGTACTCTCCCTGAAGCCCATCCATGTAACGCACAAGGTCCCTGCGGACGCCAATACACAGTACTCAAAGATATTTCCCAGTCTCAAGCGGCAAGGAAGTACACAGGCTGCTGGCAGGCGAGTGAGAGAGGTGTGTGATGCAACTTTGTGCTAACTTACCTTGGAAACAATGACTCGACCCTAGGATAAAAGACTTGTCTAGTTTATACCAGCATTCGAATACGGAATGATGATTTACTGTTCATTATATTATTTTATATATTTTTTTAATTCGGACAAGAACATGACAGACAGTAAGCGTAGTTTAAACAAAATAATTACCCTTCACTCAATCATCGATACTTTGAACAAAGACAAAATACTGTTTAACTTTGTTGAATAGTATAAATTATCTGAATAATAAAAAGTAATAATTTTCCATATGGACATTTTATCCATTATAATTTCGTCTAAAAATCAATACCAATCTCATTAACATAAAAAGCACCTTCCTCCCCCCTCCCTCCCCATCTCTTTGTTTCTTCACTTCAACGGGGCTAATTACCTCCTTACCTGCCTCAAGCCTCTGACAGATTCCCTACTTCCTTGCCTGCTTCCCTACCTTCTTACCTGTCCCCTTATCCCTTACTTGCCTCACCACCTCATTACCAGCCTCACTACCGCCTAACCCATCTCCCTTCCTCTTTACCTGCCTCACCACCTCATTACCCCCCTCCTTACCTGTCTGCCTGCCATATTTTCTCACTGTCGCCACATCACCCTTCCTGTCTCACACCCTATATCCCCTCCTTTCTTACTTCCTACCAACACTTTCTCTGTACTCTGCATTCCTGCCATTGTATTTCTCTCCCTGATTTTTGTAACTTTGCCTATCAGTGGTACCGTATACAATGTCTTCCAACCAACCTGCCTACCAACCAACCAACCTGCGTACTTAACCTACAAACCTGCTTACCTAATAACGTGCCTACCTAACAACCTGACCACCTATCAATCAGTCCACCATCCAGCCTATCTGCCAAGCAACCAGCCTACCTGCCTATCTAACAAGCAACCAGCCTACCTAACAACCTGACTACCTATCAATCTGTCTGCCAACCACCCAATCTACCAACCAACCTGCTTACCTACCAGCCAACCCTTCTACCAAGCAACCTGCCTATCAACGAATTACTTACCTCGCAACCATGAATACCAATAAATCCACCTAAATAGTAAATACCAACCAACCAGCCTACCAATCAACTTACTTGTCAACTTACCAATGAACCTGCCTGCCAGACAACCCTCCAACAAACCAACCTGCCAACCTAATAGCCTGCCTACCAGACAACTTCTCTACCAACCAATCTACCCACCTAATAACAAGCATATCTATCAACCAACTTACCTACCTTCCATTCATTCGCATCCTCACATACATACTGCCTGTCCTTCCTTTAATGTCAGGAAATGCCGCCCACATCTTCAGCTCCTCTCACCACTTTAAGTAGGATATATAAGGTGTATACTTGGAATACTGTTCACAGACTTGAAAAAACTTGTATAAAGCGAAAAGTTGTCAACTTAATAAACGCTTGTCTTCAATACGGTGTTTATATTACATTCTATCCTTCCAGGCTCTCAAACTGCGTGTCATCCTATCCTATTACTTATTTGGTATGTAAGATCTTATTGTAAATTCTCACTCTTAATAGGACGCAATATCTGTCACACCGACATACGTGAATATGCAGGGATTTATGTATCTCACTAAATGATAGACGATCGATTTTTATGCTATCCTTTCGTCATGTTTTTTAATATATTTTCCACACTATTCCCAATTTTCAAGTAATCTGAGTGAAAGCTGTTCCACCCACCGGCCTTATACATGTGAGTTAATGCTTTTTATGTTTTCTCTTGCTTACGTGACAACATACTGTAAATCTGAAAGACTATTAACCCTTTAGCTAGGGAGGTTTCTCAGAGCCAAATATAATCGTCTACAGTTAGCTGGAATATACGTGAAAGTTCCGAGTTCTTGGTCATAACGCCAAAACGAAACATTTTTTTGTTCTTTTTTTTTACCCTTTTGCTACGGTGGATTCCTCTGGACTGAATACCGTAAAAGCGTCCAGTATGACCACAGTCGGATGAAAATACAAAGCTAGCATTTCATATCCACTTTGTTAATAGTTTTTATGCTATGCAGTTCTCTTACTGACGTTTTTTACGTCAAACTAACCTTTCCTTCCTTCTCAACGGCAACGACTCAATAAATTTTGGCTACTGCCATGCGAGTTTATTCATCTCTGAAAGATCCCTTGTACTGAAGGGTCTGAAACAATCTCCATTTACTACTTCAGCATGATGACGTCTTAGTTTTCCTAAACGAATACACTCAATGAAGAGGAGCAATCTCATAGTGAAGGGGTTAAACTTTCCCCTTGCTGTTTGAAACTGCATATGTAATGCTTACTGATGATAATATTTCTGCGTATTAATTTGATATTTGCCTCTTCAAGGCGCAGACCAGCGTCATCACACCTGATTGATCTGGTATGTGGTGACAATGATCAAGATAACTGAAATCTACTGTAAATTTACAACTCTTTCTACACCAAATATCGTCTACAGAGGTCGAATTACTTAATGCAATTTTATCAGTGGCGTTCAGAACAGCATGATCTGTCAGGTATATTAGTGACCTGATTACAATATTCTCTTCCTGTTGCGTGAAAGGAACACATTAAATCTAATGATGTTATGGTCGTATGAACTTAATTGAATACTCGCCCACTTATGTGTTGATAATTTAGTGTTCTTTGGGGTGGTGTCATGTACTGGAGTATATTCCTCCTACGAACTCTCACCTGGACGTACCGGTAGTAATTACCCTTCAATATATCCAGTCATCTGTGTGAGTCATTCTCTGTATCTGCGTGATTACTCCAATTAATATTTGAGAGCAGAAATCTTCATCTCATTATAATTACTCGCTCTATTCTTTATTCCATGTAAGTTATCAAGTGGTTGTATGGCATCAGCAAGGGACTGGTTTGGGATGAAGGGTACTCCATTCTGCATTATCACTGTCGAGCTAATCCATCACATTTTTAAAAGTTATCAAGTCCTAACACCTAGAGCTGTGAAAACCTGACAATTTTTAATCTGTAAAATTGCTGGTCATGTCATTATTTTGAGTGTCTCAGAATGTTACGGAAACTTCAGTAATATTTAATCGAAACTAAGATGTCACACAGTTTCCCTGCATTGTCGAAGTCATTTCAGAAATACATTAATTATTGTAATGTATTGGATTTTGCTTTCTCCTAAATTCTTGCCAAATAACCGAACTGCATTTATTTTCTCGTATTTTCGCTCCAGTCCTATTCAGGTGTTTCATTCCTTGAGATTAGCTTTACCTTGTTTCCGAATGTTTCTTTTATTCCCCTGTTTTTAATTCCGGAACGGGTGCCTACAAACGAATAGCCTACATACCATCCTGTTCTCTGCTATCAGGCTGCTTTCTCTCCAACTCACACAGCCCTCAGTCATGTATCTCTCCACCCAATACATCCACCTCAAATTTGATCTCCTCCTCCTCCTCCTGCCCTTCGCCACTTCACTTTCATACCCTCTCCTGGTCAATCCCTCAGCCGCCATTCTCTCCTCATGGCCATAAGCTCTCCAGTATATTTCCCCTCCAGTATATTTCACATCTGCATATAAATTTTTTACTGTCATTCAAGCCTAAGAAACAACAATTCCGCCTGCTACTGTGTACTCGACTTTTAATTCACTGACAAAACCGCCTACAATTTTTTTTTATTTATACACAATACAGAAATGTATAATGGCGAACTGTATCAGAGGTTGTTTCGAGGACTGTTAGGATATTAGAAAGTCTGATGAGAGATGAACAAAGTGCTTTTAGGAGTCGTGGGGATGTATGGAATAAATATTTGTTGTAAGGCAGATAATGGACGGAGCATGTGAGAAGGATTAAGGTATTTATAGCATATGCTGATCTAGAAAAAAAAAGTTTGACTGCATAATCTGGGAGGGATAACGAATGACCTTGTGCGTGTACGGTCTGGACGAATTAGTGAAAGGAGGACAGGGCTGGTGGTTAGTGGTGAGGGCTGGAGCATTTCAAAGCCGGTGTGTGTGCAAAAGATGCCAAACACACACAGTTTGGCTGAGGGTTTTGTAACTGTCAGAGTGACGTGGTTAGAAAGTGAGTGTAAAGAGGACTGGCGTGATAGCTGTTGACAAGGGGTGTGACAATGTGATGTCCTGGTGTATGAAATATATATATCGGTAGCACAGTCCAATACATCAGTGAAGTAACAGAATGGAGAGGTAGACGTGCGAGAGAAGTGAAGGGTGGAGTGGCACTAGTAAGAGGTGGCCAGTGCAATGAGGGCCTTGATGCAAAACAGAGGACTGAGTTTGGAGATTGAAGGAGAAATGCAGGAAGAAGTGTTGGTGTTCATATTAACAGTTGGACGTGAGCCTTTAGCGTGGCATGAGTGTGGAGCAGAGGGTGGTAGCAGTGAAGAATGATGACTGGATAGATATGGAACGGGAATTCGGGAGGGGTATGAAAGAAGGAAGTTCATCTGTCGTGCAAAGAAGGATGGTATAACTTTCGGCAACTCAGCCTTCTTCTCACCCTTATACCGTTGTGTGTGTGTGTGTGTGTGTGTGTGTGTGTGTGTGTGTGTGTGTGTGTGTGTGTGTGTGTGTGTGTGTGTGTGTGTGTGTGTGTGTGTGAAATAAGGTTAGGAAAATAATAATAATAATAATAATAATAATAAAAATAATAATGGTGGTGGTGGTGAATTTAAACAAACCAATCGCAGCTTCTTCACTCTCCTCCTCCGCACCGTTCATCCTCAAATAACTATTAATTACATGGAGATAAACTTCATCGTCCATATTTTTGCCACAGCCTAGTTCCAAAAAATCATTACCTCATCTAACAGTCGTTGCTGAACATTTGGGTCCGAGACTAAAAGAAAATCAATGGAGTCGAAGATTTTCAGAGCGAGGGGAATGAGGCCACAGCAAAACTGGCAAACGCTGAGTGTTGGCAAAAACGGTAGCTCGCAAAAAGTTAACGTAACTGGCGATTTTTTTACATATATGTATTTTCATTATTTTTTTAATTTCAATCTAAACATAATTACAGCAAATGAATTAGGTGGACATAAAGAAGCTGGCGAGGGCAATGTTTATGTTGGTGAGGGTGTGGGTGCTGGTGATGTGCGTATTGGTGGCGGGGCTGTGGGCGGCCCTGGCATCATAGGGATCCACCAGAGAGGAGGAGGTGATGGCCGCCTTGTCCGAGGGCCCCTGGACCTCGCGGCTTGTGTGGCACCTGACGCGGCTGCCCCTCTTGGGCACTTTCATACTGACCGACAACCTTCCATCGTGGGAGCAGGCGTGCAGACCTCAGTCCGAGATATTCTGGCTCCTGCCGTTCGAAAGCCATGCGAGTTATGCCCGGTACACAACATGCCTGCAAGAACAGGTCCGCAGTACGGCCCGCAACTTGGTATTGTACGGGTCCGTGTTCGGAGTGCTGGGCCTGGTGCTAGGGAGAGTTTCGTAGTGGTGGCTGTTCCAAGGTCCGACGCAGCAGCAGGACTAGCGCCCCCAGAGCCTAAGTCACCCCCCAAAAGCCGCCTCGTCGACTGTGGAGGTCGCGGGAGATGAGGTGGGACCATGCGACCAAGTGGAAAGACTGCGGTTCGTTGTGAGAACACCGCCCACTAAAAGACCTCCCTCTCACAAATCCTAGCCCTCCACATCTCACACTTCTATTCCACCTCCTCCAACCTCCATCCTCCCTCCCTTATCCTCCACACCTTCCACTTCCACCATCACAACCTCATCTTCCACAATACCCACTCCATCATCCTCTACATCTTCCACTTCCACCCCTACACCCGCATCCTCCACAGCTCCCATTTCCTCATCCTCCACAACTCCCACTTCCTCAACCTCCACAGCTCCCACTCCCTCAACCTCGACCATTTCCACTCCCTCATCTTCTTTCCCTCTAGCGCCCAAAGCTTTTCCCGTGGATCCAGAGCGTCACTGGCACGTCAAGCATTACTGTGAGATAATGACGTGTTAGAGGAATATCTGTGATCCGAAAATTACATTGATCAGCTACGTTATGGAGGACGTAAATTACAACCCTCCCAACCCTCCCAGCACGCCAGAGCAGCAAAACTAGGCTAATACACGTCAGAGATAAACAGAATTACCTATGAACATCGCTGCTACGAAATTCACTCGTGAAACAAAGAACGATGTGCCAAGGGGAGGAAAATCAAGCCATAAAGGGGAAAGACAAATAGAAGGGCTTAACTAGAGGGAACACCAGGCTGGGGAAACAAACATCTGCGTGAACAGAAAAACAGCACCTAGCCAAGGAGAGAGAGGGGAGGATATGGAGCCCTAGGTTGAAACTGTGATTTCGCTTCATGATGAGGGCTCCCGTCCTGTTGTGAAAACCAACTCTGATGTAAAAAATAATGCTTCTAAACGCCGACGTTATCCCCCGGGTATACAGTGGGAAATTTCTCCTACTGTGAGACCGTCCCCTGAAAAGGAAGAAAGTTCCAGCTGTAGAGATGTACTTTGTGGGGTTTAGTGGGAAATTTCTCCTACTGTGAGACCGCCCCCTGAAAAGGAAGAAAGTTCCAGCTGTAGAGATGTACTTTGTGGGGTTCAGTGGGAAATTTCTGCTACTGTGAGGAAATTGTCCCCTGTGGATGAACAGGTTTCAAGCTGCCGGGCCCTGCTTCCTGCGCTTATGTGGGAAATTTCTCCTCCTAGGAAGAAGCGACCGCCGGGGAAATGCTCAGGGTCAGAGTCTCCAAGAGTACATCGAGGTGTTCCATGGGAAATTTCTCCTCCTGTGAAAGAATCCTCGCCTAAGAAAAATGTCTCACCTGAGTAAGGATCTTCGTCTGCGGAGAAAACCTGATCTGTGAGGGGCTTCACCACTTTTCTCTATCAAAATTGTCTTGAATGTTATTTTTCGTTCTTTTTTCTTTCCTGAAGTATCGGTATCCACCTTCATTTTACTGTACTCATGCTATAATCACTGTTTTCTTTCCAATGTATTTTCATCATCATTCTAACCTTTTTCCTACCTAGGGAAGGGGTAAGGTAGGGTTCAGCATACCGGGGATGAGAAAGCACAACAGACGGAGAACTATCAAAAGAACGTCTAGTGAAAAGGACAAGACATTCATATTCATACAGCATTTAAGCTCTCGAAAGTCTGGTTTCACTTCACAGGACTCACCATCTGATCATATTTTTTGTGGGGGAAACATTCTATTATCAAATGCGCTACACATCACATGCCAGTCAGCCGGTCGACAATTAAGGTAACATTGAACCTTTTTAGTTATTTATTTTTACACTCTCACTCGCAAGGTAAGAGCGTTTTCTTTAATAACCTTGTGTCTTTCCATTACTGTGCTGATTTTGCGTTACCACTGCATTTCCAGTATCATTTTCCAAAATTACTCCACTCCAATCACGCCATTTATGCTATATTCCTACTGTTTCCAGACGACTTCGTTCGCCCTCGCCTTTTCGAACTGGCAGCCTTTTCAAACTGGAGGAATTTACCATGGCCTTCAGGAACCCCTTCACTGCGAGACGTCCCCACGAAGCGAGGTACTGTTATCTATAGTGGGCAAGAATTAAGAGGAAGAAATGCGTCATCGATCTGAATGAGTAAATGCTTTAAAATGAGTGGTGTGTCTCAGACGGTCTCAGCACTCCCTTGTGACGCTTAAACCCACCTCATGTGGGCTACAGTACAGGGTGTCTTACCAGATTTTTTTTTTTTAAATAACTTCCGAGGTTACTGTAAGGCAACATTTGGAGTAAAAAAAAAAATGCTACGAGTTCCATGCTCAACCGTTAAGGATCTAGAATTAGACTACTTAAGATCTTATGGGTGAATTATAAGGGAGACTATTTTCGTCCATTAGGTCATCACCAACTGTAGTTCCGTAAGGGCCGAGAACTGGGCCTTACTGCTTTATTTCTAAACGTGGCGCGTTAACCCCCTCAGTCCGGTTACGTTATTTTTCGTTTTATTCGTACTACCTCCAGGCGATTTTATTCATTTTGGGACTGACTTGTCAACTGATGGGAGTGAACATACCTTTCTTTACCTCGTTGTCTACTACAACGATCCGTAACTGCTAGTTCTTCCACTTCCATGCTGTCTGTTTCCTTGTTTTGGGCCCTACCTTACTCTATCTTCAGGTGGGGAGAAGGGTCAGGATCATGATGGGGGTGATGAACAATGATGATGATAATAATGATGATAAGCATGTGTTTTAAGGTGCTATAATTTTTATGTAGTTACATGGTACGTATGCGTTTTACGCACGCTAACTGTAGTATGGCTTTACGTAAAGATAAGTATGTGCTGTAAGTATTTTTCTGAGCAGTTATACCATATGAATTTTTGGCAGGTATGTGCTTTATGCAGTCATTAACTCAGGCTGCTATGATCTACCTCTAGCTGAGTAAAAATCTTGCGAGGGATACTGGTGACTGTATTGCGACATCCAGACTCAACATCAGCTTAATAAAATCGTCTTCCTTTTAGCGGCACTGAATATTCAAGTTTTCTCGAACGTAAGAGGGTTCACTTCAACCCTACGTCTTTTATTATACTACTATCTCCAGATGATTTCACTCAGCTTAGGAGAGGTCTGTTGCAATGGAAGGGTTAGACGTTGTACTTTCCTCTTCCTTATCAAGATTCTTAAATTAATAAGTATCACTAAGACCTTCGATTGTATCTTGGCCAACAATCTTTTCCAGCAGTCATCATTCCAATCATCTTTCCCTTTTCATCTTTCTACATTATGCACCAGAATCATGTACATCACTGTCCCTTCAGGCATCATCTTCAACATCCTCTTCATTACAGCCATCAACCATCAGCATCCTCCTCCTCAGTCATCAGAGTCCTTACCTGTTCACTACCTTCAGGCTATTCTCGTAATCATTAATAAATTACCAAATATCATCAACTTTCACCACAACTCTTCTGTCTTTATCAGTCATCACCATCATCATTCATCTGTCTGCAAAAAGTTATATCCACATAATTACGCTCACCATCACCATCCATCACTATCTATCAATCAGTCTCACTTCTTATCACCATCCTTCTCTTTCCCATCATCTCCATCTTGTACCTACTTCCGTCACCCTATACTATAAATCTACAATCGCCCTAACCATCATTATCTTCATCCTTCCCAATCAGAACGAATCTACTACATCCTACTTTAGTCAGTATCATTATCATCATCGTAATCATCACCACCACCACCACCTATCCCGAACTATATTATTTTACCAAGGTCGTCCTCAGTCTTCGCCATCGTCATCACCACCATTATCATCCATTCCTAGCAATCTGCAGTTCACCAAATAATTACCACCATCATCATCTAACCCATCCCTATCGTCAGCAATCGACAATAACCCTCATCCACCACCATCTTCACACTCATCATCATCATCTTTCCCTATTTTCACTATCACCATCATTATGATCCACCTCTACCATCACCCAAGATAATTCTCAACCATTATTATCAGTATTATACCATCATCCTCTGATCTACTACAATTCCTCTGCCATCATCATTCATCATCATCATCATCACCATTCAACCCTATCTCCACCTACCATCCTCATTCAACCACCACCCCTCACCTTCCCATCAATTTGTTTATTCCCTACCTACCCATTTCCCTACCTCCCTCCCTGCATCATCATCACCATCATCATCATCATCATCATCATCATTATGACTCAATCACCACCACTCACCTTCCCGTCAACACCATCTATGCCCTATCTACCCATCTCCCTCCCATCACCATCATCATCATCATCATCAACAACCAATCCAAACCCAACCTACTACCCCCACCCCACCACCAACCCTAACCTCCCCATCAACACCATCTACTCATCATCATCATCATCATCACCCAACCCTAACCCCACCTACTACCCCCACTCCACCACCATCCCTAACCTCCCCATCAACACCATCTACTCCCATGCACCCACCTCCCTCCCTCCCTCCCTCCGCCCCTTTCATTATCTCCCCCATCTGGCGGCATCATCATCATAAGAAAATGGTTGTCAATTAGGGACGTGCGTGTGTTTCCTCTTCCCCGACCTTTAGCATCATTAGTACGCAACAAGACCAACCCTGGGAAATAAATAGGCGTAAATCAACAAAAGTAAATGAATAACCAAGTAGATAAATAAATAAGATAGATAAAGAGGTTGGATAATGAAGGAGAGTACATGTGTTAATTAAGAAATGAATGGATAAAATAGGCGAGGAAGAAAATCAGGTAACCAAAGACTGACTCTGCACTCTTAAATTAATGAGTATAAAGGTAAAAAAATATCTAAAAATACAAAATTAAAAAAAATATGCAAAAATAAACAATATTAGTAGAAACATAAATAATGAGTAACAAAGTAATAAGAATATTTAGTTAAAGGAACAGGATTTACGAATAAGAACGTAATTAATGACACGGTAAGTAATATACCGGTACCTTACATACCATATAAAAATAGGAAATAGGAACTACAGACATGACGAAAGTGCATAAACACGTAAATATATGAATAATTTGTAGATTTAATATTGAAAACGAGTAAAGAAACTATCAGAAAATAAATCGATACATGTAAGTGAAAAACCAATTCAGGAAAAAAAGTGGCCAGATAAAGCAACAAACAACTCACAAATAATAATGATGATAATAAAAGTGCAGAAAAAAAATCACAAAGGGTCCAAAAGTACATAGCATTAAAACAAGGACAGGGAGAATAACAATAACAGACCAATGTATATAAACAATTACAAGAAAAAAATAATAAATACAAATAAAACAGTCAACAGTGAGTATTTTGGTGATAAACAGAAAATAAATCAAGTACCCACAAAACTGGCAATATATTTAGTTATAAAAAATATGGAGAGAATGGATAATGAGCGATTGGTGAAAAAGATAACTAGATCTGATGTGAGAGGTGTAAGGCTGAGAGGAAGACCACGAATAGGATGGATGGACAGTGTGAAGAGAGCGCTGGATGCGAGAGGGATGTCTGTTGAGCAAGGAAGAGTGGCTGTGCGTGACAGAAATAAATGGAGAGAAATTGTGAATGAATAAGTGATGACGCAGCCCTGAGGGGATATTCTCCCGCATTTGGTCTGATCAGCTAGTCAGGTCAGGTGCGGGTAAGGGGATGGGTCTGTTATGATGTGGCAGGGGTAAACCAGTTCTGCTGTCGGGCCCTGCTGCGGATGTCACTGATTGCATTGCGCAGTTGACCCTTGTGCGGTGTGATGCGGTGAGGATCTGTCCGTTCTCCCGTTTGGAGCTAAGATGCGAATGAATGTGTTTGAATGGATGAGTAAATGGAGAGTGAGTCGTCCTGTCTCGGCTACCTCCCTTTCCTTGGGGGAAGCAGCCTAGGTATATAGATAGATAAAAAATTAATACATCTTTCCTTTTCTCTTGAACAAGGTGGTGGTAGAGGGTATATGGGTGAATGTGGTAGGTATACGGCAAGATGGTATAAGGGTGGAGGGTAAATGGGTGGAGAGTGGGTGGAATGTACTATAGACAAGTGCAGGATGTGAGGGTGGAGGCAATAGGTATACGGATGTGAGGGTGTACGGATGGAGGAGGTGGGTGTGGGGATGGAGGGTAAACGTGTGGAGGAGGTGGGTGTGCGGGTGGTGATGGAAAGTATAATGGTATAGGGAGAAAGTATATGGATGGTGAGTATTTAGAAGGATGTGGAGTGTGTGCAAGTGAGGGTTCAGGACATACGGTTAGAGCTAGAAGGTATACAGGTGGAGCTGGAAGGTATACCGGTGGAGCTGGAGTGTATACGGATGAATGATATATGGATACACGATATACAGATGTGGGTGAATGGTATACGGGTGGAGGACAAGGGTATACGGGTGCAGCTGGAGGGTATACGAGCGCAGGTGGAGGGTAGACGGGTGGGTGGTGGCGGGCAGACGAGTGGAGGTGGAAGGTATACGAGTGGAGGTGGAAGGTATACGAGTGGAGGTGGAGGGCATACGGGTGGAGGTGGAGGGCATACGGGTGTAGATTAGGGCATACGAGTAGAGGTGGAGGGTATATGAGTGGAGGTGGAGGGTATACGAGTGGAGGTGGAGGGTGTACGGCTGGAGGTGGAGGGCATATGGATGGTGGGAGCATATGGGAGGAGGTGGAGGGCTGACGGGTGAAGGTGGAGGGCATACGAGTGGAGGTAGATGTAGAAGGGTGTAGGTGGAGGGTAGACGGGTGAAAGCAGAGGATATGGAGAAGGAAGTGGAGGACATAAGGGCAAGGTATGAATGTCAGAATAATAATGTCTTTAACTAAGACCACATTTTTTACATCCTTATTCTTGCTATCACCAAACGACTTTATTCAGCTCCTGTGATGGGACTGATGGGGTTTGTTTCCCACTGCCAAACGACTCGCTTTGGCCTAATAAAATTGTGGGAAGATAACGTTATAAAAAAGAGAACGTAGTGAAATGATTACAATACAATTGGGTAAAGTAAACACTAGCAGGGCTGAAGAACGAGACACAAGATTGACTGACTGACTGAATAGACGAATGAACAAGCAAAGTAGTAAGTAAATGCATGAATCTTCTATAAAGGAGTTGAATGCATTGTCAAATGAATAAACATGACTGGATTACTAAGACGAGGTTACTTAATAACAAAATGAATGAATGGATGAATGAATCAGTAGGTGTGCAACTGACGAGTGAAGATCGGAATGAATAACTAAATCAGTGGGATAACAAGCTTATTAGCTACGTAACAATATACTAGGCAACATAATGATCAGGGTAATGAATAAATGAACCAATGAATAAGTGAGCGCACCTATGAATCTATTAATACGCTAAATGAATGGCCAAATGGATGCTCTTATTGAGTATTATGCCGAGCTGCTTAAAGACTTGTGGCACACTGTAAACGATTCATATACTAAGGCATCGTGGCGCTTTTGATTTTAATTTTCAGTCACATAAATAGCCTATTGTACCTCATGATGGAATATATAACCAGGGTAGAAATAGATTATGGGGAAAATGAGAAGATAGAAAAACAGGATGAAAAGGATTAAGATGCAAATTTGACACAGGAACAGAGACGAAATGTGAGAATAAGAGGGGCAGCAAATGATGTGAAATTAAGATGCAGTAGAAACAGAAAGGGAGAAAGAAATTATAACTGTATCGTAAATGTAATAATCCATTTGAGATTAACTACACGGCGCAACTTTCTCGGAGGATGATAGGCAGCCATAAGTAAGTAACCTTTCCCTTTACTTGTGAGGCGTGAAAAGGGACGTGATATCTGTTGTGAGTGATGCATGTGAAAGTCGGTGTTGTAACAGCTATGTTTCTGTACGAGTTTGTACAGGTCATTAGTAGAACCAACATTGAGCGAATACAAGAAGCATTAAGAAACGAAACACCAGCATCAAAGAAGGGGTATTTGTAGTGAGAGCGATTCACGTGAAATCAGAGGTATTTTAATGGTTATGTTTCTGTGTGTAAGAGCCTGTATATGTCATTAGCAGAATCAAGTGTGCGAACAGACGCAAGCATATGAAAGGACATACCAGAGTCAACGAAACGGTAACTGTAGTGAAGTGTAATGCATGTGAAAGACTATCTATCTATCTATCTATCTATCTATAGCCCGACAACCTCAATCGGTAGAGAGTTGGCCTGCAGTCCTAACGGATCCGGGTTCAAATCCCGCTTGGGCAGGGAACAGTTTTAGGATTTGAATTTCATAAAATCAGACTTTACTGATCTACAAGAAGACCCGCCGACATGACAAAAATACCTCCGCTAATACCAATACACCAGTCCTGTATGAGACAGCCCTAGCATGTATTCAGTATGGACGGTAGGTGTCAGCGCCGAAGTGGTGACATGTAGAGGTGTATGGTATGTAGGAGGACTACTGGGCCTTGATAGCAGGCTGTGAGGCCTATGCCCAGAGTCGGACACACACAACCACACACACACACACACACACACACACACACACAAAACTAATCCCGCAAACAGTGGCCAAAGACAAAACGCCTCCAAGTCGCTGTGTCACCCACCATTTGACTGCCCTCCCCCCAACTCACTCCCCCCTCCCTCATATACCTCTCAACTCCAACCCTCCAACTCATCCTCGGTCTTCCCCTCCCTCTCTTTCCCTCCACTTCACCTACAGTACATACACCCTCTTAGTCGGTCTTTCATTTTCCATTCTCTCCACATGTCCAAACCACCTCAGCGTATTTCTCCTAATTTTCTAAACCACATACACATCCATCCCACAACGTTCCTTCGAAGTGTTTTAATGGCTATGTTTGTGTGTGTATCCGCCTGTATATGTCACTAGTACAACCAACAGTATGCAAACACAGCAAGCACGTGAAAGAGCACATGAGCATCAGCTTTAAATATCCACCACGATTTGAGTGTCGAAGCAAACAATAAAAAACAGAGACGAAAGGGGACAGAAAATTATGATGCTGTAAGACATTTTAAAAACTGGGGAGGGGGGGGGGAAGGTACAAAAATGCAGAAATAAGATACAGGCACGAGGAAAATTCAAACAAGCTTGGTAAATGCGAATTGAAAAAAGGAGACAGAAACATGGGAAGACATAAAAGACAATCAAATTGAAATATTGAGACAGACAGACAAGATAGATAAGAAACACGGACAAATCGAGAGAGAGAGAGAGAGAGAGAGAGAGAGAGAGAGAGAGAGAGAGAGAGAGAGAGAGAGAGAGAAATAAACGATAAACACAAATAAACAGCCTGATAGATAAGAACAGATATGGGTAGATCGCTGAGACCAAGAGATAGGTACAGTTGAAGGATGGATAGATGGATGAATAAACTGACTACGGAAGGATGGATGGATGGACAGAGGAATGGATAGATGGACGGGTAAACAGATGAATACAGAAAAAATATACAGACATGTAAAGAAAGACAGAAATCCCGTCTACCTCCCCCCTCCTCCTCGCGGTGACGGCATTCCTAAGGTCATTTGGCTTGTGGCGGGTCCCTCCAATTTACGTCCATCACATCCCAAGGGCTATATCTATGCCGCACCTCTACTCCCTCTCTGTGTCTCGCTTCTTAGGTCTGTCTGTCCCACCTTTGCCGCACCGCTACTCCCTCTCTGTCTCGTTTCTGAGCTCAGTCTCTCCCACACCTATACTTCCTCTGTCTCTCTGCCTTGCTTCTTAGGTCTGTCTCTCCCATCTATGTCTTACCGCTACTCCCACTCTGTCTCTGTGTGTCTAGTTTCTTAGGTCTGTCTCTCCCATTTATGCCGCACCTCTACCTCCTTTCTGTCTCTGTGTGTCTCGCTTCTTAGGTCTCTCTCCCATCTTTGCCGCACCTCTACTCCCTCTCTCTCTCTGTCTCTCTCTCGCTTCTTGGGTCTCTCTCTCATCTATGTCTCACCTCTACTCCCTCTCTCTCTCTCTCTCTGCCTTGCATCTTAGGTCTGTCTCTCCCATCTATGTCCCACTGCTATTCCCTCTCTGCTTTGCTTCTTAGGTCTGTCTCTCCCATCTATACCGTACCGCTACTCCCTCTCTGCCTCTCAGTGTCTCGCTTCTTAGGTCTGTCTCTCCCATCACAACGCAAGGGTTCTATCTTTGCTGCACTGCTTTCTCTCTCTCTCTCTCTCTCTCTCGTTTCTTAAATTTGTCTCCTATCAGAACGCAAGAACGCAAGGGTTATAATTATTAGTGTCGAGGGGCTACTCCACAGTGTAGAGACACAGTGTGGGCTACTCTGTCTCTCACACACACACACACACACACACACACACACACACACACACACACACACACACACACACACACATCACAACGCAAGGGTTATACCTATGCCGCACTGCTTCCCCTCCCGTCCGTTTGTCTGTCTGTCTGTCTGTCTGTCTCTCTCTCTCTCTCTCTCTCTCTCTCTCTCTCTCTCTCTCTCATCACAATGCAAGGGTTTCATCTACGCCGCACCGATACTCTGTCCGTCTCTCTTCTTAAGCCTGTTTCCCATCATAAACTACGGGTTATAATCTATGCCACATCGTTCTCTCTCTCTCTCTCTCTGTCTCCCCCATCGCAGTACAGGGATTATATATTCTCTCACTGCTTCTGTGTCGCTGTCTCTCAGTCTTGTTTCTCAGGATTCTCTCTCCCTTTGTTTGTCTCATTTTTCTCACTTTATTATTCTTTTATTGGGTCTGTATCTAATGCAAAGTCTGAATTTGTCTTTCGTTTTCTCTTTCTTTTTGATTCTGTCAGTCTATTATTCGGTCTGTCCCTTTCTCTCGTCTTATGTCTATCACTATCTTCTTAGGTCTATCATTAATTCTGTTTCTGTCTCTTCTTAAGTCTGTCTTCGTCTCTCTCTCTCTCTCTCTCTCTCTCTCCATTTTTTAGATCTTCCACTGTTTGTCTTGTCAGGTCTGCTTCCGTATGTCTTTCTCTGTTTTTTCTCTGATTTGTTGTTGTTGTTCTTTGCCTCTGCACCTTTGTTATTAACTGTCACTGCCTTATTAGATCTGTCTCTGTCTATTTTTGTTAGTCTGTATCTCCCTGGTTCTGCATCTCTCTTCCTACGTTTGCATTAGGTTGTCTTTCATGCCTGCTTCTCGTTTAAGGTCTATCTGTCTGTCTATCACACCTGTCTCTTCTTGAAGCTGTCTCTTATAGGAGATCTCAGGCTCACTGTCTGCCTGTCTGTCTTTCAGTATGTATGTATGTACGTGTACGTGTGTCTATATGTGTGTGTGTGTGTGTGTGTGTGTGTGTGTGTGTGTGTGTGTGTGTGTGTGTTCACGGGTATGTTTAGCATTATTTCCCTACCTGCACCTTAAGAATTTTCTTTTTGTTAATATAATTCTATTTACTCCTAGTAAGTAGTGCAGTATCAAGGACTGTAGTCCTGCAAATGTAAACACAAATTTCCTACATTAGTATCTGAGAATTTTAGGAAAACATGTTTCCCTGTGTTTCCCTATACAAAGCAACACATGTTCATTCTCTCTCTCTCTCTCTCTATCTCTCTCTCTGTACGTATCTATCTATATCTTTCTATATCCATTCATTAATTCATCCACCCATCTATGTATCTGCCTATCTATACTTCAAAATAATAATTATTTTTTTTAATGAGTTGAAACATTAGTCTCATCATCATCAATCTTAACCCTCCTTCCCACCTAAAATGTTGAAGGTGAGGAAGGATCCAAAAACAAGAATAAACACAAAGCGTTCATCGAACATAATATGTGGGTGAACTATCAAACATAAGCTACGTGGGTGAACTATCAAACATACGTGGGTGAATACCAAACATATGTGGGTGAACTATCAAACATAACCTACGTGGGTGAACTATCAAAAGTACCTCCACTGGATAAATATAAGAGATCATCATCATCATCATCCCGACCCTATTTTCCATTTAAAGCAGGGGTGAGACAAGATCCAAAACAGAGACATGAAAAAGCATAAAAGTGGAAGAATTAGCAACAGCATGTCCAATGAGTAAATGAGGAAAGAGAAAACATACAAGCGAGAAACTGTCAGAAGTATAACCAGTAAATATATAAATAAATAAGAAGAAAGCTTTAGAGTGAGGGACCTATCAACTAAACGTCCAGTGCGAAAAAATAGGAAAGAAAAACCATTAAAAACACCTATTGAGAGCATACCCAGTGAAAAAAACAAAAGGCGAAAAAAATACTAAAGAAAAAGAGTGCGGCGTGTGTGGCAGTGTTACCAGAGCCGGCACCATCAGAGTCAATATAGCCAGTGACACCCGAGACCAATAACCATTAAACCATGAAAGAGCAGTGTTACCAGATCCCACCCATGACCTTCGCCAGTGGTGCCAGAAGCCGATAGCCAGCAGACCATGGCCGACACTGATACCATACACCCGAGAGAGAGCAAGAGATAAGAGTCAGTGTTGCCATACAGTTGTTCTTTATAATCTAGTAGGTTATTCCACAAATTTACATTAAATTTCTTGTTGTGAAGAAGACATGAGTGTTCAGAATCATCCTATGACTACTGTCCTTCCTGCAGAAATAAATTTTACTTCATAATTATCACTTTCATCACCATTATCATTCATCACCATTTTCATTACCACCAACCACCACCATCACCATCATCATCATTCACCACCATCATCATAACACCTATTGCCCCCCAAAAAGGATGGGATATGGTAGGAAAAATATAAATGACAGAGAACGTTAGGAAATGCACAAAAGTGGGAGGAGAACGAGCAGCATGCCCAGCAAAATTGGCCACACATCATTTAAGCCTTCGAAATTCTGGCTCTCAAGCAGAACCACGTGCAAAGTTTACGATAGGAAAAGTATCACAAGTTTTACAATAACTCTGTGTTCGGGAAATAGTGGTGTTAAAAATGTTATACCCATTCAATCCTTTCATACAGAGGACGTCTTTTCCATTCTGTTCTACCAATTTATAGACGATCTGGTTAGGTTTGGATATACTTTCCGTGTCAATGGGGTTCTACGTATAACCTTCATTAATGCCTTCTTTACAAGCAGCCATTCCTAAGTTGAATAAAATCGTTTGGAACCTAAGCAAAACGTCCTCGTGGAGAAGAAATCAAATAAATTACTGCCGCGGAATATCTATGGATCTAATAAGGCGATATCATATTTCTTATAATTAATCCCCATAATCCAACCAGTGATACCAGAACCGCGCCCATACGCCTAACAATAAACAGGCCATTGATACCAGACACCTGCGTTCATCATGTTAGGGGATTCAGTGTTACCAGATACCCCTAGATTAGCAGCACACGTGGACAACAGAGGGGGAGGGTGGGACTGGGGAGATTGGCTGACGGGGAAATGAGGAAGTAGGGAGGGAAATAATGGTGGGTGGAAGAGAGGAAATGGAAATATGTGAGGTAGTGCGTAATGAGTAGGGAAAGGATTTCTAACTTTCAGCCTGAGGACATTAGTTTCGTGCTCTTTCCTGAGGATTTTATTAAGCTTAGGAAGGGGTTAGATATGACACTGTTAATACCATCGTTGAATAAAATCGTATGCTGGTAGTTTGATTTGACGGAAACAAACGTCACTGAACTGAAAATGTGAATGGAGTGATAATGGGAGCGTAGAACTGGGTCAGGAAGTATTGATAGGGTGGCCATTACGAAGCAGACATAGAAAAGTGGGGAGCATGAGTGAAATGGGTGGCAGCTGAGGAGTGACACCAGGATGTGGGGGTTAGGGGAGGAGTACTGTTGGGGTGAGAGCCTGATGTGCGAGAGGGGGAGTACCGATGGAGTAATAAGAGTGCTGATGGAGTGAGACAGGGTGTACTGATGGAGTAAGGAGTGCTGATGGAGTAAGACAGGGTGTACTGATGGAGTAAGGAGTGCTGATGAAGTAATAGGGGGAGTACTGATGGAGTGGGAGAGGGAGTAGCAAGTTCAGGATGTCATATTCTTGACGCACTTTTTTCACTGTTCATTCTATACCATACTGCAGAAAAGCTACCTGTCAACCTTCCACTGCTAACTATAGAGTTTTCATCACGTCCATTTGATATACAGCAGCAAATATAGGAAAACATAACCCGTACTTGACATGTAATAAGGACTGCCTGTGTTGGTTAAGTGACAATGGAAGGCGAAAAGGACGTGTGTGCAGAAGCGGAGAGTTGCGGGGATGTGATGACAGATGTGGAAGAATAAATGGAGATTCAGGAAAAATAATGATGATGAAGTTCATATGGGGAATATAACAGCGGGACGAACAAAGGGAGAATGAAAAGTAGGGACATAAGACGTAGGATTGATGGAGTTTGGTTCTAGTCGTTCTCCTCGAGGGCATCTTCCCTGATGTAAGTTTGACCATCTGAAGTTAGCCAAGATACGAGAAAAAACATATCCACGGGCACACGCGGCTAACTCCTCGGCTGCGATTTATCAACGTTCTATTTATTTCAAGGGATGTTTGATGATTTATTCCAATACGAGAAAGACGGGATGGAATAAAAGTTGAACATCATGCCGGTTAATGTTCCGACACGTTCTGAACTTGGTATTTTATTTCAGCTTCAGCATGACGATTTCATTCAGTCAGAACACCATATCAAAGCCAAAACATTACGAAAAGAACTATACATAACAGCAAATGTAAAAACAAAGGTGTTCGAAAGGGACGTCTTGATGTGGTGGCACCGATAGAACTGGGTGGCTCAACTGCCTGGAATTACAAGTCTCAGGTGATTCTCTATTCCCCGACAGGAGGCTGGTGAATTGCAGAAGGGCAGCTTAAGCCTGCTGTCCATCGAGTACATATTCCTGAAAAGTCTAGGGCCACAACAACAACAGCAGCAGCAGAAGAAATGCCTGGAGATCCTGTTGGCTATCCATAGAATGTGGCTTCAGGTTGTAGATAAGCTGATAGCCGGAAATGCTGAAAAAGTAGCGAGGCAGAAAAAACAAAGGTATACTGACAGGTTAGTCGTACGGAAATATAACTGAGAAAAGGGATATCAGTGACGGAAAGTAAACCAGTCAGTCTATTTCAGGGCCGATGATGGAACCTCTTCACCCAACTTATTATCTTACGTTATCCCTTAAACTTCGGCTGACGACCTATTTACTCCGGGTAACTCCAGACGAGTTTACTTACCACTAGAAAACCTTCCGGAGTCTACGGCTTCAAAATGATTCGGACAAGAAGCGGTTCCAAATAATGCCTAGTAATATATATTTCGAACTCTCTCTGCACCTGGGCAGATCCATGGCTGTCAATTTTCAAGGTAAATCGCCAGCCCTAATCCCAGTCTCTTACTGGGAAGCATACGGGATTACAACAGGCACGCTGAAGAAGATGAGGTAATGTAATTATTGAAAGAAAAACAAATAAAAAGGTAAAATAAAATGGATTATAGAGATAAAATGAAAGGATTTGTAGCAGGGGATGCATGAGTGGGAGAAAGAGGAGGAGGAGGAGGCTGTAGGGAGTGGAGGTGACAAAGGACAGGCTGAAGAGATAGAGGGAAAGGAAAAGAAGGATGAAGGGAAGGAGAACGAAAGAGCACGCTGGAAGAAGAGGAAGAGGAGGAAGAAGAAAAGAAAGAAAAAGAACAAGAAAAATAAGAAAATGAAAAAGGAAGAAAAAAGAAAAAGAAAAAAAGGTAAAAAACAAGAAAATGAAAAAGGAGGTGGAGGAGGAGAAGAGAGAGAGAGAGAGAGAGAGAGAGAGAGAGGGGGGGGGGAAGGGAAGAGCGGGCTGGAGGCAGAAACGGGAGGGGGCGGGATAGTGGTAGGAAAAGGGACATGTGGGAAATTTAATATAATTGGCTTAATATTATCACGGCAGGTGGGGCGGGAAGGGGCGGAGGGGAAGGAGGTGCTGGTGAAGGAGATGAATGGGGTAAGGGCAGTGAGAAGGAAAAGCATGTGATGGAGATAAGGAAAGAGGAGGGAAAGGCGGCTAAGGTAAGGTGGAAGAAACGAGGAAATATGTGTGAGCAAAATAATAACATAGAAAGGAGACTGGGAACGAAGTAAGAATGGGGAAAAAAAAAGAAAAAAAAGGGAGAGAGAAACTGGCTGACAAAGATGAGGGAAACCTGATCTTATTCTGTTATGTACATTACATAAAAAGAAACACCTGAGAGAGAAAATACCAACAGTAAGGACGAAACTGAAAGAAAACAAGTGAAAAACAAAGTACAGACGTGCCTACAGGAATGGAAAAAAATAAAGAACAAGAGCGACAATAACCATAAAACTGCTGGGAACAATAGACATAGGGGAAAAAATGTTCAGAAGGAAAGCGACAAGAATATACAAAACAAGGAAAAACACGACAGCAGGACAAAAGGGCTAAGATATATAAAAAAAAGAACACGAAAAAATACTGCTAAGACGAGAGAAATATAAATGCGAATAAAATACAAACAGAATAGGCGCGACAGGTGAAAGAACACAGAAATGGACTGTGAACAGAAAGGAAAGAGCAGAATGAAAACTGCAGGGGCGATGAAAGAGACAGGAGGGCTGGGACCTGAATAGTAGGATGAAGCGAAGGATGAAGAGACGACTAAACTTGGAGGACAGTGGGAAAAAATATGCATGAAGGAACGGTGATGCAAAGAGGACCAAATATGAACGGTGGAAAATAAGAAGCATGTGAAAAGAGTGAGACTATGGTACGAGATAAGAAGGGAAAAAGTGAGATGAGAAAGGAAGGCGAAAAGGGAGAAAGAAATGGAGAAACAGAGGAGAGGGAGAGAATGGAGAGAGAACTATAAAGGGAAATGTAGAATGAGAAAGATTCAAAGCTTGTGTGTGTGTGTGTGTGTGTGTGTGTGTGTGTGTGTGTGTGTGTGTGTGTGTGAGAGAGAGAGAGAGAGAGAGAGAGAGAGAGAAACTCTGGTGGTGATATCATCTGGAATAAAAAGCAAAGCAAGACAGATGGAAATGTGGCACGCAGACAGGAGTGAAAGGAGAAAATTGCCTGCCAGAAGAGGAGAGAGAGAGAAAGAGAGAGAGAGAGAGAGAGAGAGAGAGGGGGGGGGGATCGGAAAGGTGAGAGGAGGGAGGTGGGTGTTGGCAGGGGGTAAGGGGGGCAACAGCTACCCCGGTGGGCCACCTCTCAACGCTTATTCTGGACATCTGCCTTCCCCCCACTCTTCCCCCCCCCCCCCAGTTCCTCGAGCACCTTCATCCCTACTCTCTAACCCCCCCTACACACACACACATACACACACACACACACTCCTCCATGCACACACGTCCTCCTCCTCCTCACTATCCACTGTCCTCTCTTCTCTCCGACTCCCCCTGCATTCTTGTGCGTCTTCATCTCCCTACATTTTCTCTCATTTTCCCTCTGTCTTCTCCTCTTTCTCCGTCCACTCCTACCTCTTTCCCTGTCAGAATTTCCTTCCTCTCTTTCTTTTCTCTCCTACCATCCTATTCCTTTTTTCTCTTTCTGACAGCACTCTCCTCCCTTCCCTTCATCCTTAACTCCTCTTCCTCCACCCCCAGCGTCTACACCCTCCCCCCTCCCAGTCAGCTCCCTCCTCCTCTCCTCATGCTCTATCAACCCACTACCCTCCATTCTCTCTTCCCCACTCAGTTCCTTTGACACCCCCTCCTTCTCCCTTCATATCCCTCCTCATACACCCCCTCCAGTGCCCCTTCCCCTCTGTCCTCTCCTCATGCCCCATTACTCCTCTACCCCACTATTCCCTCTTCCCTTCTCTCACTGGTTCCTCCTGCACCCCATTACTCTCTCACTAACCCCCTCCTCATCCCCTCCACAGCCCTTCCTCCCCCCTCCTCATACCCTCCACAGCCCTTCCTACCCCCTCCTCATCCCCTCCCGAGCCCTTCCTACCCCTCCTTATCCCCTCCTCAGCCCCCCTCCCACCCAGTCTCCGTGATGGGTCTGGCGATAACACTATGACGAAGGGGTGTCCTGGCCGGCCCTTGTACCTCAGGAACATGGGACACCGAGGCCCTTAGTAGCATTCTGTCCTTTTTTTAGGGACATTTTTTTTTTCGTCGTGGTTCAGTACATCAAAGATTCTATGTATTTTTCTTGTGCCTTTTATAGAAGCGTCCTCTTTAATCTTCGTCCTGGTGCTGAGTCTGGCTTGTCTGTTGTCTCATCTCCATACTTTTGGTCTCGTAATTGTCTGTTCCTCTCTCTCTCTTCCTGTATATATGTATGTATATATATGTACCGGGGTATAGGCTATGTACCGTTATATATATTATGTATATGTATACAACGTATACATAGTACGTATTTGTAAGCATATTCATGTATGTTTGTATGCATTATCTTCTTGAACCTGTTTTGAAATGGGCGAGGGAAATTAAAACCACTTGACTCTTTGCCGATTCCACGGCTGGAGTTATGGATAATCTTACCGCCTATACTTTTGAACCGTATCGTATCGTACTCAATGGCGGCTCTTCAAGCAGCTGGATCTCTGGCAGCCTCCTTATTCAGTGTCTTATCCTTAAGGTATACTCTATAGCTTTACTCTCAGGTCTTTTTCGGTCTGTCTCTCGCAACCTCAACCCTGGCGTTCACACTTTTCACTTTCCGCACCCACTTGTCATCATCTCAAAATGTAAGTTACTCACACCAATCAAATGAATTATACCACGGCAACTCATTTATACAACTTCCCCGTCACTGGCTAGAGCGAAAAATAAATGCTAATGGAGGGGTTAACAGACTTAAAACACACGCGCTGATCTGGAATTAAATACTATTATCTGGTATGTTTTATCTGGCTAATTCGCAAATGCAGTCACGTGTCAATGGCTGCCTCTCTATACTCAACCCGGTCCTGCCGTCATGATACAATGCGGTCAAGGTTAGTACAAATGTAGGAGTTTTGTGTAATAAATTAATCATGTTCGGGACAACTCCAGTACCTTATTCCATATATCACCAAACGTGTCTTTTTATGTGCGGGAGTCACATGAGTCACTAAATGTTAATACTTTCGTCATTAACCCTCTCACGGTCGACAACTCTAGTATTCTTTTCCAACTAACGCAAGATGATGATCGGATTCTGCGGAAGGTATTCTCGTGCGTTTAGGAAGCTTACTAACACCTCTTCCTTACCGGCTTATTTCTGATTATTCTCCATGACTATATTCTTGTGTTTTTCATGGAATCCACGTGGACATTGAAAAGAAATAAGATGCAAAAAACAGGATATTAATGGGCGTTTGGGAAATGAGTCGTTCAAGAAGAGGTGCTACGAAGCCGACGAAATTACCGGCCTGCAAGTGCTTATACTGTCACTATTAATCTTCTCACAGTCCAAACAACTTTAAAATTCTATTCCAGTTACTGCCACATGATATTAGGCTGAGAATGAATCACAGGAGCCTGGGTGCTGATGAAGTCTGGGTTAGCAGTTACGACGAGGAAATTAACGGGGTAAATGTAGCAGGCAGAAAAATAGGTTTAAGTTAGTGAAGGTGATACCTTGAAAGCGCAGGTGTGTTTCTCTTAGCAGGGACAAAATAGAGCATAATCAGGGCAGAAACGGTATTTTTAACAGACTGAATATGAGGTCAAAGTTAATGAAAGTGTTGTTCAATGAGCTGGAAGAAATATTGATCAGTGGAGATATGAGGTTGTACATGTTTCCTCTTTCCTTGACAGGTGCATTATGACAGCAATATGTGGGCTGCCCGACAGGTGGCTACAGTGAAAGGAGCACAGTCACATCGCATGAATGAAGTGACCTTGGTGCAGTTCGTCATCACTTATTATATTTCAATTTAGCTTCGTTTATTTACTCCTCGGCACCCTACACCTCGCATGGGGTAATACCGCTTTGACTATGATATTTTTAGTGAGCTGAAGAAAATTGTCTCTGTTTAGCAGGAATAACACACGGAGTTCTTAATTTTCCGGGAATGCTGATCATGCTAATTTTTAACTCCTCTATTGCCTAGGACTTCAAACTTCACTAATCCGTCTGACATTAGCCGAAATAAAAAGACCGATAATGAGCACTTTTAGAAATATGTGATTGGATATTATTGCTTACTATTTCACTTTAACCATCCTCAATATATCACTTTTATCCGGGTTTATCCATCTCTGAGTGCTTCTTACGACCGTAGTAAATAAAACTGAGAGCGCGAAGGTGCAGACGACAAAATAGCAAGACCCTCATTTTTTGACGGCTATTTACGGAACACCTTATATTACTTGATTTGATGACATTTATATAGATATTAGGCACGTTCTATCTTCGTTATGGAATTCAGAGGCTATCATAAAAATTGGGAGTTTGTCTGCCTCTGCCTCTCTCTCTCTCTCTCTCTCTCTCTCTCTCTGTGGGATTCTGGTTTTAAACAGAGTCAATTCTGCCGATTCTCTTATTTCTCTCTCAGCTTCAGAAGCTACTGTTTTGTGTTTCCCTCTCATCCTCAGAATCTACTGTCCTGTGTTTCAGCTTTCAAAACGTCTCTTAGGTATTTCTCTTTTGGCCCTGCAATTCCATTTTGGTTGTGTATTTCTCGCATTCACAACTATCTTAGGTTTCTCTCTCTCTCTCTCTCTCTCTCTCTCTCCTGCTTTGTATCTCACTCTTTCCTTCTGTTGTTTCTCACTTTCACAATATCTCTTTTTTTTCTTTTCATCTCTGTTCCTTTGTTTCATATCCCACTACTCGCTCCTGTTATTGTCTCTCATTTCTCCACGTGCCTTTGATTTTTCTGGTTGATGCTAATTAATTTTCCCGGTCACATTTTTTCCCCAATTTCTTTCATTTAGACGCCTCTTTCACCTTCTCATTCCGAGGCCAGTTCACGCTTTTTCCATTCTCCTTAATTTAATCTCCCGTCACTCCGTCTTCTCTTTCATCACCCCCCGCGTCTTTCACACTTCATTATCGGCCTTTTTCTTCTAAGTCATTAAAACTTTCCCTTTCTGGATCTCATTATCGCTTGCTTCGTCTCCATTAGTGTTTTTTTTTTCCTCCCCCTCTCCCATTTGGTAATTTCCACTTATTGAATTATGCCTAGTCTGATTCCAGTGTCTTTATTTCTCTATTTACTTCAAGACTTTTAATCACTTCCCACAAAACCATCATCGTCTTTTGTTTCTGTGTCTACCATTTTCTTGATTCCTCTACAATAGTCACTAATTCTTTTGCTTCTCGTGTTTGTTGATCTGTCTGTCTGTCTGTCTGTCTGTCTGTCTTTAATTGGATCATCACTCCATCCTCCTCTATTATCTCCCTCTACCATGTGTGTGGCTCTCACGCATTCCTCTGTTTTTTCCCCTTTCCTCTTTTTTATCTCTTCCTCCCCTTCCTCCCCCCCCCTTTGCCTCTCTCTCTCTCCCTCTCTCTGACAGATACGGAAGCCTGATTTTCTACCTCAGTGGGCTCTTAAATCTTATCTCTTTCCCTTCCTACCTACCTCCCGTGAAAGAGAGGGAGAAAGAAAAAGGAGGGGTATGTACGACAGTAGCCACAGAGGAAGGAAGGAAGGTAAGGATGGAGGATGGAATGAAAGCAGGGAGGAATGAGGGTAGGAATGGAGGAAGGATTGAAGTTTGGGATAAGAAGAAATGAAGGAAGGGAAGGATATGGAATGAACGTAGAAATGAGAGGAATAAAAACGAAGAGACGTGCTTGGGATGCAGTGGAGAGAGAGAGAGAGAGAGAGAGAGAGAGAGAGAGAGAGAGAGAGAGAGAGAGAGAGAGACGTGGTAAGGAAAAAGTGAGATGAGGAGAAAGACAAAGAAAATGAGGCTGAAAGCACGGAATGAAGTAAGAAATTAAAGAGAGGAAAAGCATGAACAGTGCAGGAGAAAAGACGGACGAAGAGAAAAACACACCAAGAACGAAGTGAATCCAGAAAGGGTCCCGGAGAAGACAGGGAAGAAAAGAACAAGACGAATCAAGAGGATGAGACGTAGGTAGGCTCCTCCCAGCTCTCCTCAACATTTTCTTAACCTACCCATAGCTGCAGGACCTCCCAGTAGCTAGCCCAACAGATAAGCTACGGGCAGAGTGTAAACCGAGCCCCCACGTACACTAGCAGACTCCATTATCGCTCTACCATTTAGGAAAACAATTAGGGAGCTCTTACTGAATATTCTTGAAACTCTGCTGGGTTTCGAAGATCACATTAGCTGGTTTCTAAAGTCATGGTTCACTCTTTCGTTGTTTAACGTAATGAAGTGATCTGACAGGCAGGTCCTTAAATGTCTAAATTCAAGCCGGCAAAAACACAATACTAGGGCCCTCCCAAAAAATTACAGAGTTCATATTATTGACCTATTCAGTACGATGGCTCCTTTATTTAATGGTTACAACAACCAGATTATCTTATATTAGCGGCGACCTATAACACTGAAGAGGTTAATTAGAAGGTGAAACGCGAATCTGAACCACTTATTTATGGACTTACATAACTATCACCCTTTTCCTTACTGTCCATCGATAAGCGAGGCTAGTAGTATAGGGAAACAGGTATGGGAAATGACAAAAGTAGAAGGGCTATCAAAAGTGGCCACTGAAATGGGAGACAGGCTATATCCATTTTCTCATGTTTCAAGCTTTCAAGCTTCTGGTCAAGATTTACACACAATCATATGAAATCTCGTCTGACCAGCAATTTCTAAACGGACAGCTTACTCACACACTCCAACTGGCTCCATATTTACACAGAGATACAGAAGGTTTAACCCCTTCATCACGAGGACATACTTAGAATTAAATTTTGGTTAAAAAACATTTTTTTTCTTAAATCTTGAGACATTGAAAAAATTCGTGAGAAACACTCATATTTAAGTCCCATAGTACGAGTACGTGGTTTATATTTCACTCTCGCTTACGTATGACTATTTTATCCAGCTTTGTGGAGACGTCGCCTGGGAGAATGAATTAATGAGTTGGATAATTCTGGCAGAAGCACTTCCGTTGCATCATATCAGTGATTAGAAGAGCGGGCAGGCAAAATTACTCAACTTCTTTAACAAGGAATACCCGGCTGATTAACACTTTTTCTACTCTTTATCCTGGGAAGTTAGGGTGGGTAGACTCTTTTGTTGGTAAGTTAGGGTAGGTAGGCTCTTTACGTTGGAAAGTTAGGATGGGTAGACTCTTTACGCTGGTAAGTTAGGGTGGGTAGACTCTTTACGCGGTGTTAGGGTGCGTAGACTCTTTACGCTGGTAAGTTAGAGTGGGTAGACTCTTTACGTTGGTTAGTTAGGGTGGGTAGACTCTTTACGTTACTAAGTTAGGGTGGGTAGACTCTTTAGGTTGATCTTTACATTGGTAAGTTAGGGTGGGCAGACTCTTTACGCAGGTAAGTTTGGGTGGGTAGACTCTACGTTAGTAAGTTAGGGGGGGTAGACTCTTTACGTTGGCTAGTTAGGATAGGTAGGCTCTTTACGTTTGTAGGTTGGGGTGAGTGGACTCAGTATGTTGGTAAGTTAGGGTGGGTAGACTCTTTACGCTGGTAAGTTAGGGTGAGTAGACTCATTACGCTGGTAAGTTAGGGTGGGTAGACTCTTTACGTTGGTTAGTTAGGGTGGGTAGACTCTTTACGTTACTAAGTTAGGGTGGGTAGACTCTTTACGTTGGTTAGTTAGGGTGGGTAGACTTACGTTCGTCAGTTAGGATGGGTAGACTCTTTATGTTGGTAAGTTAGTTTGGGTGGGTAGGCTCTTTACGTTGGTAAGTTAGGGTGGTTACACGCTTTACCTGGTAATTTAGGATGTTCTGAATAAGCTACGAAGTTAGGGTGGGTCAAGTCTTCATAATGGAAAGTTTGAGTGAGTAAACTGTGCGTTGGAAAGTTTGAGTGGGTAGATATTTTTACGTGATAATTTAAGATGGGTGGACTATTTGCGTTGAGAAATTTGTGTAGATGGACGTATTACGTGGGAAGTTAGGGCGAGTGTAGTGTGTGAGTGACGAGGAAGTTAGGGTGCGTGTGCTGTGGGAGTGAGTGCGAGGACGGCCGCAGGGTAAGGCACTAAGAGTAACCATGACCTCGGGCGGCTTGTCAGGGCTTTCACTCATTGTAGGTGAAGGGGTGGTAGAGTGCCCTGTGAAGCCCTTGAGGGAAATAAAGGGATGCTCTCCAAAGGGCCCGACCGCCACCCTATAAAGGACCCCCTACCCCCCGCCTCACTTCTCGCTGTGTGTGGGAAAGGGGGAATGTTGGAGGGGTGAGGAGGGGGTTACATGAGAGAGAGAGAGAGAGAGTGTGTGTGTGTGTGTGTGTGTGTGTGTGTGTGTGTGTGTGTGTGTGTGTGTGTGTGTGTGTGTGTGTGTGTGTGTGTGTGTGTGTGTGTGTGTGTGTGTGTGTGTGTGTTTTCTGGTATGGTGCGTGAGTGTGTTTTGTGATGCGGTGTGTATCTGTGGTGTGGTGTGTGTCTGTGGTGAGATATGGTGTGGTGTGGTGTGGTGTGGTGTGGTCAGGCCTACGGTATAGTGTACAAAATCTAAAAAGCTACCAAATTTACAAGAAAATCAGATCAGTTACTTGAGCAGACCCAGATAAAATCAATCCTCCAGAAACCCAAGATTCCCATTCGCTCACCTGTAACAAAACACTAATGGAGAGATTACCTGCCACTGATTCACAAGGTAACGGTAAAGCAGCCCGGCCCCCATTATCCCTATGATGCTCAGGTGGGCCAGGGGCGTGGGAGGGTTGGAGGGCAGGCTGCAGTAATCCAGATCATTAAAGCCGTAGAGAAGTGTGTTATGTTCCCGGCAGCGTTTTAGATGACGGAAAAATCTCTGGCCATCGTTTGGATTAAACTCATGCGTGTTGGTGTACCGCTCCCTCTGGCCAGATTTTTACTACTGAACTACTGACTTAGAAGGTGTCTCATATCAACAAGTTTCGTTGTTTATACGTTTATCATACGAAGGTCTAGGCAAACTTTAGCACAATGACGCACTTTTGTTAATTCTTGCCATCTTGAGACGATACTGTTAAACTTATAAGATTATTCGAACAGGAGGAGTAAAATAGTAATAGGAATAACACGGGGCTCCTTTAGGTGGAACATATTCCTCTGGTGGTGGGAAGAGTAAATCGAAAAATATCACTGTCCTGGAGATCTTAACCCCTTCTGCTTGAGGACGTCTGTGCATCTCGCTCTTCGCCTCAAAATTATTCTTATTCATCTTACAAAAAAAAAAAAAAAAAAATGGTATTGAAGAGGGTTAATGAATGCTGCGTCAAAGTCCCACTATTTTAGAAGTCTCTCATGCTGGAAAAGAAAAATCTCGTGGTAACAGGGATGAGAGAGAGAGGCGGGGGGGGAGGGAGATGGGGCCACCGTAATGAAAGGGTCAAAATATCAATCCAATGCCCCGACTTTAGCCCGAGGTACGAAGGAAAGCATTCAGTGATGACCTAAAACTCAATACGCATTTAGCAGGGCCAACAATTTCAACTGGCAACGTAAAAAAAAAATCACTCGGGCACACCTATAACAAAAGTCGGATATGATGCATCTGGCCCAATCCGAACTAATTGTGATAGATTCGCTGACATGTGGCCCGCTATTGAAAATCTGATGAAAGGCATTACCCGGAAAACGGATTGGTATTGGTGGCGATTTTCAGGGGTCGCTGTTGCTGGGGGGTGAAGAGGGGTTGGCGGGGCGATTTTAGTTTGGCTGCGACTGGGCGATTTTAGTCAGTGTGAGGGGGAGGCTTGACACACTGATGGACTTTTATCTTAACCTTCATCAACTTTTTCACAGTCCGGCTTGGGAGAGATTTTAGTGAAACTGGAAGGACGACGTACACCTTTCATTGCTTCCTTCATCACCAGAGTGCGCTCCTAAGCTAACTAAAATCGTGCGGTAGTAGCAAGAATCATCCAACATTTGACGTGATCGTGGTGAAAATCTGATGAAAGGCATTACCAGACAAACAGACTGGTAGTGGTGGTGCTTTTTGGAGGGGCCACTGGTGCTGAGGAAGGGCTGGTGGGATGGCTTTATTCTTGCTACCGCCGGACGTGTCTGGTATGGTTAGCTAAGGAGATAATTTTTCACACTGGAAGGATTATAAATAGCCCTCGATTATCTTTGAGAACACTGGAGAGGTGAGGATAGCCTTCATTAACTCCAACACCAGAGTTTCTACCAAGCTAAATAAAACTGTCTAGTAGTAACAAGAATAAGCCACAGGAAGACGCGTTAAAATTCTGATGAAAGGCATAACCAGGCAAACAAACTGGAACTGGTGGCACTTTGGGGGGACCGCTGCTGCTGAGGGAGGGCTGGTGGGATGGTTTCATTCTTGATGATGCCGGACGGGCTTGTTAAGTGTACGGGGTGACTGTTCAATCTGGTAGGGTTAAACATAGCCTTCTTTAGCTCGTCCATGCTTGGGCTTGGGAGGGATTTTTTTTTTTTTTTTTTTTACTGGTGGAATTAGAGATATCCTATATTAAAGCTTGCAATACCAGAGGGCTCTCCTATATGCTACCTAAAAGCATCTGGTATTAACAAATTAAAAACTGTCTGGTCGTAGCAATGAAAAAAGTACGATGTAATCATCGTGAAAATCTGATGAAAGGCTTTACAGGGAAAAAGGATTGCTAGTGGTGGCGCTTTGGGGGGTCGTTTTTGCTGGGAGGGTTGGTGGGGCAGTTTTATTCTTGCAGATATCGGGCAAGTTTAATCAATGTGGGCGAGACTTTTCACACTACAAAGATTACATATGGCCTTTGTTTATCCTAAGGAGGGGTTACATATAGTTTTCATTCACTCAACTACCAGGGGTTCACTAAGGTGACTGAAATCGTGGAAGGATAGCAAGAAAAAAACAAATTCATGTGGTTGTAGCAATATTAAGCCACTTTATAATGGCGGTAACAACCTGTTGAAAGGCATTAGTGGACAAATAATCGCACTGGTGGAGCGTTTTAAGGCCTTGCTGCTGGGTGGCACGTTTCATTATGCCCCTTAACCCCCACTTTTCTTATTATCTTCTATCTACCACCAGACGGTTTTAGTTGGGTCAAAATGCTAGGGTTAAATAACCTTGATTAACCCCTACAACAAGAAGGGTAATTCCTAAGTTCAATGTAATAATTTAAAAGTAGAATAAAAGACAGCATCATCGTAGTGGAAATATGATGAAGGGCATTAACAGATAAGCGGATTGGCAAAATTGGCGCTCTGGGGGTTTTTGTTGCTGGGGGGCTGACGTGGTGTGACTATTCTGGACAATAACAATGAGGTGAGTATGAGATGACTTGACGGGCCAAATTTTTAGGTCACATTCCAGTGGGCAAATGAGACTTCGTAGCACCTTCTCCTTTACGATGCATTTTGCATAAAACAATATAAATATATTTTTATAGGAATACATAAGGGGAAGTCAGAAAGTTTCGAGTGCCATATAATTGTCATAAAAAATTCTTACTACTTTCCTGCATAATTCTCTTAAGCCGAATGCACTCGTTACGTCGCTTCTACAGGTCATCAGTCCAGTGAGTGTAGGTTATGCCTTGGTCACTAAGCCAGTCCTCCACAACAACTGTCACTGCTTTATATCGGTATTTTCTGCCACGCTAAATTTTTCAAACTGAGAACACATGATACTCAAAAACCGTCAGATCAGGCGAGTACAGACGGGAAGGCAGAAGTTCTTATATATATTCCTGCACAGCAACCACTGCAGTTTGACAGGTGTGGACTGGTGGATTGTGTCTGATGGAGAATTCGTCGAAGTTTGCCACGACGCTTTTCCTTGATGGCTTGGCGGTGGTGTTTTAACAGGTTGGCACAATATTCACCATTCCAGGCACTTTCTCTTGGTACCTGATCAATGTATGATGTCTGTGTGATGCCAATAAGACTGGCCATCATTTTCTTGGTAAACTTTAAACTGGTCATTCTTTGCTCAGATAAAAGATGGCGCTAATAAGTTTTCATATATGTAAGGCACCAAACTTTCTGACTACCCTTTGTAGTTACATGCAAGAGGATACAAGGACGCAGTGGACAAAACATATCACTGAGGAGGAAGAGATGCCACGAAATATTACAGGCCAACAAGAAAACTATCTTATACTTCAAAGGGAGGTCCATACAGCATAAAGGACTGTAATATTCTGCACGTTGTTAAAGTAATGCCAGCTGATATTTGAACATACAAAATAAAACTGAGGTGTATAGAGTAAAATAAACAACGAGGAAAAGTAACAGACAACTTCCTAAGCAGACAAGAATAAGATCCAAAGCAGGGAAGGGCAAATCCGAGGCAAGGAAGGGAAGACTCGAAACAGGGAAGGAAAAACTCGATGCAGTGAAGGGAAAACTCGAAGCTAGGTCGGAAAAACTTGAAGCAAGGAAGGAAAAACTGGAAGCAAAGAAAGGAAAACCAGAAGCAGAAAATTGACAACTCGAAGCAGGGATGGGAAAACTCGAAGCAGGGATGGGAAAACTCGAAGCAGGGAAGGGAAAACTCGAAGCAGGGAAAGGAAAACTCGAAGCAGGGAAGGGAAAACTCGAAGCAGGCAAGGGAAAACTCGAAGCAGGCAAGGGAAAACTCGAAGCAGGCAAGGGAAAACTCGAAGCAGGCAAGGGAAAACTCGAAGCAGGCAAGGGAAAACTCGAAGCAGGCAAGGGAAAACTCTAGAATGGATTTACAGAGACAGGCCAGACTTACACTGACGTCTTACAGGTTCAGACACGCATTCTAAAAGTTGATAGGAAAGCGCAAGTTCGCTCCTCTATCTAAATGTCTCTCTAACCTGTTTGCGTTTGACAGTGCATGATTGGGCAGCTGCAAGTGTTTTCTTATTCCTCTCTCTCTCTCTCTCTCTCTCTCTCTCTCTCGACTTACAATTAATGATCCCACTCTTCCCCTGACATGGAACATGGTAACTATGGAATACACATCCTGGTTCCTGTCTGTACTGTTGGGTGAAAAAGAATTAGGGGGAAACAAACTTTATCTATGAGTCTGACCGCCACGAGAATCGAACTGAAAGAACCAGCATCTGACTCTCATGCTGGTTGGACTTCCAGACAATGTTGGTTTCTTCACTGTCCCTGTTCACACGACAATACAACTGGGACTTTGATTCGACTTTTGCACATCTTTTTGAAGGGGAAGGCAACGACTCAACAAGACTTTTATGTCCGAATTAATGACCCTCGTGCAATCAATGAATGTTAATATAATCCTTCTTATATGTGGGAAGTGTCAAGTTATTCTCCTTAAAAAAAAAAAAAAAAAAAAAATGAAAAAAAAAGCCTGGAAACTATTGACAAAATCGGAAAGCGACCGTCGACAAAGGATCTACGTCCTCTTTGTTTTCCCTCTATAGTTCTTACATGGACGAAATGATAATGTAAATGAAAATGGCCCGTGCAATAACCCTCCTCAGAATAAAAATAAAAAAAAAACGAAGTGTCTAGCAAGCACTTACAAAATCCGGAGAGCGCGCGCCAACAAAGGAATAAGCGAGGCGGAGGCAGACATCACGAGAGACAAACGAATAACAACGGGAAGCGAAGGGCCACCGTTCCAGGGACATATTTACGAATATTTTTAGCTTGTGTACAAAATTCCTTGTTTATACTCCTGTCTTCATTCACGCTGTTACCAAATAATTCACAACCAAAGGAGTGAATACTCTTATTAAAGTGAAAATATACGAAAAACAAGACGGCTTCTGATAAAAGTAAACAACCAGGAAGACATCATGTGAACTGAGAAAGACTTGATAAATGCCAACCCACGGGCTCCTTATCTGACAGGTGGGGCTCCCCAGGCATGAAGCAACGTGATGCGTGATTAGCCGAGACAGGTGTGGGCTCTTGGTTCTCTCCTCATTAGAAGCATCTTATGCATGACATCAATGGCATCCAACCGGCTTATTAATAAACGCGCCAGTGACCATGAGGGAAACTACTCATGCGAGAGATATTAAGTGCAACAACATTAGTATTGATGTATACTGTACATATTATATGTACACATACGTAATGTTCTGAGTATGAGGGGCTGTTTGTAATTTGTTAAAATATTACTCCAAGTGAAGGAATCGCTTTGCAAGACAAGTTTGGTTGGATTTATACTATGGAAAAAATAGCCTCTGACTTCATTAAAAGAATGGGAAATACATACTGGACATGCTTCACCACTGCAGGTTTTCTGGTATAATTACAATGAGCACAGAACAGTGTCTAGATGGGGTGGTGTGGGAAGAGTGGGGTCGTGGCCGCTCCTCCCACACTCCTCCCTCTCACACCACGACCACCAGCTGGGCACCTTAACCACCTGACGTATAGGAATGTGTACCTTTGTGGGCATTTCATAATATACAAGCACAGAAAAATGTTTAGTGAAACAGGAAAGGAAAGATTTACAGAATTAGCCAGTAAACCTGTCAAGCTGTTAAACACTTCAACGACATGATGGTTGGATATATTAGCCAGTGGAATCAGGAGAGGAGAGAGATGGAGTCAAAGATGCAAAACCAGTGATAAAGGAAATATTAGCCATTGAATTAAGGAAAGTACATGGATGGAGCTCAGGATGTAATATTATACTGCCTGGACATAAAAAGTAGTATTAACAGCGATAATGGAAATATGAGGGATAGAATTAATTTCTGCTTTACAGTGACATTCTGCATATCTCTGTACCACTAGGCAGTATTAGACTGTGAAGGAGAGAGATTTCGAAATAAGGGGATTAGATACGACTTTAACTAACCTTTTCGTTACAAGAGGCTGCGCCTACGCTGAATATACTGAACTGCCTCTCCTACAAATAAGACGGAATGTTGCTCCCTTGCATTATTATACACACACTTATAAGGCAAATGATCAGACGAAGTTCAATACACTGTGCCACCTCCCCACACCTTCCCCCGTGCTACAAGGGCATCTGGTAGCGATTATGACTTCACTGTTACATTCCCATATTGCAGAACTTCTACCTATCAAAATTCCTTTGATTCCCAAACTGCTTCTCTCTGGAACTCACTTCTTCAGGTAAGTTTCCCCCCAAACTTCAACTTACAAAGTCCAGCTGTTACAGATTTTTTTATTAATGGAGGACACCTGTAATCTGGCATGGATTTTTTTTTATTTGTTTTTCCTTCCTTTGCTCATCATGTTAAAAAAAAAAAAATACTGTAATCGTCCTGCGGTGCAAGTAAACCAGAAAACTCGTCCTGATAGTAAAGAGATCGATATAAAATTTAACTGGCAAGAAAAGTTGCAGGTAATCTCTCCCTACCTCATTACAGTAACCTGCAGGCGAGGTGGGAGAATCAGTACGTGGCAAGTCTACAACTTTCACTGTCTTCCTTGCTACACCACAACTCTCTGCCTAAACTGGGGAATGATATTTGAATTACAAGAACAGAGAGGATGCGGGTGAAACACGGGTGGGATAAAATGGAGAGACGGTTCAAGAGGTAGCGGATGACATACATATAGGCAGCTTGAGGACAAGAGTGTTTTATGAAGGGAATCTGAGAGTAATATAAATATATTTTTAAGCGTACCTGATTGACAATGATTCTATTAGAAAAGGAGCCTGACTGACTGATTATAAAAACTGATACCGGCATCGTAACAGCAAAAGGTCACTACTTTCAGAGAAAAGCAAAATGAAATCTAACGCACATACACAAATTCAAATACAAAGTGCAGAAAAAAGGAATGTGATAGTGAATTGGATATGAGGGATGGGAGGTGGTGGGCCGGTGAGTGAAGGCTGTCTTAGTTTGTACGTGAACTGTACGTAACACCTAACAGAGAAGAGTAGAAATAAGTGAGAAACTTTAGTCTTACACCGGACGACGACGACGATGATGATTATGCTGCTGCAGCTGCTGCTGATGATGACGATCTTTAGCTTACATAAAAAGCAGTGAGAAATGAAAACGTGTGTGTGTGTGTGTGTGTGTGTGTGTGTGTGTGTGTGTGTGTGTGTGTGTGTGTGTGTGTGTGTGTGTGTGTGTGTGTGTGTGTGTGTGTGTGTGTGTGTGTGTGTGTGTGTGTGTGTGTGTGTGTGTGTGTGTGTGTGTGTGTGTGTGTGTGTGTGTGTGTGTGTGTGTGTGTGTGTGTGTGTGTGTGTGTGTGTGTGTGTGTGTGTGTGTGTGTGTGTGTGTGTGTGTGTGTGTGTGTGTGTGTGTGTGTGTGTGTGTGTGTGTGTGTGTGTGTGTGTGTGTGTGTGTGTGTGTGTGTGTGTGTGTGTGTGTGTGTGTGTGTGTGTGTGTGTGTGTGTGTGTGTGTGTGTGTGTGTGTGTGTGTGTGTGTGTGTGTGTGTGTGTGTGTGTGTGTGTGTGTGTGTGAGAGAGAGAGAGAGAGAGAGAGAGAGAGAGAGAGAGAGAGAGAGAGAGAGGGAGTGCGTATGTGTGTGCGCGCGCGCGAGTGCGCTTAGTGTCATCTATCTGTTTATCTATCATTCCATGTTGGGGGGAGGAGGGAAAGGTGTTGAAGACTGTGAGGAATACAAACACATCATGTAACCTGACTCTCTCTCTCGCATCTCCTCAGTTACACCACATTCCCCACTCACCATTATTCAACCTTCCTTTCTACCCTTCCTCTTCGTCAGTCAGAGGGGAGGACTGGAATGAATATTCGAATCTCAGCATGTCACTCTTCTTTCCTCCTCCTCATTCTGATAGTTTTCAACGTCTCCTCTTTCTGATTCTTCTCTACGTCTTCTTCACTCGCTTTCATATTACCCTCGCTGCCATGCCACTCTTATTCTTTTCGTCTCCTGAGAGAGAGAGAGAGAGAGAGAGAGAGAGAGAGAGAGAAGGTCGAGGACAGGTAAGGAGGTGTAAAGGGAGGGAGAGGAGAAGGGAGGGAGGAAAGGGCAGGCAAGACAGGGAGAGACAGACGGGGAGATAAGAGGTGAGAAAGGGTTGTGGCCTGAAGGTAGTGTGGAAGGAAGGAGGAGGTGGAAAGACAAAGAAGACGAGGAAGATAATGAGGAAGGAAAAGTGTAGACGATGATTAGAGAGGAGGGAAATGAAGAGAGGAAGGAGGGGAGGGAGAGTGAAATAGAAGGAAAGGAGGAATGAGCACTTAATGAGGGAAAAGATCAAGAAAATGGGAGACGGAACGTGATAGAAAAGCAATGAGAGTAAAGAGGGAACAGAAGGGAGAACGGGAGAAATGTGCGAAGGGAATGAGTAAGGGAGAAAAGTATGGGATGGCATGGAAGAAGGGAGAGAGTGTAGTAAAGAATAAGTAGGGTGTACGAGACCGGGAGGGAGAAAGACAGAAGAGTAAAAGAATAGGAAGAGAAACAAAGGTATGGAGTGGAAAAGGAGAGGCAATAAGGAACAATTTAAAGGACAGTATGGGAGGGAGATGGAAAGAAGTCAGGGAGAAGCAAGAAATATGAGAGGGGGAAAATATGGGGAGGAAACGATGGAAGGAGTATGGGAGAAAAGAGTGGAGGTAGCGAGAATGACTAACAGGGAAGTAAGAGGAGTTCAAGAAGGAAGAAAGCCAAGATGATAGGAAGAATGAAGCTATGAGGAGGCGAGGGAAAAAAAAAAAAGCAGAGAGTTAGGACAGAAGGAGAAAGACGGAGGAAAATAAGGAGGCGACGGAAGGGAAAGGAAGGACGGCTAATGAGGGTGACAGGTGAGTAAGGGAAGAGGGTGAGGGTGGATACAAGGGCACAACACACCTCGTTCACTTTCTATGGACGTCGTTCTTGAGGCTGCCACTTGCGATCGATCTTGGGCAGTATTCATCCACTTTCTTGCCTCCCTTATTCCGGTAGCGTTTCTTTTTCTTTTCCTTTTTTTTTTTTTTTTTTATTCTACTGTAAGTTTTGCTGCCTATATGATGATTTCACTCAGCTTAGGGGAGACCTCTTGTAGTAATGGAGTTTATAATAAATATATCTGACCTGTTGTTCGAAAAGTCTTGTCTGCCCTGAGTAAATGTACACTGCAAGAATAAATTACTCTACTAACAAGAAGCGGTGCCAAGGAACAGCAAACCCGTCCCCGGCAGTTATTTTAGTGCTGACATATAATCACAACAGGATACCTAGTCAAAGATGTCACATATCAAACTTGGAGTAAATCGGGTGATGCCCATTTGAAATTTTAGGCCCGACCCACCTGACACTGACCCCCCTAGCGCTAACCAGGGGGTGACCCCCCTGATGTAATGAGGCACGTTAAGAAGGCACATTTGAAAGATGCACCTTTAGGTTTTGGTTTCATGTCAGCATGACGAATTTGAAAGTTATGGCGAAAAAACTCTCTCTCTCTCTCTCTCTCTCTCTCTCTCTCTCTCTCTCTCTCTCTCTCTCTCTATATATATATATATATTGTTACATAGCCTATGATTTCATCATCCTTTGTGTAATTTTAACGCACAGTATGCTGCATGTTTGATCACGAGCGTGTTCTGCCTCAGTCCCCCCCTTCTACCGTTATAGTAGAGTAAGTCGTTCTCTCTGTTGTCCAGAGCGGGATTGTCAACTCTACGTCCCCATGGCTTCATTTGCGCGTCCTTATTACAAATTGTATCAAGCTCTCCTGGCTCCTATATAATGAGCTCAGTCTCTGCATCATTGCCACTTAGATCTGCTCCTCATTTTGTTCACATCTCTGTCCTCCCCTGTACAGATATTATTATTGTGAGTGCTCAAGAAGTCTCCAACCATCTAGCAGCTGTGTGTAATTTGAGTATAACTGTTGTTGCATTTTTTCTTGTACTGTATAGCATAAGTTTAATTTGTAGGCCTAGTGAAGTTTTGTAATTCGTGTGGGGTTCTTTATGTCAGTCATTTTTGATAATAGTTTGTATCTGTAATTATTTATCTGGCATTCACTGAGTATTATCTGGTATCTCATTTTATCAGGGCTGACTTAGATAAAATTTACTCTTGCTAATTTCGTGTTAATAGAGGCTATTGCAGTTAACCATATATTTAACCTGTTTTTGCCATTACATTATCCTTATGAGTCCTGAATGTTTTGTTGTTAATTTAAGCATTAAACTTTAACTTGTAATTTTACCTAACTCTTTTGTTTTGAACCTGGAACTTTACGGGACAGTAGTGACTCTTCGTATTCTCACTTAAAGTGTACATTATCTTTCTCTGTTCCGTAACATAAATTTGGCGACCTCATATCAGGATATTCAGGATATTATCATAAGGATATTGCTTGATATTTTGTGACTGTTACTTATTAATTATGTCTACTATTACTACACTTGATGAAGCCAAGGACTTGTTGTCAAATGTGCAAACAGTGTGTGATATAGAAAACAGAACAAAGAATGAACTTAAGCTTGTTGCTCAACAATTGGGAATTGCAGTTCACTCTCATCATTCTAAAGATCAAATTGTTGGCATGATTAATAAAAGCTTGTTTAATGTAACTCCTCCAAATGAGCAAACGCAGATTGAATTAGCTAAGTTACAGCTAGCTCTGCAGGAGGCTAAGGCTAAGGAGGCGGAGTCTCGTGTTAAGGAAGCAAATGCTCGTATTGAAGAGGCACAGGTACAGGCTCAGGCACAAATTGAACTTGCCAGGATTCAGGCAGACCATGAGTATCGCATGAAACAAGGTGGAACTGGATCATCTAGCTCTGATGATTTTGATGTGGCTAAAAATGTTAAACTTGTCCCTCCTTTTAATGAATCTGATTTAACAAAGTATTTTCAGTTGTTTGAGAGGGTAGCTACAGGTTTTAATTGGCCTAAGGAGTATTGGCCAGTACTCCTTCAAACTGTTCTCACCGGTAAAGCTCAAGTAACTTATGCATCTTTGCCTCAGGATCAGTCTGATAATTATGATGTAGTTAAGAGCTTGATTCTTAAGGCCTATGAGCTTGTTCCTGAAGCCTATAGAGTAAAATTTAGGACAACTTACTAGCAAGATAAGCAATCCCATGTTGAGTATGCAAAAATCAAAGAAGATTTGTTAGAGCAGTGGTTAAATTCTAAGAATGTGGATTCTGATTTTGGTAAATTTAAGCAGATGATTTTGCTGGAGGATTTCAAAAGGTGTATTTATAAAGATGTAAGCCTATATCTTGATGAGAAAGAATAGATAATTTGTCTGATGCTGCAGTTTTAGCTGATGAGTATGTTCTCACTCACAAGAGATATTTTAGAGGAAAAAGGAAAGCTGAGAGTCAGTACGTTGCCTCTACTCAGAGTACAGGTAACAGGAAAGAGAATAAGGATGATGTTTCTCAGGAAGTAAATACCAGCTTCACCTCTAGATTTCAGAAAAGTAAATGTACTTATTGTAGTAAGCTTGGTCATACTACGGAGAGATGTTTCAGGAGACAACGTGATGTGAACAAAAAGGAGTCTTTAAATATTCAGTCAATTGGTCTAGTGTCCACTCTTGAGAGTTCCCAGAATTCTTTAACTGAGTTAACTGAACCTGCTTTGAGGGGTAACTTAAATTCTCATGATGGAGCTCCTATTTTGAGCAGTAACGTGGGTGACACTCTCAAGAGTTCATGTGCTAATTTCCTGTCTGATGGTTTTGTCAGTCCTCTGGACAGTAATGACAGGAAATCAGTTAAAATATATCGTGATACAGGTGCTTGCCAATCCCTTATGCTGACCAGTGTTCTAGGCTCTAATTTTAATTCCTCTGACGAAACCGTAATCTTACAAGGTGTAGGGAATAATTACTTCTCTGTTCCTCTGTGCAGAGTGAATTTAGAGTCTGGTTTTGTTAATGGTTCTGTTATGGTTGGGTTGGTTGAGACACTCCCAATGTCAGGTGTAACTTTCTTACTTGGAAATGATATTGGTGGAAGTCAAGTGTGTCCAGCTCCTCAGTTGTCTAGTGAGCCAGTGGCTGTGTCCCGGGATTGTGATGTCCCTGATGTGTTCCCTGCATGTGCTGTCACTAGGGCTAAGTCTAAAGTTACTGGTGATTTAGAGGATAATGATGATGATGATGTTATCCTAGCTGACACTTTTCTTGCTAATTTGGACCACTCACCAGATGAGGCAGTACCCCGTAGTGTTGATAATTTGTCTCGTCAAGAGTTGGTTGAGTTGCAGGTTGCTGACCCTGAGTTGAAAGGTCTAGCTAACTCTGCTTACAGTGAAGAAAGAGTCAGCCGGTGCTTCTACTTGTTATTATGTAAAGTCAGGAGTACTTATGAGGAAGTGGAGACCCCCAACAGCATCAGCCGACTGTGAATGGGAGGTTGTACATCAAGTTGTCATCCCTCGTGTTTGTAGGCAGGATATCATTCGAGTGGCTCATGATTCCAGTTTGGCAGGACATCTTGGAGTGAGGAAGACTGTGGCACGCATTTTGAAACACTTCTACTGGCCAGGTATCTTCAGGGATGTTTCCTGGTATTGTAAGTCTTGTCACACCTGTCAAGTTGTGGGAAAGTGTAATCAGACCGAAAAGGTTGCACCTCTAGTTCCCATTCCTCCTTTTGAGGCGCCTTTCACCCGTGTGTTGGTGGATATTGTGGGCCCTCTTCCTAAGACTTCTTCAGGATTTTCTTATGTGTTGACCATGATTGATATGGCTACTCGTTATCCTGAAGCCATTCCACTTAGAAACATCTCAGCAAAGAACGTGGTTAAGGAAATGCTAGGGTTCTTCACAAAGTTTGGTCTGCCCAAGGAGGTACAGTCAGACCGAGGAAGTAATTTCATGTCAAATGTTTTCAAGCAGTCTCTGAAAGAGTTGGGCATCTCCCAGATCACGTCTTCAGCTTACCATCCCCAGACCCAAGGAGCGTTGGAGAGATATCATCAAACACTCAAATCGATGCTCAAGAAATACTGTTTGGAACATCAGAAAGACTGGGATAAAGGTCTTCCATTCGTTGTGTTTGCTGCAAGAGAATCTCCAAATGAATCACTGGGCTTCTCACCTTTTGAACTACTGTTTGGCCATGAAGTAAGAGGACCCCTTAAGCTACTCAAGGAATGCTGGCTGTCGGAGGAAGATGACGTCAACCTGCTGGAGTATGTGATGAATTTCAAAGAACGGCTGTCCACTGCTTTACAGCTGGCGAGAGAGAATTTAGGAGCTGCTCAGGAGAAGATGAAGACTTGGTATGATAAGAAGTCCAGGTTACGCCACTTTCAGCCAGGAGATCAGGTTTTGATTCTGTTACCAGTTCATGGGCAACCTCTTCAAGCCAAGTTTAGTGGCCCTTATTTCGTGGAGAAGAAACTCAGTGATGTCAACTATGTCATCGCCACACCAGATCGTAGAAAGAGCAAGCAACTATGTCACATCAACATGCTAAAGTTATATCACAGGCGGGACGAAAATAATCCAGTCTGCACTGTAGCTGTTCCACCCGAGTCTGCAAGTGAAGCTCTCCCATGCAGTATGAGCCTGAGTGATAGTTTGGGGAAGAATCCTGATATCATGAATGATCTCCAGACTAAGCTTTCTCATCTACCACCCAAGGAAAGGCAGGAGTTTTCGGCATTACTGCAGGAGTACCCGCCAAGTGTTCCGTGCCACTCCAGGAAGAACCACTGTGTTGATGCATGATGTCGATGTTGGAGACGCAAAGCCAATTAAATTGCCTCCTTACCGTGTGAACCCAGTGAAAGTTCCTCTCATCCAGAAGGAGCTTGGCTACCTGTTGGACCACAAGATGATTGAGCCCTGTCAGAGCGAGTGGAGTTCTCCTGTCAATCTAGTCCCTAAGCCAGGTGGGTCACAGAGGCTTTGCATCGACTACAGACGTGTTAATCAGATAACCAAAACAGACACTTACCCTCTCCCTCGTGTGGAAGATTGCATAGACAAGATCGGAAAGGCTAGGTACATAAGTAAGTTTGATTTGTTAAAGGGATACTGGCAAGTACCTATGACTGAACGTGCTAGGGAGATCTCATGTTTTGTAACACTAGGAAAGGCTTTTGCATGTTCTGTAATGCCGTATGGTATGAAGAATGCACCAGCCACATTTCAGAAGCTCATGAATGTTGTAACAGAGGGTTTGGCAGGGTGTGTTGTTTATATTGATGATGTATTAATCTTCAGTGACAACTGGAAAGATCACCTATGCCATGTCAGTAAATTTCTTGACTGTTTAGTTCATGCTAATCTTGTAGCTAATTTATCAAAGTGTGAGTTTGGTCAAGCTAAAGTTCAGTACCTTGGGTATGTAATTGGTGATGGACATGTTGCACCACCAGGAGCTAAGGTTCAGGTTATAAGTGATCTTCCCAGACCTAAAAGTAGGAAAGAGCTACAAAGATTTTTGGGAATGGTAGGTTATTACAGGAGATTTGTTCTTAACTTTTCTATTCTTGTATCACCACTTACAGACCTACTGAAAAAGGGAGTTGAATTTGTCTGGACCGATAACTGTGAATCCTCTTTCAACAAACTTAAAGCTATTCTATTAAGTCAGCCAGTGCTCGCTACTCCAAATTTTGCTAAGCCTTTTAAGATGGCTGTTGATGCAAGTGATACAGGAGCTGGGGCTGTTTTGCTGCAAGAGGATGATCAGGGTATTGAACATCCTGTATCTTATTACAGTAAGAAGTTCACTCCACCTCAAAAGAACTACTCAACTATTGAGAAAGAGCTTTTGGCCTTGATTTTGGGTTTACAGCATTTTTCATTTTATTTGTGTTCTGGTTTTGACCCCATAGTCATTTATACCGATCATAACCCACTGAAATTCCTTAGTAAGTTTAAAGATAAAAATCAGAGATTGACAAGATGGAGTCTACTTCTTCAGGAGTATTCATTAGACTTACAACATGTCAAGGGAAAGAAAATGTTATTGCAGATTGCTTATCCAGACTTTAGACAGATTGTTTTAGAGTAATAAGAAATTTCCTTTGTAAATTTCTTTTTCTTTGTGGGGAGGTGTTACATAGCCTATGATTTCATCATCCTTTGTGTAATTTTAACGCACAGTATGCTGCATGTTTGATCACGAGCGTGTTCTGCCTCAGTCCCCCCTTCTGCCGTTATAGTAGAGTAAGTCGTTCTCTCTGTTGTCCAGAGCAGGGATTGTCAACTCTACGTCCCCATGGCTTCATTTGCGCGTCCTTATTACAAGTTGTATCAAGCTCTCCTGGCTCCTATATAATGAGCTCAGTCTCTGCATCATTGCCACTTAGATCTGCTCCTCATTTTGTTCACATCTCTGTCCTCCCCTGTACAGATATTATTATTGTGAGTGCTCAAGAAGTCTCCAACCATCTAGCAGCTGTGTGTAATTTGAGTATAACTGTTGTTGCATTTTTTCTTGTACTGTATAGCATAAGTTTAATTTGTAGGCCTAGTGAAGTTTTTGTAATTCGTGCGGGGTTCTTTATGTCAGTCATTTTTGATAATAGTTTGTATCTGTAATTATTTATCTGGCATTCACCGAGTATTATCTGGTATCTCATTTTATCAGGGCTGACTTAGATAAAATTTACTCTTGCTAATTTCGTGTTAATAGAGGCTATTGCAGTTAACCATATATTTAACCTGTTTTTGCCATTACATTATCCTTATGAGTCCTGAATGTTTTGTTGTTAATTTAAGCATTAAACTTTAACTTGTAATTTTACCTAACTCTTTTGTTTTGAACCTGGAACTTTACGGGACAGTAGTGACTCTTCGTATTCTCACTTAAAGTGTACATTATCTTTCTCTGTTCCGTAACAATATATATAACATTTTTTGGCCCAACAGCCTGAGCCTTGGCCCAATTTGGCCCAAAATTAATCAGGTGATCAGGTCATGGCCCATCATCTCTAATTTTAGTCAAAATCGCACCAGTAGTTTTCACGTAAAGTTGTTACCAGACAGACAGACAAACAGACAGACAAACCGAGTGAAAATAATACCCGTCCCCGAGCCCCTTCGGGGCTGGGACGGGTAATTAACGTAGGTCCTTGGGTGAGGAGTTTAGCTTCTGTCGAGTGTAAGATGCTCTGCCTATACTTTTACCCTCACTCATACAAAAACCACACATTTCACAGCCAAGGTACAGTGAAAAATATGGTGGAAAAATACGACCACCAAAATGATTCTGGTGATTCACTTTTATAAAACGGTTTAACTGGGCCTCGATGCATAAACAAACATAATTGCCCGTCATAACTAAAACAAATAATTAATTCCCTGTCAAACTATGACTTCTTTCTGCAGGATAGGCTCGAAAAGGGGAGTTTAGAGTCTTCCTTTGTCTCTTGCTCTTTACGCAAAAATAAATCATAGTTTATGACATGGCAAAAGAACCTAAGTGTGATGGTGAATCCTAACTCTGGACCAAACCGAGGGTATCGTCGCTCACATTTCTCGTACTGAAAAGGGTAATACTTTCTTCGTGCCAACTATGCCGATACTAAAATGGAAAAGGAACATATGAGAGAGTACAGAGGTCAGACAGGTATAAATAATTTGGTATGTAAGAGGCTTTTGAAAGCGTCCCTTTCTAAGCCGACGATTATACGAGGTCACAGTATATTTGAAGGAGTTACAAGGTTATAAAAGGCATAAAAGAGAATGAAGAGAACACTAAGGTGACATAGGAAAAAAAAAAAATCTCCAAGGAACAGATGTTAAAACTTCTTTCTTTAGCCGACAGGAATGCGGTCCTTGGGTCGTGCTGTCGTTAGCACTGAACCTCCCTAGCATCTCTTCCTTAGTAGTTATTTCTGCCTAGGCCGATGTCGCATCAATAGTGTAGGCCATGATATTTACGTTGACTACAGCATGTTCACCCTAATAATATAAAAGACACAGCGAATAATATTGACCGGAAAATATATATATATATATATATATATATATATATATATATATATATATATATATATATATATATATATCGCCGATGAAAAGGTGCTAGATATCTCGATGAAAATAAAACATTATCACACTGAGAGAATTACAGAAGTATAAAAACCATACAAACGTTATCCTGAGAAACTAAATCGCTAAGAAAGAGGTGTTAGAGAGCCTCCTAAGCCATAAGAATACTGTACATGCCTTACTATCGAGCCTTGGACCCGCCGAGAGCCTTGTTCCGTCGCCAATTACCAGCCAGCTCCCTGTTGCTGTCGCCGCCCCCTCGCTGGGCTGTCGCTTCCCCTGTCCCCACACCTCACCACGCCACCTCCCCCTTTCCCCCCCATATCCCTTCCTGCCACCGCTCCCCTTTCCCCCCCATATCCCTTCCTGCCACCGCTCCCCTTTCCCTCCCTCACATATCCCGTAATGCCTCCTCTCCCCCCTCCCCCTCCCCCTCCCATCCTTCCCTGCCTTCCTCCTATTTCTCACTTCTCTTCACCTCTTCTCTCCGCTCCTCTCAGGACGCTTGGAAAAATTTTGTTTTCTTGTTTTGGTTTGTTATTTATATTTATGGTCTGCCTTTGATATGTTTAATTTTTCCTGCCTCCCTTGTCACCTGCTTTCGCGAATTCCCCCCCCCCTCTCTCTCTCTCTCTCTTGCACAGAAACCTTGAGGAAATTTTAGGCTTCCTTGTTACCCTTCCTTAATTATTTCTGGCTACTTTTTTTTACGCCTAATTTTCTTTTCTCTTTACCTCCATTGTTCTCCCTGTCTCCCATCTCACCTCTCTTCACTTCTATCTCCTCACTCCCCCTCTCCTCTCTCCCAGCACCTCGCCTCGATAAATTCTCCCTCCTCATTCACCTTTCTTTGCCTCGCTCCTCTCAGTAATCTTGGAAGTATCATCATCATCACTGTTATGCCACCTTATTCAGTTCTGAATCTTGTTTCCTTATGGGAAATTTCATATTTAGATATTTTATTTATTTTTATTCGTATCTATTCAGTGCCTTTATTTTTTTTTTCCTTACTCTTCTTCCTTCTTACCATCTTGACCTTCTGTTTTATCGATCTGCGATAGCATTCTATTTACCTCCTATTCACATCCTCGTCTCTCAATTGTTGTATGTGCAGTATATATGTATCTGAACACCCGGTTTTCACATGCCTGAAATTGGAGGACAGCTGTAATGTACACACTTAAACATTTGTCCCGAAGGGCAACTGATTTATATGGAGCTGGGTTCACCACTTTCTGCAACTGGTGAAGTGACCCTGTAATGCTTCATGCATGGATATAAACGCGAAAGACTTGGAGTTCAGGAAATGAGGAGGGCATGTGGAATAGTATTGCTGTGATTGTGTGAGTGAGAGAGTATGAATATATCATCGAGAGAACCTCAACAGAGTGTACATGTGGGATAACATGAAAGGAAATATTACTGTACCACCTTAAATGTCTGCCTCCTGTGGAATTGGACCTAGGTCAAAGAATTATTGGTAAACGAACTCGCTACCCTTCGACCGTAAGCGCCCATCCTTAATTTTGGCTCTTCCCCCCCCCCCCTTAACTGCCTCGTCTCACTTCTCCTTACCTCTCTTCTCTGCTTGCAGAATTCTTGGTGAAATATTTAACTTCTTCGTCATATATCCTTCTTAATTTCTGATCCACAGTCGTATTTTTTGCATCTCCCCCCCCCCCTCTTCTCTTACGTCTCAGCGCCTTTCCTTTGTACTCTCACATTTCTCAAAGGATTTTTTTAGTTTTTTTCCTTTTGATTTCAACGTCTCTTTCTTGCATATATTCTCCTTTTCCCAACCTCTTCACTGCTATAAAAACAACCATGAGAAATTCTTAAATTATCGTGCTATTTTCCCTTTTAATTAGTGGTTCCCCATAATTACATTTCTTGTGTTTGAGCTCTCCATCTACTACTTCATCCTCTCTCTCTCTCTCTCTCTCTCTCTCTCTCTCTGTTGCCTGTTTAATTTTGGCTTTTCTTTACCTCTCCACTGCTCCCTGAAACCATGGTCTGAAACCATGGTAAGTTTTAATCTTTCCTGCTACGTCTTTCAATTAATCTGGTCCCTCTTTCTTACCTTTTCTCATGTCGATGGTTTCTCAACTCTCACTTAAACTCCAGTCGCTCTGCTTGCTATAAATACCTCACCACAATCATCATATTCTTTCATCCTCTTAATCTCAGTTTCTTTACCCAGAGAATCCTCGGAACCAGATTACAAGTTCTTTTCTTGTATCCCGGGGGAGAGGGGAGAAAGAGAAATAACACCACCCATGCATTCCCTTAGTAGGTACTGTAAATGGACGTGATGGAGAGAGAGAGACCCCTTAAGGTGATGTGCAGATGCCAGTTATACAAACGTTTTTCAGTTCCCTCCCTATCCCCGAAAGGAGGTTGGTGGATGCAAAAGAAAAGCAACTCCACCGATTTCACGTTCAAATGAGTCTTGGGTCACACCGGCTATGCTACTGTAAATGGTGAATTAAATCAGCACATGCACGGGAACTAAAAACTATATTGTTGTACTCGCATCCTGCATCGCAAGGATTATCGTACCTCTCATGATAAAGCGGGGGGAGAAGACACAGAAAGGGGGAGATAGAAATATTAAGTACTTTTTAGTGTTATTTTCATGTAATTTCCGTTGTCTATCCTCATTTTTTTTTATTTCACTTTTTTTCACTTTACTTCCTTTCTCATTTGCATACTAATATTTCTTATTAAATTTTCCCCCTTCTCGCTTCCTCTTTCTCATCTCTTCCGTTCTTATCTTTTTCCTCTTTTTCTGATCTATTTTGCTTTTCCCTGGAAGTTACATTACCAATTACTGACATTTTCTTGTTTCCTTTTTCTTTTTCCTTTCAAATTCGTGTTTTCTGTCCCTTTATTACTGTTTCCTTTAATTTTTCACTTTCTTTTTTTTCGATCGCCCCAAACTACAGTGTATTCGTTACCCATCCACTATTTTCTTCTCTCAACTTTTCTTTTCCCTCCCATTTCGGCTTTTCGTCTCATTCCTCCTCTTCCACTTCCTCCTCCTCCTCCTCTTCCTAATTTAATTCGTCTTTTCATTTTTCCTCCCCCTCTTTTTCTTTCCCTTTTCTTCTCCCCCTTTTCTTTCACACAGGACCCTCGGCGTCTCCTTACTTTCTCGTCTATGTAATTTGTGTCCACTTTCTTATCCTTTTTCCCCTCGTTTCTTCATTCTCGTCCCTCCTCCCCTCATTCTTTTCTTCTCCGCATCGCTTTGTTCCGTTCTCTTTTTCTTCCTCTTTCATTTCCTCCTCCTTCCGTGTCCCGACAATTCCTTTTTCATTTTTGGGTCTCTCTCTCTCTCTCTCTCTCTCATAATTCTTCCTGCACACACTTCCTTCCTTCGTTGTTTTTCTTTCCATTCATTCTCTCTTCTGTTTCTCTAATCAATCATTATTATCCTTTCCGCTTCCCTGTTTCCTTTCATCATTCTATGGGTATCTTTCATATCTCTCACTTGATGGAGCACTTATCCTCTTAATTAACATCTTTCACTATCTTTATTACGCCAATTTTTCTATAAATGACTGGCGTAGCTTTTACTCCCCATACAACCAATCTTCTTTTTTCTCGTTTAATTTCTACTTCTTCTTCGGCATCATCATCATCATCTACGGCATCAGCATCGTCATCGTCATCATCATCATCATCATCATCATCATCATCATCATCATCATCTTTTTCTTTCATCTTTCTCCCCTTACAATTATTTAGCATATCAAAAACGATGAAACTTATTTATTGTTGCTGATTTTTTTTTCTGCTTTTTGCAGTATCGTCTTGTTCTGTCTGATAAAAATGATCTCGCCTTCGTACCTTTACTTACTTTCTATTTTTGGATGACACTCTCTCTCTCTCTCTCTCTCTCTCTCTCTCTCTCTTGTGCTTCTTCAACACGAGAACATACTTTTCACTGTATCCTCTCTATCATAAACTAATGCATTCATCTTAGAAGAGTCTTTTTTGACCTGTCTGATCAATTTCAAATCCCCATCTACTAAACCCTTCAACATCTAATGAACATCTAGTCCACCATGGCTTTCAACATCAGCCTCATCAAATCTCATCAACTAAGGCCGTCAACATCTAATCAACTTTAATCTACCACGACTCTTATCTTCTTCACACCGAGGACGTCTTATAACCCTTTATTTGTGTTTTCCCTTGATTTTATTCAGTAAAGAAAGCGCCCCAAGCAGTGAACATGGTAATGAAAGTTACATCTATCCCTTTCAGTTCTAAAAATTTTCCTGGCCTTAATACGATTGTCTGGGAATGGCGAAATAAATAAATAAAGGATTAAAAGCAATATGCAAATGTTTATGTCAAAGTACTTTTATTATGCCACTTTCGAATTTTCCACAACTTATTATTCACTGCCTGATCTGAGCATACGTATAGATAATTATGTAAGCAGGCGCGTCAAATGAAACAACGTTAATAATGAGTTTTTTTTTATACATGATGTAGGTTTACCCAGGACAGTTCTTTTTCGTGGATCTGGTGAAGAGTTACGGTACAAAACTGATAAATGATAGTTGAAATATACAGAGGGCCCGACGTAAAATTAATCTTAACCTCTTAGATGGCGTACGTTATGTTTATGTTATTCCAGATGCTACCAACTGTTACCCATCAAGACAGGACATTGTAGGAAAGGGTTAACGAAGGATGTATCTAACCCCAAGTTCCAAATGTCTTAACTAAGAAAATCGTCTAGTGATAGCACGATTAAAAAAAAAAAAAATCACTGGACTGAAGCGGTTAACATCATCCCTACCTAATCCCATCTCTGCGGGATTTACTCTAAGCAGAATATAATCGTCCAGAAAATGAAGACCTCGCACTGAAAGGTTACATAAAAGCTTCAGAATAGGTTAAATAATAATACATTTTCTCAACTGAGGGGATGAATAACTCAATAGCTCATGGTGCATAAGACTGGATTAGATTCAGGATATTCTAAAATTTAAACTTCTCTACAGGTGACTTAGAGTATGTCAGAATCATACCTACCCAGAATGAGAGGTACAGGGGAGGTCAATAATCCGTTTACATGGGCTTGGAACCGTGTCAGACCCTAATGAGACCCTGCTAACCTAATCACTGACAATCACGTAGTTAGAATTTCGCTTCAATAGTTCGGAACTGCGTACGGCCTAAGCAATTATTGAAAATGACTATATAATCAGATTCAGAGTGCTATTCCTAGTTTATTTTCAGCTTCCGACTTATGCAGAAGTTAAACAACGTATTTCGAGTATACAGTATATTCCTTGTCATAAAATACTCAGCTACTTGTATTCTCCCTGCTCCTACTCGTCCCATACATAATTTCTCTATTCTTTTTCATTAATATAACAGTTACTTTTTATTAGCTCCTCATTTTGTCGTCATTCGTCAATTTTCAGGTGTCCCTGCCCTCCTATTTTATTTATTCATTTAATTTTTTTTTTTTTTTTTTTTTTTTTTTTTTTTTTTTTTACTGAACACCCTCCCTCTTCCTCTCTCTCTCTCTCTCTCTCTCTCTCATAGCTCTACCGATCATCCCCTACTTCACCACCACCCTTCCTTCCGTATTAGCCTTCATTATCTCCCTCTTGTCTCCTCTCCTTGCATCTCCCATATCATTTCTTCTTTCTCTATTACCTCCTCCATTTTTCCTCATCGTTTCTCCCACCCTCTTTTACCCCTTCCATAATCGGTCTTCCACTATATCCACGCATTCTCTCTCACTTGACCTCAGCCTCTCCTAACCCTTCCGTTCCCAAATTCCCATACCTCGTCCCTTCAACTCGTCAGCCCCAGAACATTAATACTAATGACTAATAATGCACCCCAGCGCGCTAAAGGCGAGAGCAGCGTATTCCTTCGTCTGTTTTTTGTTCCTTTATTTGTTTCATTATATATGTACTGTATATGTATGTATGTATGTATCTATCTATCTGAGTGTGTGTGTGTGTGTGTGTGTGTGTGTGTGTGTGTGTGTGTGTGTGTGTGTGTGTGTGTGTGTGTGTGACAACACAAAGTTTTTATCTACTAAGAACCAAAATTGGCGTTAGGGCTGAAGGTCAACCAAGGATGGAAGATTCTATTTTGACCACAGGTTAAAGGTTAAAGTCCCGAGCCAAGCTCAACTCAAGCAGTTATGATCCGACCTGAACCAAAGTTGGTGGATGGCGTGAGGATCAGGCAAGAATGAGGCAATTTTACTTTGACAGCAATCAGTCCATGGCCTGGGTCACAGTGGAAGGTCAAATATTACATCATCACACCAGTTGTAAGGCACCGGAGTTGTTTTATACGTGCTCTTTTTTGTCTGCTCATTTTTCTGCTACCAGACGATTTCAGTTAGCTTATAGAGCATCCTTGTAGTGAAATGGTTAATGAAGAATATTACCTAACTATTCCAGTTCCAAAGTAATTCCAAACAGGAAAAAAAAGACATGGTTCGAAGAATGAAACAACTGCTATGGGCTGAACAAAACCGCTTGATGTTGGCTGGAATACAATACAATTCTATGTTTACGGAATTTACAGGTAAAACATTAAAACCGCAATTAACTTTTCACTAGGCTAAGGTCTTTTGAGGTGAAGATAAGAGCCTGATGTTAGCCGGAAAAACGTAAAGTTGATATTTCTCTCTCTCTCTCTCTCTCTCTCTCTCTCTCTCTCTCTCTCTCACCGACATCTCAACTGTGACATCCGTTCGCTGCCCGGGTTCACATCACGCCTCTAAGTACTTCCCTTTCTGCTTAATCTGATAAACAGTCTCTCTTTTCCTCACGAGTCGCGCTGATATGAATCGGTGTCAACTCACGCCTCCCGCAGAAGAGAATTAACATACACACTCTCTCTCTCTCTCTCTCTCTCTCTCTCTCTCTCTCGTGTGTGTGTGTGTGTGTGTGTGTGTGTGTGTGTGTGTGTGTGTGTCACTACCAGGCGATTTTACTCAGCTGGGGAAAGACCTTACAATCGGAATGGGTTAAATATTGCGCTATCGTTTAACTCAATCGCTACTTTGAGGATCTCCTAAATTAACTAATGTATTTGGCGGTGGGAAGACTTGATATATATAAAAGACCTCACTGAATGGGCCATTTTTGGACTTGAAAAATATAAATCACTTACTTTCAACGTATAATTATGCGCAGTGGTGTGATAAACAATAAGGCAGCAAAGAGGTGACTGTCAGCGACTTTGGAATTTCTTTTGGTGCTGAGGTATGGCACACATCTCCCTGGATATCGATATACAGTATTTAGACATTCACATTTAAATATGTTCATATTTTCCAGCCGCGTTGTAGAAGTGTTTGATTCAGATT
>NC_137021.1:12990000-13037500 GCF_032717465.1 Coenobita brevimanus
ATACAGTCGTTCCCAGATATTTACAGTTTTCTACCTTCTTCACCACATTATTCCCAATTACACAATCGATTTGGTTCTCCACGTTCATATTAATAATTTCAGTCTTTCCACAATTTATTACCAATCCCACTCTTTCTCCTTCCTCCACCAAACAATCAAGCACCCTCTGCATCTCGTAAATACTTCCACAAATCAGTACAATATCATCAGCATAGTCCAAATCCATCAGCTTCTTATTTTCTTTCCAATTAATTCCTACACCTGTTCTCCTTACAACCTTTCTCATAAGATAATCCATAACCAAAACAAACAGCAATGGCGAAAGAACTCCTCCTTGAATCACGCCTGACCTACCTTCAAATGGATCACTCAAAGAACCACCCACCATTACCTTACAAAAAGTACCTTCACGCAGGCTTCTAAAAATATTTACAAACTTTTCTGGTATACCATAGAATCTCATAATTTTCAACATAGCTCCACATGAAACACTATCAAACGCCTTTTCAAAATCCACAAAACACAAACTAAGTGGCATTTTCATCTCGTTAGCTTGTTGCATTAGATGCCTTACAATAAAAATCTGATCATTACAGCTTCAACCCTTTCTAAATCCCGCTTGTTCTTCTCTTAAAAGTGTATCAATTACTGGCTCTATTTTGTTCAACAAGATTTTGGAAAAGACTTTTGCAACTACAGGTGTCAAAGTTATCCCCCTCCAATTGCCACAAACACTTAATTCTCCTTTTTTTTTTTGTATTTTTATAATCACTCCATTGTTCCACTCTTCTGTAATTCCACCATTATCCCAAGCCACATCAAAATAATAATAATAATAATAATAATCACCCTGATCCTAACCCTATTCCCGCTGCTGTAAACCGGGTTGGAAGGATCAGCTAACATTAAAGTGCAGCAAGGAAAACACAAACACAGAGCAGTAAAAGGGGAGCTCAGTGTAGTATAAAATGCCATCTAACCCAGAGCTGTAAATAAGGTTCTCATAAATGGATGGTTGAAAATGGTAAATGTTCCACCATAAAAAATAAATATGACTCATCAATTCCCTGCTACTGTTGCACATGTGAGCAATACTATGAGGAATAACAAGTTACGACGCTCATAAGCTTCTGTGTCCCTTGTGGTATGTCGTTTTGGGAACTGTACACTTGTGTAACATTTATACCCACGAGCACATATTGCGGCAGTGTTATGTTTTGCTCGGCGCGCGCATGTGTGGACAAAATAACTCAAACGTTTTAACCAGACTTTAACCAAACTTGATTGATGGGGTGACGGTGTGCCAAGGAGGTGACCATTATTTTACTGAACAGGTCAAAGGTCATAGCCAAAGTACAAGGCCTTTAGCCGATTCAGACAAAACTGTGGAATAATTGCGGGGTAAGGCGAGAACGAATGAGTCGATTCTGAGGACCATAAGTCAGAGTTCGTCAAAGAGCAACTTTTTTTTTTTTTTTTTTTTTTTTTAAAGACGTGTCCCCTTTTTTCGATAAGGGCTAAGACGTTGCCCCTGGGTGGAGGACTTTGGTTTTGGAATGTGTAGCACTTTATGACTGGATGCCCTTCCTGACGTCTACCAATGACCTTTGGGTGGACTCGAACCTCCGAACCTTCGGTCAGGGCGCTCTAACAGAGAGAGAGAGAGAGAGAGAGAGAGAGAGAGAGAGAGAGAGAGAGAGAGAGAGAGCACCCCGAACTGATTTCCACCAAACTTGGTGGGAAGACTGAGGGTCAGCAAAGAGCTTGACATATTCTTCTGGGGAACAACAGATCAAAGGTGAAGGCCACATGACACGATCAACAAACAACTCTTACCGATCTGACCTAGGGTACGGATGAAGGGATACGATATTGAGAAAAACTAATCAAATGTCAAGTTCATAGAGTTACAGCAAAGGTAAAATGTAACATGGCAAGGTCAATATCTACAGTTTCATCAGTTATGACGAAACTGTGTGGAATGTTTGATGGTATGGCAAGGACAAAGGGAGTCATATTTTAGAACAATCGGGGAAAGGTCAGGGTCACATGGCAAGGTCAAAGTTCGACCTGTGTGTGTGTGTGTGTGTGTGTGTGTGTGTGTGTGTGTGTGTGTGTGTGTGTGTGTGTGTGTGTGTGTGTGTGTGTGTGTGTGTGTGTGTGTGTGTGTGTGTGTGTGTGAACATAACACCTACGGCAGTTTCAATATGATTTCGAACAAACTTAGTGGACGGGTTGACGGTCGGTCAACCGACTGATGTATTGTTTTCCAGAACATTAGGGTAAAGGCCAGGCTCACATGCGGTTTCAAGTTAAACAGCTTTCCCCGAGCACACCAAATTTGGGGGAAGTGTTCAGGTAAGGCAAGGATGAAGGGATCTGATTATAAGGTTAAGGTCACAGGACATGCTAATTATTCAACTACAAAGATCAAACAATTTTAATTTAGTTTCAAACAAGAGATTCGATTATTGAGAACACCATGTCAAAGGTCAAGGTCACAGGATTAGGTCAACTCAGTTTTGATCTGATTTGGACCAAACTTGGTGGAGGGGTTACGGTAAGACAAGAATGAAGTAATTCGGTTTTGAGAACAAATGATCAAAGTAAATGCAATACGGTTAAGTCAAAAGCCCGACCCTTAGAGTCAACTGTAAGGAAAGCGTATTGTCCGCTGCTGTTTCTTTCTTCCTTTTTTAAGTAAATCAACAAATTTTTCACACTATTTCTAAGCAAATCTATCTATCTCATTCGGCAACTAGCTAACCTCACTTACACAGCTCAAAAATACATAAGTTGCATAAAACGTACATCAGCAATCCATTAACAATCACTGACATACTCCTTCATGCATAAATACTTACTGACATTCACCTTATACATGGAGTTATTCATTTTCATTCCGGTTTATTACCACACTCACGAACATACTCCTTCATACATTGATGCATATTGATACTGACGTTATACGTGGAGTTATATTTTCATTCCTATATATTATCAAGATTCACGGAGACGGTAACAGCTGGCACCCAATTTTCCCCCCGCAAGGTGCAGGGAACACAGGCTAGGCTACCGTAGTTCAAGATATTGGAGACGCGACCGGTTTACCCCACCCTAATGGCATTGCGTGATCGAAAAGCCCCTAGTTGCCTCTAAGGGATTCGAATCGATGTGCAGTGCACCCGAACTTCACCCCAATATCGTAAGCCCTCACATAAATCGGGTTATCTATACACCATTCACATAACACTTCGTCACATCCAAGCTCCAGCCACCACAAGCACACTATCAACGTCCACCACACACTTCCCACTCGATCCGCACACTTCACCATTAACCCCTTCAACCCCATGATGTCCTTTTCATTTTATTTTTGCCTAAGCTACATAAAATAGTACGTAAATTGAAAGAATGAATAAAAAGCATGGGCAACGCTAAGGTGTTGCAACTCTCCATCTGACCCAGCACATACCCCCACACCTCCCTACATACCTAACTAGCGCATAACGGCCCTCACCCCCACCCCCTCTGTATAACACAGATACATTAAAACTTTTAAAAAATCAGTGATACGGAATAGGGATGTGTGATAGGAAGTAAAAAACCCCACAGCCATCACCACTATCACCATCACCACAATCATCATCGCAACCACCACCACAACCACCACGATCATCACTAACCACCACCACCACCACGATCATCACTAACCACCACCACCACCACCACCACCACCTCACCACCACCACCGTCACCACCACCATAATCATCACTACCACCACCACCATCACTACCACCACCACCACCACCACCATCATCATCATCACCACCACCATCAACGCTATGCTGTTGCAACCCTCCATCTGACCAAGCACATACTCCCCCACCTCCCTGCACACCTAATCAGGCGCAAAACGGCCCTCCCCTCACCCTCCTTCCCTCTGTTAACACGGACAGCAGGTCGCAATGAAAAATGAAAATTATTTTCTTTTACTTCATTATTTTCAAATCCTACTTAAGGCACAGCATTCTACCAATGAAATGGCACCAGTTCACTATAAGACAAATAACTACGTGAAATTTCATGACTATAGTCACTTGTACTAGTGAATACTTTTTGATTTGTGGCTTCAGACTGCTTGGTAAGGTCACACTGAAATCTGAGAAATTTTATTTATAAATAATACACTTGAGGCACAACATTCTATCAAAAGGCACCCTCCTCTGACTTTGTCAGGTGGAGAGTTATGATATATTCAAGCTGAAGGCTTAATCACGTTTTCCCAACTTCAGTTATAACCACAGTCACACACCCTAACCAAACATTTCTACCACGCCTGTATACTCAAACCCCACACTATCAGACACACATTTCCACCAGAACTATACACTTCCACCTCAACAATGCACTACCACTACGACCACACTTTACCGCCACAGAGATAGTAGCTACAAAATTATCGGCGAACTTTTCCAGTCAAATGAAACAAAGCATATTCTTTAACAGTCTTCTGGAAATGTGGAACAAACAGTTGAGCAATATGTTTGGACATGTGGAGAGGATGAGGGATGATAATTGGGTGAGGAAAGTGAGAAGTGTTAATACTGGGGGTGGGGTTATGAGGGGTAGACCGAGAAAGACATGGGACGAGGTCATTAAGTGTGAACTCAGGGTTAAGGGACTGAACATGGAGGCTGCAATGGATCGTGCAGCATGGAGAGCCGCCATTAGGTAACCAAGGCCGACACATGCAAGCATGTTGGAGCCTTTAAAAAAGAAACGATGTCAGAATGTGATACAGTAATAACATTAAAAAGTTGCTTGGATAAATTTCTAGTTTCTAATTCCCAGATAACCATATTCAGATTTAAAAAAAATTATGGAGAAAACAGCAAGACTGCAACATCGCTAAGCAAGCAATGGTACTTTCCCCTTAAAGAGTAAGTTAATGTGGAATATAGCTTCCCATTTATTCTTTCCTACACAATTTCCATTACTGTTATTCTATACTGCATGGTGGTCCTCATTTTTTTTCTGCCGGCTTCGGTTACAGGGTTTGATGGACGAAGGAAGAATTAATGCTTTACTCTCCTAATCTTAAACTCATTGAATTAGACATACATAACTGTTTTCTGTAGCACACAGCCTCGAAAGGACAATTAGGTCTGCTGATGCTTCCTTTTCTCTGCGTTCTCTCTCTCTCTCTCTCTCTCACACACACACACACACACACAATTTCAAGCACAAGCACACCCGAAGCCGCACGAATTCCTCCGTCGCAGCCTGACAGAGTGCGGGTGCAGGACTGAGGCGCCTCCAAATTAATCTTGATACCTCGAGAGTCGGCTGGGGCTTCGAGGCTTCATTATCTCGCTTTAAACCTTTCTCTCGGAACCTCGGGGCCTCATTTAAACCTTTCCCTCAGAACCTCTCGGGGCTCCAAGTTCAATCACTCTTCCTTTAACTTTAAAGAAGAGCCAATACTGGGGAAAGTCGGGGTCCATTACTGACGGGGGCGATGACTGGGGGATATCGCTTGTCGGAGGTTCCGTGGGTGAGGTTGTGGATGTGAGGGTGGGGTGGATGTGAGGGTGGGGTGGGAGTGGGAGTAGGGGTGGGCATTGGGGTGTGTGAGTGTGGGTGAGGGTTTGGGGTGTAAGTGCGGATTTTGGGTGTAAGTGCGGATTTTGGGTGTAAGTGCGGATTTTGGGTGTAAGTGCGGATTTTGGGTGTAAGTGCGGATTTTGGGTGAAGGTGGGGATTCTGGGTGCGGGCGTGGGTGTACGGTTAGGCGATGACAGAAATTAGATCTTCAGGGACTGCAAGGGCGTGGGGGTGGACGTGGATGTGGGTGTGGATGTGGGTGCGGTGTGGGAATGGCTTACAGTAAGAGTGGGTGTCCATTACTCAAGCAGGGAAATTATCTTGTCGAGGGCTGTGGTGTGGGTATGGGTGTCTGGATTTATGGATGTGGTTGTGGGTATGGGTGTCGGTATGGGTGTGGGTATGGGTGTCGGTATGGGTGTGGGTATGGGTGTCGGTATGGGTGTGGGTATGGGTGTCGGTATGGGTATGGGTGTCGGTATGGGTGTGGGTGTGGGTGTGGGTGTGGGTATGGGTGTGGGTATGGGTGTGGGTATGGGTGTGGGTGTAGGTATGGGTGTGGGTGTAGGTGTACTGTAAAGGTGTAGGTGTGGATATGTGCGTGGATGAGTGTGGATGTGTGTGTGTGTGTGTGTGTGTGTGTGTGTGTGTGTGTGTGTGTGTGTGTGTGTGTGTGTGTGTGTGTGTGTGTGTGTGTGTGTGTGTGTGTGTGTAATTCACCGGGTCGGTCAGGATCACTTGATGGTCGTGATCGTCAGCTTTTACCCTCCCGGAAAGGAGCGAGCTCATATAGTCCGATCTAAGGGCAAGGCTGTAACCTTCACAAACGCACACACCCATTCCCTTGCTCAAGGGGGACAGTAACCACCCACTTCGTCAGTGAAACTTTTCGCAACCTGAGCGAGGTGCGAACTCCCGTCTACCAGATGGCAAGCGAGAACGTTACCACTGTACCAGCGAGCGGTGTGTGTGTGTGTGTGTGTGTGTGTGTGTGTGTGTGTGTGTGTGTGTGTGTGTGTGTGTGTGTGTGTGTGTGTGTGTGTGTGTGTGTGTGTGTGTGTGTGTGTGTGTGTGTGTGTGTGTGTGTGTGTGTGTGTGTGTGTGTGTGTGTGTGTGTGTGTGTGTGTGTGTGTGTGTGTGTGTGTGTGTGTGTGTGTGTGTGTGTGTGTGTGTGTGTGTGTGTGTGTGTGTGTGTGTGTGTGTGTGTGTGTGTGTGTGTGTGTGTGTGTGTGTGTGTGTGTGTGTGTGTGTGGACAAAAGCGAGTAGAACTGTCAAACGTGGTAAAATATACGCAGTTATATTTCCCTCCCCATCATCATTTTCTGCGTCGACATTTTAGAATGAGAATCAGCTTACAAATTAACTCCCGCAGCAGTCTGCATGTTTTCAACTCTGTCTTAATGTTAGCGTGTGTCGGTTCATCTATAAATGATGTTAACTTGGGTATTCTTCTTCTCTCTCTTCTTTTTCAATGTTCTTCCTTCATGAATAAAGGTGAAAAAAAAAAAAATGATGAACAAGAGGTGTGGGTAAAATTAAAGAATGTACCCTGAATTCATATCAGTATCATCCAATCTCACTTCACACCGAAGAAATGGGCTACGGTAGGATCCATACAAAAAGAAACCAAACACACACAAATGCGAGGAATAATCAACGTGCTCAGTGAAATGGGCCACGCAATCATTATGTCATCGATGCCTTCTACATCTCGGGTCCACGTCATCAAGGAAAAAAAAAAATCTGTCATGTATTTTTCCATCAGATGCGGTACACTTACACTTGCAGGAGAGTCATTCTCTCAGCTACTGTCCTTTTTACCTTGACCTGGTTCAGATCTTTGTCTTTCGCGGCCTATTTCAAACGGCGCAGTAGCCGAATAAGACAGTACCACGGCTCTACATCCCTTCTGCAGCAATTCAAGACTAGTTTCCTATTGTAGTGTTTATCTCTTGTTATAACTCAGTAATAAAGATAGAGGGATTGCGACTTCAGGCCAAATTCAAGTGATAAAGGGTATACCAATTTAAAATGGGCTGCATCCCTAGTCATATGCACCTCCAAACACGTGCCATTTATTCATTTCAATCTCTTGTCAATCCCTTAGATTAGCCAACTTCCATACATCGCACTCTCATACTCATTTACCAAATCCATCCATCTACTCCGTCATCATGCCTTCTTCCATCCCACTCACATACCCTTATCAACACCTACTCCCCCATCACGCCTTCTTCGATCACACTCACATACCCTTTTCAACACCCTACTGATATCCATCTTGGCACACTCCTCTTTCCTTTGAACAACAGACTCCCTACTCCACATCTCTCACCAATCTCCTCGTTTCATATCCCATTCAGTCCACGCATGGATCACGTTCCCCATAACCCCTTCAGTACAACAACGCCTTCTTTTCACTCTTCCTGTCACCAGATGATTATTTCCAGAAAGGAGAGAGATACCTGGTCATGATGGTGTTAATGGAAACTGTTCTTATCCCTTTCACTATAAGACACACTTTAAAAGCTCTGGAGGTACAGTCACTCATAAAAGAAAAGACCCACCTGCGTTAAAGGAAATATAACTCGGGGTACTCAGTGTTGGTAACAGTGTATTTGACGTCAGCCATATGGGGGGATGAGGAGGGGTGTTTGAGAGGAGGGAGGAGTTAATCTGCACGAAACACTGCTTCGATCCACATTTCGAGTCAAACACACATTATATCTGACTTGTTATGTTGTCCTTCATACAAAATTAACTTTATGCTACAAGAACAAAGATCTTTCAGGTGATAACACAATCCCATACCCGAATCATTTATGCATTAATGTCGCACATGATGCAAATGAAACCCCCGGCCTCAAGGGTTAAATGAATGGGCTCGACACACTTAGAATGAACTTTGAATGAACTTCCCCCAAACGCAGCTTCACACCCCCACACCTGACGTCATTTACAGTGTTACCAGGACCGATATCATATTGGTTGAAAGGTGTCTTGGCCAGGGGGGTCGTTTCTTTTATGAGTGACTGTACAGTTAAAGAAATTACCCTCTTCTCAATTTCGTCTGAAGAAAATTTACAACGGGTGAAATGAAATGAAAACCCTATCTATACTAATGCGTGTTTCAGATGGTTCGACTCTCTTCGCTATACATTCGTCAAACCTTAGGAAGATAATGGAATTGGCAGGAGTGAAATAAATAGGATGTCATAGGATTTCATCGTTCTGAAATGGTTAACAGTACCATTCCTACTGTTCTCATTATTAACTTTTCACTCTCAAGCCTTACCAACGTCTCACACTAATGCACGTAGGTTAATATGGGCACACCCACACACCCACACACACACACACACACACACACACACACACACACACACACACACACACACACACACACACACACAGTCCTCCCGCAGCTCTTATACAGTACAATACACGGTGCTGATTCTCTTCAAGACTTCATAGCACCGCCCACCTTTCTACCTTGAGCCATCTGCACCTCATATCTTTTACATTATTCTCTCTCTCTCTCTCTCTCTCTCTCTCTCTCTCTCTCTCTCTCTCTCCGTGTACCAAAGAACTTAAACTCTATCACCAATGAAAATCTGTATTCAGTCACTAATACATTTCACTGCGTCATATCTCTCCATGACCGTACCTTCAATTCATATCTCTGCCCACAGACATTCACAAATCTCTAAACTGTTTGCAGTGAATATGTTCCTTAATAGCAGGCAACACGGCAAAATTAGGCCAAATATATTTTGCATACTCTAACCTTCACTAATCATCATCATCGTTCCTTCCCTTACATAATTCTTGTTCTGACCCCTCACATAACACCAATTACTGTACACAGCATACTGAAGAGCCATAAAGTCATATCACATCACTGTTGCACTTCAACAATAATAATGAATCCTTCGGTCAGACATCCACCTACTCTTACATATGCTGCAAAATCGTCAAAACTGTACAGCACGCCTCTCACTCTCCATGACCTCTAGTCTCTTAACGCAATGTTTCCAGGCATCTCGAAATTAACGGATCTTAAATTTAACTTTTTATATGTTCAATTTTCTTTGCAATGGACATAATTCTGCAGGCTCTCTACCTCGACGTCTTTCAGTGTGCAAAAAGTTTATACATTAATTTATACTGGTATATACTGTATATATTTACCTATGTATACTTACCTACTTAGGTATATCAGGATGGCTAGACATACCCACATATCTAATGTATATATATCTAACAGTCTAAAACTCATGACAACCCTCTCATGGCCGGGACAACTTTAGTATTTCATTCAAGTTACCGTCAGACTATTTTATTTGGCAGAGTGAGCATGGGAACCTCAGTGTGTAAATACTGCACCAATGACCCTCTCACACTAGGCGCAATTCCAACATGCTCTGTCAGCCACAGCCAGACTGCAGCTGTGAGTGAGTCCCAGGAACCAGAGTGCTAACAAAAGGGTCAGCCATGCCGTAAGTGTCAGTTCTTTGGCTACGGCGAGTCTGTATCTGCTTAACCAAAAGTCCGTCTTAAGGAGGAATATTATACCAAATTCTTTACCCTCGGCCAAAACGATAACCACGATATTTTTTAGCGTTTTTGGTGACCTTGGTTTCTCTTGGGCACAATAAAATCGCCTGACGTTAGCTGGAATATGAGGCCATGTAAGAAACTCGCAAGTCAACGAGGTCAAGAGGTCAGGTCAGGCGAGGCAGTGGCAAGAGCGAGGAATTCGCAAACATGGAGACACTGTCGCCAACACATTGAAAAATCCCTCTCTCTCTCTTTCTCTCTCGACAAAGTTTATTTTCCCCCTCTCCCTTGATTAAATTGCATTCCCCCTAGCGGCTGCGACCAAGGGGAAAACAATATATATATGAAAACTGCAAGGGAAATACGCATAAAAATAGTTCTTTGTCTGCCCACTTCAATAAGCTTGTTTTCAACCCCATACCGAAATGACAAATGATTTTTTCTCGTCCGTCATTCTCTTCATTTTAAAAATCCCCAAACCACGTAAGTAAATTAGACTTACCGCCGGTGATATCATATACGTACGATGGAAAAATTCTGATGGAAAATGATTTTTTTTTAATCCGCATTTTTACGTTATGAATGGTCGGAAATGTTCACCAGTTCTCACTTGCATATTTGTTTTAAAAAGTTTGATCTAATATATTCAGTTTCTTGAGTTCTAGGAGGCCTTTATTTATTTATTTAATTTATTTTTTGGCTACCGCGAAACGATTTAGCTTTCATAATACAGGATATCTCGCGTTAAGTAGTTATTGTTCTAACCAGAGACTAATCTAAATCTGAACCCTGTGGACTGCAGGCTCAATTTATCCATTACACCCCACCAATCTCCTTTTGGGGGATAGGGGAGGAGCTGGGGGACGCTTACACGGGAAGATGTGCCACCCACTTGTATCGGGACCACCGCGGTAAGGCGACTCTCTCTAACAGCAGCTGAGTGGGTTACCAAGTCTCCTTTAACCTTTTCAGCCTTAAGAAGTCTATATTATTTCATTCCTGCTACCGCCGGACAAAATTAATGAGTTTAGGAGAGACCACCTCTGACGCAGGAGACTGAGACTTGACTGACAGTGCAAACTTCCTTGTCATAATTTTATATATAGTGGAACTGGATTCTATTTGACAATCACATTCCACGTCACACATCGTCATTTATCTTCACCGTACGCGTCTGATGAGTGAATGGAGGTATGACCCATTTTCAGTGTGTAATTTGATAGCAGTTCACTATGTTTAATATCTCCCCTTTCCTCTTCCTGGATCCTAACCACTCTGTTTTAGTGGGGAAAAGATTTTGATGATGACGATGGCGATGATTCCTTCCTTGTTTCTCTCTCTCTCGTTTGTCTTATCTCCACCTTCATCTCTCTCGAAACCCTTACACTTGCCCATCTTATCACTAGTCCAACTAACTAGGCCTCATCTAGTCTCTCCCACTGCTACTGCACACTCTCTCTCTCTCTCTCTCTCTCATCCAACTATTCCTCACCTCATCCTTCCCCTGCTTCGGAGGCCGACCCTTAACCGCCCCCTCACTCATGCATAATACTGACCCACAAATGAAACGGATGTGCAGAATTTTGTGTGTGTGTGTGTGTGTGTGTGTGTGTGTGTGTGTGTGTGTGTGTGTGTGTGTGTGTGTAAACCCACTTGGAAACAGATACAACTTATTATGCAGTTATCAGGAAGTAAATGGGTATTCGGCACACACATATTTCCCCTGCTAAACAAAGGCTGGTTGAACAGGGCAGTGTATGGTGAAATGGGTCCCCTGTTTAACGTATGGGGATTATGCAGATGAGGTCGGCCACTCGTACATGCACGGCTAAACCAGTGGACGGTAATGGAACGGCCAAATACATATGAGGGTGCGGGTCTGTTGAACTAGGAGTATATTTATGATATGTCCACAATTGTCCTTCATATATTTATCGGTCTATCATCCAGTACTTTTAGGACCAACAGGAGCGCAGGGGCCCGAGGCTAGGCTACCGAGTCCCAACCTTTAAGGAGCGGGTAACCATCTTCTCTCTCCCCTGAGTTGCATTATGTGGGCATTAAACCCCAATCATTCCTTGGAGGTAAACCTTTACCGGCCACCTCCAGTTGGAATGCCCATCTCACTAGACCACCAGGCGTCATTTTAGCTACGCTATTACCAGCTACCGCAGCAAATGGCGTCTTCGTTTACAGGAAACCAACTGTCTTGTCACTCGGTGCAGAATTACCTGGAGGCAGCAAAAGGTAGCACATCATTGAGTGACTGCGCCCACATCTACCTACCACGCTGTATTTTGTGAACCGACGGGCACTGTATCACTGCATCCTGTTTACGTGTCTTAATCCGGAAATGTCTGCTACTCACTTCCCTGACCAGAATCCTTCCGACAAGCACACGCACACGCAGACACGCACGCACACACACACAAACACTCCTCCCCCACCTCTCTCTCTCTCTCCCCAACATTCCCACGCTCCAGCCAACCTTCCCTCCAGGCCCTCTTCCCTCTCCTTCCACACATAGGCTACTCTCTCCCTTCTTGTACCTGCTCCACATCCTTTATCTCAGTATGTCTTCTCCCAGTTTTCACCGCCCTCCTAAACTTCTTTTTCACAAGTCCTTTTTCTTCAAACCTCCCAATTCCTCTCGTGTTTTCTTTCCTCGTCCTTTGGTGATCATCATCCTGACCTTTTCAATCTAAATATGTGGTGAGGTAGTATTTAGAAACAAGTAAAGAGAAAGTACTAAACAGGAAGTACTATCAACAGCAACTCAGTGAAATGGGCCACATAATCATCGACATAGTCAAGTTATTGGAATCCTGGCTGCGTCTCACAGGTCAAACCATCTCCACGTATATTTTGTGATAATATCTTCTTAATGATTACCTACACCTGTTATCCTTCTTTTCCTTACTTCTCTTCTACCTTCAACCCATATAATTAGCCCTTTCTACCTTTTTCTTTTCATTATTTTGTATTCTTCACTATCCCTCGCCACTTCTATGATCCTCCTCCTTCTCTTCTCTCCCTCTCTCTCTCTCTCTCTCTCTCTCTCCCATCAATCCTTTTGGTACAGTACAACCTTCCCTCTAAAGTCTCTCGTTTTACTATATACATCCCTCTTCCTTCTTGTTTTTTCGTTCCTGTTCCCTCCTCTCACTCTCTTTCCTCCAGTTTTTCTTCTCCTGTTCCCCCGTTCCCTTTCTCTATTTTATTTCCACTCCATCTTCGCCTGATTCCCTGCTCCTTTTTCTCATCCCACTCCCTCTTTTACTGCCCCCTTTTCTTATTTCTAGCTTCTATCATTCGTTCCTCTACTACCCCTCTATAACCCTTCTCTCTTACTTCTACCTCATTCTCTTGTCTCATTTCTCTCTTCTGCAACTACCCCTTCCTCCCATTCTCTTCTCCCAAACTCCTGATCTTTCCTGCTTCCCCCTCTCCCCTCATTCTTTTCTCTCCTCTCTCTTTCCGCCTACTCCTGCCCTCTTTTTTTCCCCTCCCCTTCTTTTTTCTCTCTCTCTCTTTTCCGACACCTCCCTTATCCTCAGTCTGATCTATCTCATGCTTATTCTTTCTCTTCCTCAACCATTCCTTTCCCAACTCCCTCTTTTCTTTCCATTCCTGCTATTGCAACCTCCCCCCCTCTTTCTTCTCTCATACTTTTTCCTTCTATTCTCTCTCCCTTTCCTCTCCCACTCTTCAATCCTCTTGCTCATCTTCTTTTCCCTCTCTCTATTCCTCCTCCTCACCTTCCTTCCTTCAACCTCTCTCCGTACCTCCTTATCTCCAGTTGTGTGAGGGTTGGGTGGTGATGAGGAGTGACAGCGCCTGGGAGGATGGTCATCACCCCACCTTCCCATACCTAATGCCTCCCATTCCCTACGCCCCACACCCCCTCTCCATACGAGTACCTCCTCCTCCTCCTCACCCCATATCTACTGCCTCTCTTCCCACATATCCAGCTCCCCACCCCAAACTTCCCGACGCCTACCCCCTGCTTCCTCCCTCCCTATATACTCAATTTTTCTCCTCATACCTCCAGCCTCCCTCCCCATATTTTCTTCCTCCACTCCTATACCTTACATCCCCTATTCCGACACCTCCTCTCTCCTAACACCTCCTGTCCCCCGTCCACTCTACCTCTCACCCCCTCCCTATTTCAACCCCACTTCCCCTGCCTACCACCCCCACTCTCCTGATATGTCCTGTTCACCCTCTCTAAACTTCCCAGCAGCCCTCCCTCCCTCTATAAACCTCCTGTCCCCCCTCTCATTCCTTTCACTTTCCCTCCCTTCATACTTCCTGACCCCCACCCCTCCCCATACCACTATCCCCACCATCTTGTTTACATACGCCTTAATTGGCTGTTTCGTAACCTCTTCTTATCATTTGCAGAGACTCTTTTGTAGCATTTCTCATAATGTCTCGCTCTCCCGCCTCCCTCCCTCTCTCTCTCTCTCTCTCTCTCTCTCTCTCTCTCTCATTAGCGCTTACATTTCTCATAATTTCTCATTTTTTTCATCTGATTTTTCTGTTTTTCTAACACACACACACACACACACACACACACACACACACACACACACACACATTCTCTCTCTCTCTCTCTCTCTCTCTCTCTCTCTCATTAACGCTGACATTTCTCATTTTTTCATGACTTTTCTCTTTTTCTGTAACATTCAACCTCTCTCTCTCTCTCTCTCTCTCTCTCTCTCTCTCTCTCTCTCTCATACAGGTTGAGTTTTGGCTTCACGCTATTTTTTTAAACCTTTCCATCTTTTCATCAGCACTTTTTACCACTTTCTCATGCTGGTAATATTTTCATTTGCCTCACTAGTTTCCTTTCGTCTTTTATAATCCTTCGTTGCTCTCATTTGTAGTATTTCTCATGAGTGTCGCTGTGAGAAGTATTAGGTTTTTTGCATTTTTATCTCCATTTTTGGCAAGATTTCTAGTCACATCGCTTTCTCTCATACTGGCTGCTGTGTAATTATTTTGTCTACGCTCTTTTGTACTGTATCTTGTCTTTTCTTTTTATCCTTCTTCGTTCTATATTACAACATTTTTCATAAGTTCACCCTTTTACACACAGATAAATAGTTTTTTAATATACTAGCTTTTTCTTTTTTTGGCAGTGTCTTTTTTTCCCCTTCAGTCTCTCGCCGCATTTGTTATCAGTGTCGCCGTCTCTGTGTGTGTGTGTGTGTGTGTGTGTGTGTGTGTGTGTGTGTGTGTGTGTGTGTGTGTGTGTGTGTGTGTGTGTGTGTGTGTGTGTGTGTGTGTGTGTGTGTGTGTGTGTGTGTGTGTGTGTGTGTGTGTGTGTGTGTGTGTGTGTGTGTGTGTGTGTGTGTGTGTGTGTGTGTGTGTGTGTGTGTGTGTGTGTGTGTGTGTGTGTGTGTGTGTGTGTGTGTGTGTGTGTGTGTGTGTGTGTGTGTGTGTGTGTGTGTGTGTGTGTGTGTGTGTGTGTGTGTGTGATACAGGTGACCTTTCTTCTGTCAACTCTATTACCTAAGGTTTTTTCCCGCTCTTCATCCTCTTCTGCAAAATTATTCATGTAACTTTCATACAAATTACTTATCACTTTTCTACGAACTACACCATTTTTTTTTTAATCTTTTCGTTGTTCTCTTTCGCAACATTTCTCACCAGTATCGTTGTCTTACAGCTGACCTTCCACTTGCTTATTCATTTGTAACTCCTTTTCATTCAACGAACCCACACCTCTCCAATTTATACCGTCTCTACTTTCCTTCACAAGCTAACTCGCCTTTCCTTTCAGTCTTTTCTTATCATATTTTACTCTCACAGGCGTATTCACACACTTGTAATTGGCCTTCTGTCTGTATTACCACTGTCCACCCAACCATCCACAACTCTCCAGTTCTTTACTTCTACTTTCCTTTACAAATTGAGTGATCTAACGGTCCTTTTATCTACTTATCAACGGTATTTTGCTCACATTAATCGATCCACATACTAAACGTTTATTAACCTGTACACCCAGTGTCCACACAACCATTCACAGATCTACAATACGTATAAGACAAATGGCCGCATACTGAAACACAAATTGTGGCAATCCACATTTGTGCATTCAGTGCACTCCACAAGCGGATTCCACAATTTATCCATTTGCTTCGTCACGATTGTGGAATGAGGCGATAGATAATAAGATGGTACAAGAAGACTGGTTACATAGTACTTTATCAGATTATATGAATTGCTTCACCTATTCCCAGTAATTTTGGCATTCAAAGGCAGCACAAATGTGGCATCCCACAAATGAGGACACCACATTTAACCATATCAACTAGCGTCCGGTGCGATTCAAGGCATCCACATTTTTGTCTAAGCATATAACCATAAGTATTAGTTCCGTTCGCAGTCTTACTAGCCTTTCCTGTCACCCATTCCTTATCCTATTTACTTTCATTTCTACCCACAGACCCACTATTTATTTATAACTCCTAAACTATCCACTCGTTGTCCACACTTCTCCAATTCATATCACTGTGCCAAGTTTACCAGCCTTTCCTCTCATCGATTCCAAATCGCAGTTTACTCCTATAAGAGATATCCACTAAATCACTTGCCTACCCACCTGTACTTCCACTGTCCAAACAACCATCCACCCACTCACATTTCCATTATACTACTGTCTCTGCGAGTAAAAACACCCATCCACTGACCTCTCCTCTCGCTCCACCTGCTTACAAGCCGTTCCTTTCTTCCACTCCCTATCGTATTTTACTCCCAATCACCTCCCCACGGAATATCATCACTTGCTTCTCAACCTGTATTTACTCCCAGTTTTGCGTTTACAAGCAGGCTTCAGGCTTTGAGCAATATCTTTTAATTCATAACCTTTGCACTATAATTCCTGGATACACTCCACACCAAGTCTCCTACAATGAAGCTCGTCCAGTCGGGAAAAAAAAAAAAATCATATTGCTCGAAACCTAATGCCTACCTGTAAAATGTGGAGCAGGGGGAGACCGTATTTCCTGTGTTCAACCACTCATCCACATCACATCACGCCCTCTGGGATAAAACACCCACTGACCTACCACTTGCTCATCCACCTGTACGTCCACTGTCCAGCCAGCCAGCCACATCTCCATCATACCCCCGCCTCAGCCAATAAAAACACTCCAAGTGGTTTTTCCCTTCCACCCATACCAAAGGCCCCTACACGCCATGCCTCACATTCCGCCCCCGTTCGCTGCCTCTTAGCCGAGTTCCTGTGCCAGACTTCGGTTAGTATATACCAGGGATCTTAAAGCCATTCAATCCGGCGACATATTTTCCAACTCTTGTTACCTACAGACGATTTCATGATGTTCTGATGAGACTTTTCGCACTACAGGACGTTGACGTAGCCTTCATCAACCCCGACCCTTGTGTAGATCTGTCGAGTTAGATGCAGTCGTATATTAATGGCAAGAATAAAATAACAAAATATGTTACCATATTTACAAGGCTAAACACCTTGTAGGTTAAACATGTCTCCACAGCCGTTTACTATTACCAGTAACAGTTTTGTGTCGTATTTTTCTCTTTAATATTCTTAACTAATTTGCAAGATACACGTCCCCATAGCAGCCAATATTTTTCTATGTGGAGTCATTTTGTTCTGTCGCATTTTTCCCTTCGATACTCACTCCACGTGGGTTAAGAAGTGTTCTGTAGGCTCCAATACAACGATTTATAATATGCCCACTCGATCAGTTCAATGTTTTGCAACCCAATCCAGCTTTCAACACAGCGAATTATCTAAGAGTCCTCCCCTTCTCCCCCACCCACCCCTCCCACCGAGCCAATGTGAGGGAATGCAGCGGAACGTATGGGAGGGAGGGGGAAAAAACACATATGGTGCAACATATCTGAGATGGCATTCATTTCATTATGGAGGAAACGACACGACACACAGGGATGACGAGGAATGTGTGGGAGAATGGGAAGGAGTGGGAGTGTAGAGGCAAGATGGAGAGACTGGAGGAGAATGCGAGGTTGTGGAGGGTTGTGGAGAAAAGTGGGAGGGTTGTGGAGAAAAGTGGCAGGCTTGGAGAAAGAGACAGAGGGACTAGAAGGATGCAGGAGGAAGTGTGAGAAACTTGGGTAGTGTGACTGAGGGAGTAGTATGAGGAGGTGGAAGAAAGTTTGGGGAAGTAGTGGAAGGAAGTGGGAGAGACAGGAAGAGCATAAGAGGAACTGAGGGATGGCAGGATCTGTGTGAATGTGAAAGAGATATAGGGGAAGTGTGGCTATGGTGGGAGAGATGAAAGGGATGGACTGAGGTTTGTGAGAGGGAAGGAAAATGGCATCAGAAGGAAAGAGGAATGATGATTAGGGGAAAATGTGTGACAGAGATGGATTCTTGTAGAGGCAGGAGTGGGGCAGGAATACAGAGCCAGGGGGAGAAAGGAATCAGTGAAGGGAGTAGAAAGGGAGATCATCTGTAGAGGAGGGAGCTGAAAGGTGGCAGATGTGAACACGGGAGTGGATGGAGGAGGACTGATGGAGAGGGAAGTGAGAAGTGTAGAGCTGTGGAGAAGGGAGAGTGAGGATTTGTGAAGAAGGGGGTGAGGGGTGGGGATTTCTGGAGAGTAGAAGGGAAAAAAAATCGGGAACTGTGGGATGGGGGAGTGGAGAGTGGGAATCGGTGGAGAAAGGAATGGATTGTGGGAATCGGTGAAGATAGTGGAGGGTGAGGATCGGTGAAGGAAGTGGAGGATGTGGATTTGTGAATGAAGAAGTGGAGGGGTGGAGATCTGATGTGAGGGGAGTGGAGAGGTGGGGAATGGTGGAAAAGACCGAAGAAAAGTAGAGAACTGTGGTAAAGCTTGGGAAATGGTTGTGTGTGGATCTGTGAAAGAGACGAGGGAAGAGCAAGGGAAGAGGATTAGCTTTGGGGAGCGAAACTGGGCAGGGATGGGAGCTTAAATTTCAGTACGATTGCATCTTTTTTACTTTGTCATCTCTACATGACTTTATTGAAATGAGGGGAATATTCTTTAACTCAGAAAGGTTTGATACAGTCCATAAAAACAAAATATATCTTAGATTCTCGGGTTAAAGGGTCAACTGGGACGGCGAAGAAACGAGAAGATATAGAACTGATTACTATTCGTGAAAAACGACAAAACACGTGGGCTGTCATACATACTCTACGCAACAGAGAGAGTCACAGAGCAGGAAAAAAAAAAATGACAGCCGAACACAGACAACTCGGACGTACAGAGTAGATATACAGAAAACAAGCGTACTGTCAAAAGTCTAACATATGGCACAGTGAGAGTCAGTGAAGAAAAAAAGGAAGCAAAAACAGACATAAAGGAAGCAAGAACAGACAGACATAAAAGGACGCAGGAACAGACAGACACAAAGGAAGCAAAAACCGACAGACAGAGAAACAGAGGAAGCACGAACAGACAGACAAATAAAGGAAGCAAAAACAGACAAAGACACAGGAGGCAAAAACAGAAGTATAGCCAGTCTCTACTCCCATATCGGCTACCTGAAAATGTATAAGTCCACCAAGTTTCGTGGCTCTAGCCTTAATCCTTCATGGAAAATTAGGTGACATACGGAATATAATGGCTTACGGGGTTCTTAAGATAGCGTGGCTGACTCACTTATGTGTTCCAGACCATACTGACGGATTGCAACCATACTTGGCCAAAAGAAGCCGACAACTTTCATGCTAAGTTGACTAGGTTTGAAAGCTCTAGGGCCTGGCCAAATAGCCTTTGAAATATCGCAGTTTTTAAATATGTAATAAATAATAATAATAATAATAATAATAATAATAAAATAATAATAATAATAATAATAATAATAATAATAATAAAATAATAATAATAAAAATAATAATAATAATACTGACAAAAACAAGAAAACTTCTTACAGGGATGTAGCAAGTTTTAATAATAATGATAATAAAACAATCTGAAATTACTCGGAGAGCGGATACCTTCGCCAACGCCAATAAAAATTATAATTTATTTTTGCACCCGGACCCGGATCCACATGAAAATCTAATTTAACTCATCCTTGGCCTACCACCCACCTATTTACCAGATTTCACTGTCACCCGATAATAACGTTTTGAGATATACACAAACAGACAAACAAACACGGGTGAATACATAACCCCGGTCCAACTTCGATGCTAATAATAATATAATGATAATAAATTATAGTAGTAGTAGTAGTAGTAGTAGTAATAATACAAAATAATTATTCAGCAGGAAAAACAATAAGGTAGTAGTAGTAGTAGCAGTAGTCGTAGTCGTAGTAGTACAAAATAATTATTCAGCAAACAATACGGTAATAATAATAATAATAATCATAATAATAATAATAATAATAATAATCATTCATTCATTATTCATTGCCAGACGCCATGTATCCCAGACGGGGTGGCCAAGGGCTTAGAGTTAATTGTTTTACAGGGAGGGGCACTAATCCTCCACCAACCCCACTCGACACGTAGGGATGCCAACAGCATCTGGTGTTCCCAGGCGGTCACCCATCCAAGTACTAACCAGACCCAACGTTGCTTAACTTCGCTGATCGGACGGGAAGCGGTGTTAATAACTGGTGGTGCGTCCACTATCCACTTATTCTATCTGGGTGGTAACTTCAGTACATAACTAAACTGACGCCTGGTGGTCCAGTGGGTAAGGCGCTCCAACTGGATGTGGTCCACAGGGATTTACCGCCGAGGAATTGCTAATACTTATTGCTCTTACAGGCTAATACCACTCAGGGAAACGCGACCGGTCACTTTAAATGTCTCGACAGATTCACTTAGCTCCGGGATCTTATGTTCCTGATGACTCAATAATGGAGCCGATAATAAAAATAATAAAATAAAATATTAATAGCAATAACTAATACCATATCATCATCATCACCATCATCAAAATCACCACCACCACCACCAATAATAATAATAATAATAATAATAATAATAATAAAATAAAAATAAAAATAATAACAACAACAGCAAACTGAGAGGTAGGTAGGCAGCAACAACCCCCCCCCCCACACACACACACACAACAAAGCACCTCTGCCTACCCTCCATCTCAATTTGCATACCGGAAAAAGGGCAAACAAAAATCATATGCTCTCTGTTTCCCGATGATGGTTAAATTCTAGTCGGGGAATGCTTTTATCGTGTAATTTATTGAATAGCATACAACCTATTAATATATGCAAATTGCTTTTTCCAACCTGCAACCCTTTACTCCTAAAAAAAAAAAAAAAATGGGGAGGAGAGGGGTGTGTGGAGTGAGAAGGGGGGTAAACATATATTGCTTTGTCTTTATGCCTGTGGTTCGGAAAGGGAGGGGAGGGGGAAGGAGAGGAGAGGAGAGGAGAGGAGAGGAGAGGAGAGGGTGAGAGGGGAGAGGGGAAATGAGAGGAGGCGAGAGAATGATGCGTTGAAAATGGAAAACCAGGAAATATGGATGTATAATAGAGAAACGAAAGTTGTGAAAAACTGAGAGAACGGATAAGAGGGATGTTTGGAAGGAAAAACAAAAGGACAGAAAGTGAGAAGGGAAAGGTGCAAGAAATTGGGATAAAAACGGAATTTTGAAGTAAGAAAAACAGAGCAGGAAAGGAATACAGGGAAACAAAAAGGAACTACAAAGCGAAGGGAAACACGAGGCCCAAGACAAGCGTAGAAATAGGGAAATCTAAAAGTGCAAGAAAGTGAAAACAAAAGTGCATCCAGATGTGGGGAAAAAAAGACAGGATTCTGGATGTATTGTAAACAGAAAGCGAATTGCGAGATACGAAGAAAACAGAAAATGGAGAGAGTCTGGAAGCAAGAGAAGGTAAACAAGATTTTGTTGTTACTTTATACGTAAATAAGAAAATATGTAAATGAGAAAATGACAAACGTGGAGCATGAGGTGCAAATAAAGAGAAAGTGCTAAGAAATAAGGGAGAATGGAAGAGACGAAGTGAAGTAGAGGCGAAGGTTAAAGACAGATTTCACAGGGGTTTGTTCCTTAAAGAGGCTCCTCCTTAAACAGAATAAAGTCGAATGGCGTTAGTTAGAATAAAGATCGTTCTCCTTAATTCCTTTACTAACATTTCTCTATTATACAGTATTCTTGCGACCACTTAACGATTTTACGCAGCGTACGCAAGATATATTTTACTGTGAAAGAATCGATGAAAATTCCCTCTGTTATTTATTTATTTATTTTTTTTTCCTTTCTGATCTGAATAACATCGTCGTGAGGTAGTTACCGTAAAATATATGACGTCATCGTAAGGAAAAGGTTGAGAGGATAGGAAACGAAGAGGAAGGAGCTGCTAGAGAGAGAGAGAGAGAGAGAGAGAGAGAGAGAGAGAGAGAGAGGTTCTCAGGCGAAGAGAAAAAAACGAGAAGCCTGGAGGAGGGGCAGGGGGACGGGGCAAGTGCTAGAGGAGAATTACAGCAGGTGAAAAAATTTACGGTAAATGTGGAACGCGGAAGGTGAAACATTTTACGTGCAATATGAGAATCTCCACCTCTTCTCCCCCTCCTCCCTTCCACTTTTCTTTTCCCTCTCTCTCTCCCCTCCCTCCCTCCTGCTCCCTCCCTCTCACTTCCCTGCCCTCCTCCCTTCACCCTCTCCTGAGCAAATAATTTTTGCTCGAAATTTGTAAGACACATCAGGGAGCCGCAGACTGTACACGAAACGATTTTTATAATATTACGGTGAAGATGCAACAGCGAAAATAATCTTGAAAATATTAAACCTTTAAAGGGCACTTGGTACCCATTTATTTATTTACTTCCAGCCACACCCGCATTTTAACCCTTACAGTTCAATGACCTACTTTTTCTTATTCTCTAACTACCTCTAGACGGTTCAAGTTCTGCTTATGGGAGAAATCTTGGACTAAAGGTGTTAATGAAATCTACATGTAACGTCTCAAGTTCAACTAGCCTCTCCTGAACTAAAGGTAAAGGTCAGAATAGCAATACATAAACAAATAAAATATACGGCATAAGTTTTTCTCTTTCTTATATAAACACCAAGCTAAAGTACAGACGTAAGCCTAGTTTCTGCTTCCCATCGAATCCCACTCCACAGACTCAAAGGAAATCGTGGCCAGGGTTTCAGACCGGATGAGGACTTGTCAAATAGTAGTTCGAAGCTTCCTTAGACTACACAAAGGGCAGTTCGTGATGAGTGTCAATGAAGTCACAAACACACACACACACACACACACACACACACACACACACACACACACACACACACACACACACAAATCCAAACGTCCAAATCAGATCTTCGGTGTCAAATCTTCGGTGTCAAATCGTGGTTACAATCTCCCTTAAGTCAGAGGTAGGTTTACAGGGTGACCAGCAACTATAGGTCACATTTGTAAAAAATAACTTACTAAAGATGGCCTGTTATCATTTGATGGACCTGGGCCACTCTCAACTGGAATACTAAGTCGTAGTTGAATGAAATCCGATGAGCCTCAGTTTTGTGGTAGGAATGAGCCTCCTTGGTTACTAGTCAAATTTATCGTCTAGTCTGACTACACCTGGCAATCAACCAAGCTGAGAGGGGCTTGGAATCTTTACCAGGTAAAATCAAATCGACTACAAGTGAGGGTAATACCATCTTACTGTTGCAAAATAAACATCCTCCCGAAAAATCTCGATAAACAACCAACCTTTAACTTCTTCCCTTTGATAGCACCAATTGGTATTTTGTTTTCGCTGTTAAAAGACTATACTCATCTGGGGAAACACATTACGTAGGGAAGGGGTTAATGAGAGTAGTTAAAGAAGGTCCTCCCTAAACTGTTTAAAATCGTCTGGGTGTAGGAAGAATAAGCTGAAAAATACGTTACCGCATAGTAGCGGTGAAAAGAAAAAGGTGGCATACTTAGCTAAGTCCATATTATTGATGCTACCTACTTCTTTCATCTGTACCATTTTTCTTCCCTGTGTATGCCCTCCTTTCACCCTGTTTCTCCCATCCTTTCTGTCACGTTGTATTATTAGTCTTTCCACTTCAGGTGGCTTTACACTGACTGGCATGCCTAATGGCTTCCTGTAACCAAAGAAACCATTTACAACGCTGGGTGGTAACGATATAAAGAAATAACGGGTGATGTGGAACCTACAATGGTGTTCCTGTTATCTGCGTGGAGAGACGAAAACACAGCGTCTATGCGGGAAAACAAACCTCCACACACTTCCTTGTGCTTCGCTGTGGTGAGGCGCTGCCTGCTGGAAAGGATTATCAGATCAATGCAAGGGACAGCCCAGCAGGGGCAGTTGCTTGCCTGCGACTGATCGGTCTGCTCAGTAAGACAAATCGATGTTACTCAACAACAACAACCACTTGACAAAGCATGAAAGGCTAACTATAATCGTTTTACTCTACGACTGGAAATGACATCTTTCCAATCCGAGTGCTGAGCTGCAATCACAAATTAACCCTACAGTAGAATATTATGCTAGTCACAAAGAAGTGCTATGGAGAGGATATTCAGGTGCAAATTATGGTGAAAAAAACTATAGCCCCTCTTCTATGCCACTATTTTTGCATACCGGTACGGCACGTTAGCCCTCGACTATATTCCGTTCATGCGTACAACACTGTTATAAAAAGGAATATTCCATTCTGATTTACTGCAACTATCATTTAATTTAGCGGATCACAGTACTGGTATTCCATTCAGACCAGCTGTAACTTCAATGTTATAATTAGGTTCACGCCAGGAGGTCTTACTCATGTGAAAGAATAGCCTGTGGGTCTGAATGAGATATATAACGTACAAGAAAATATTAAGACAGCCTCCGGTGCCTCTCTTATCTAAACAAAATCGTCGGAAGTAGGCAGGAATAGAATACCACATATTTCCCATCTATAAATGGGTTATTAATGACAGTACTACCATTCCCAAGCTCCTATGACTCCCCCTCATCTCAAGGCAATAGTAGTTTAAGTACAGTAAAATAACAGCGAAGAAACAACCATTATCGTGTTTAGGTGCAATATACAAAACCCCTTTTAAGTCCAGGAAATTACAATCACTTCTGTGTCCTACAATCTGTAACCGCCGACCAGGGAGAACCAAAGGAAAAATCAGCGAAAGAAATGTTGAGGCTCAGAATATCGCAGTTCAGAGGAGAGAAACGAACGCACATAACAAACCCACAGCTAACTCTCCTGGACCCTGGCGAATTGCTCTTCTCTTACATGGTCCGGTTTTACTCTTGCCATTTTTGCGGTGACTGTATTTATCAGGTATTTTTAACCCCTTCGGTCCGATTACATTTCTCCTTTTATTCAGACAAACACCGGATGATTTAACGAAACTTATTTTTTATAGGGCGGGGGTTAGATAGACACCATTAACTCTTTCATTCCTCTGTGCTGAATGGAATAAGTTGGTCGCATCAAATATGTAATATAAATGACATATTTGAGTTGTTAGGGATAATATCGTCCTCTGTTTTTGTAATGAAATGTGTATGACGATGTGCTGCGTCTCTGTGTTCTATAACCCTTATTCGCCGTTCAGTTATTGTGTAATGCTGGAGTGAGACGCTTTAACTGTCTGGCTATACAAACTACTACTACCCTACCTCCAAAAGGAGGATGGTGGGCTGAAGGGAGAGGGTAGCTTATATAATACAGTCCATTCGGTTCATAATTCACACAAGGCTGGAGTCACAACAAGCTATAATTTCTTTTTGTGTGTGGGTATGTCCAGGATCTGCTCGGTCAGGCAGTCACTTCTACGAATTTTTAGATGCAAGGTGCTTCATTCTAGCGACACTCAATATGGTGCTTCACTTCAGCGAAGCCCCACAGGATCACACATGCACTGTACAATATACCATACTCGCATTTCTGTACTTGTTTCCTATCCTCTTGAAACACAATACTATTTTCTCCTCCCGTCGTAATCCGTCTTTCCTCTTCCTACTTCGCTTCGTAATACCCTCACTGCCTCACTGTCCATAATTCTCACTCTCTCTCTCTGTCTCTCTCTGCATTACCTCACCCCCTCTCTAGTCATCCCTGTCTCCTGCTTTCCTATTTAGCCTTGCCTCCTCCTTTCCTCTCCCTCTATTTTACAACCCTTTCCTCCCAACCATCTTCATGTCTTCTCTCAACCTGTTCTTGTTCACCAGGGTAACATCTTCCTCAGTAACTCTTTCTTTTCTCTACTCCTGTTTTACGTCCTCTCAATCCCTACTGATAATTTGCTCCTTTTCTCCCCTTAGCAGTCTTTCCCCTCCCCCCCCCCTTTCTCTCTCTGCTTCACTTCCACTCCTTCCCTCTTTATCCCTCCCCTTCTCTCCCTCCCCCTGTTTTATTTCCACTTCCTCCCTTTTCATTCATCACACCTTCTCCCTCTGTTTTACCTCATCTCCATCTCTCTTCATCCTTCCCCTCGTCTTCATTGTGTTTCACCTTCTCTCCCTCTCTCTTCATCCTTCTCCCACCCTCATCTGTCTCCCTCCTTCTCCTCTCCTTGTATTACCTCCATTCTCTTCTTCATTCATCCCCTTTTCTCCTTTCCTCATTTCATCTCCAGTTCCCAGTTCATCACTTCGTCATACCTTCCTTTTCCCTCCCTCTCTCATATTTCTGTTCATTCCAGTATACCCCTCATCCCTCCTTCCCACTGTTGCACCTCTCCTACCTAACTATTTGCAGACCTTTCCTCCTCGGTCTTTCTCCGTCAACTTTCCTTTTTCTCCCTACTCCTCCTATCTCCTCCTCTTCCTCCGATTGACCTCTCCTCTCTTCCTGCCATCCGTGTTTTTTTTCCCTCTCTGTTCTCCCTCATCCCCCTCCTTCTTACCTCTCTACTCCCTCTTTTTCGTCTCTCCTTCCCTTCAAGTCACCTCTCTCTCTCTCTCTCTCTCTCTCTCTCTCTCTCTCTCCATCCTACTGTTTGGTTTCCCCTCCCCCTCACCCATCGGTACTTATTCTCTTCTTCCACATTCTACTTGTCTTTTCTACAGTACCTTCCAGATAATCTTCCTTCATTCTTCCTTCCTCTCTTTTATTTCCACTTCTTCCCTAGTCAACCTTACTGCCCCTTTTCCTTCCTTTATCCTGGTTCCTCTTCCTCCCTATGGCTTCCTTCCTCTCGCTCCTTTCCCAGCTATCCTTTCCACCCTTTCTTACCCTGTCATCCTTCCTTCCATCTCCCTCTCCCCCCCTTTTTTACTTCCCCTGCCTCCCACCCATCTGCATTTCTTCTCTCTTCCTCCTCCTCCTCTTCCTGCAGCCAGTGTTCTTCCCACACCTGCCACGTTCCCACACCGCTATCTATACACTGCTACCTCTTTCCTCCTCCCGCCTCTCTCCTCCTTGCCTCTGTAATGCATTTTAACTCCCCCCGTGTGCAAGGTGAGATGAGGTTACGTAATGAGGCAGTCGGTGGGTATGTGTATGTGAGGATAAAGAGAGTCTTGTGGTGGATGTCTTCCAATAATAATAATAAATTGTACCAATAAAAACGACAATAATAATAATAATAATAATAATAAGAAGAAGAAGAAGAAGAAGAACAAGACGAAGAACAAGAACAAGAAGAACAAGAACAAGAAGAACAACAAGAACAAGAAGAAGAAGAAGAAGAACAAGAAGAAGAACAAGAACAAGAAGAAGAAGAACAAGAAGAAAAAGAAGAACAAGAAGAAAAAGAAGAACAAGAAGAAAAAGAACAAGAAGAAAAAGAACAAGAAGAACAAGAAGAAAGAAGAAGAAACAGAAGGAAGAAGAGACAGAAGGAAGAAGAGACAGAAGGAAGAAGAGACAGAAGGAAGAAGAAACAGAAGAAAGAAGAAACAGAAGAAGAAACAGAAGAAGAAACAAGAAAAGAAGAAGAAGAAAAGAAGAAGAAGAAGAAAAGAAGAAGAAGAAGAAAAGAAGAAGAAGAAGAAAAGGAAGAAAAGATGAAGAACAAGAAGAACGAGAAAGCCGTAAAGTTGTCCAAGGACAATTTTGATAAAGAAAAGCTTCCCACAGCCACTGCCTACTAAAGCCAGGCTATAATGAGACCCTGAGGTCAAGGTCACTGATGATCTGCATGTCACCTTAGGCCATCAAGATCCATACGTCCACTAACTTTCGTGGCTCTAGCTCTATTCCTTCACGTTAAATAAGGTGACTTCTCTGTCTTCCGGAGTAATCCAAAATTTCGGACCATTGTCGATCCCAGTGAATAATGGCTCGATCTGGACTATATCAAGCACTGCATTCTGGCCATGTCCCAGGTATATAACAAAAAAATTTTCAGCCCTCTAACTTAAGTGGTTCTTGAGCTTTGGGGTCAGTTTTGTTATTTTCTGTTCCGGATCCCATCCAGGTTCCGGTAGCTAATCGGATCAGGATGGTATTTGGTCGGATGTAGCAGCCAATCAGTAATATAATACAGCAGAGAATGAAGGCTGTAGCTCTAACGGTATGAGAATGGCAACGATTTAGGTCTTCCCAAGAATAATAATAATACTGTACTGACAAAAATAAGAAAATATGCCACACGGATATGGGAAGTTTTAATAATAATCAATAATGATAATACACACACCTCTGCCTCTCCCGCCTCCTCATCTAGCAATCCCTAACTCCATCTATTGACAACCTCATTATTTAAGTGCCCGAAAGGAATTGGAACTTGAAAAACAGAAAAAAGCAGCTCAAAACTCAAAACATGCGAACTGTTTGCGTAGAAAAGAAGGTACAAACATTCCCGGGAGCGGCAGAGAGGCAGTGGGTCTTCTTTGGGACAGGTTTTGGGGGTGGTGATAAGAAGGAATGCAATGGGAATGAGAACGAAGGACAGCTGCAATATCTTAAGTTACTTACACACTGGTATCGGCGTATGTTGAGAGGTCTCCAACCAATGACTTACCAGCAAATGCGAGAAGGTCTGTGGCATTATGGGATCAACGCCTTACCTGTGGACAAAGAACAGCACTTAATAATATGCTGGCCAATTTACTGCACTATGCACAGTACTTCATGGCTGTCATCTCTGGATCTGTGAAAGGGGGGGGGATGGTTTATGAAAAAAAAAAAAAATAATAATAAATATAATAAATTCGTCCCATATTAGCCTGAATTACATAAGTGTGACAATATTCCTGGAAGTATTACACTACTGTTTCCCAATTTTTCTGAACTCAGCGTCCCCTTCCTAGAAAAACATACATGACAGATGCGCCCCTTCGTTAAAATGCAAATATATTCTACATAATTTATTCTTTCCATCAAAACTCTTTATATAATTCTCGTGAAGTTAGGGGGTTTAGAGCCATAAAAGGCCACAAGTTCCGCATAAAGGACAATATTTCTGGTACGGATTTGACGGAAGAAGGACAACATCGCAGATCACTAGTAAACAACTGTGAAGCTTTAAAGTACTGTCAGCATCAAAGTCCTGTCGCCACCCCTGGATTTCTCGCCACCCCTGGATTTCTCGCCACTCCTGGTTTTCTCGCCACTTCTATTTTTTTCTCCACGGACTTTGACAATCAGTGTGGTGAATCCTCAGCAACTGACAGTGGTGACATGATTTAGCAAGAGATCAGTGTCATTCATGTCGGTTGCGGCGGATTCGTCGCTCTGACCGCCAGAGTTCGTGGAAAGAAAAACTGCAGAGGCGACAGGACACTTAATGCCGACTGTACATGAATGGAAAACACACGGGCCGCTTAGATTTCATTGTAGTGTTGCAGAAAGAAATTTTGGAGTGTTATGGAAAGTAATTATTCAAAGTGCTTGGTCAGTACTCTCAGGCTCCGAACTCACTCTTAACCGAATAAAACTGTTTGTCACTAGCTGAAATAGAACAAGAGTTTTCTAGATCATGGGGCAATTAGTGGTGACAATATTAATGCATCAGGCTCCCATGACTCATCCTCGGTTGAATAAATTAGTCTTACGTTAGCTGAAACAGAATATTAAGAGATGAACCAACCACGAGAAGGCTAAAAGTTAAACTTCACTGAAATTTTCTGTGCTGCCCTACTGTCCTTACCCTCTATACCACCCTTCTCAGTTTCCAAAATACCCACGTGGCTCGGTGCAGCTCTGGCCATACTCAGCGAACTAGGCTAACCCATACAAGTTTAAATTCGAGGAATGGAGGAGATTCTCCTTACCTGAATAACATTGTGTGATTTATTCTGATGCTCACATGAGCAGCAACTTGCCAGAAAAGGTTAATGAGAGCCTCTGAACAAAATGCATATGTATACTAATAGATCTATAATTTTTTCAAGATGGAAAATAAAAACTGCATGATCCTATAGGACCTCCAAAAGTACCTGAAAACTTCCAATGAAAGTAGCATCAGCATCCTATATGTATAATCAAGCTCGGATTACCTAGTTCCACTGGTTCACGGGATATTGGGCAATTCGACGGTCGACGAGAATGGAAAAGATGGATGACGTGAGCTGAGAAGAGTTGGAGGAACAGGCTAGAAAAGTGGTGGATGGTGGGCTGTGTAGAAGGGGTAAAACCAGTGAAGACACAATGTATGCAAGATTGGCCACTGGATCAAGGCGAGGGGAGTTAACCCAGTCAAGATGAGAGCTAAGAGATTAGTGGGGATGTCAAAATGATGGCTTAGATCAAAGCAGTCTCCAAGCATAACAACAACTACAAGATGAAAAAGAAAAGGAAAGCATGCGCTGTTCTCATATAAGCCCTAAACCCTTCAATGATATCACTTATTATTATTGCTACTGACAAACTATTACTTTCAACTTAAGGACCTCTAACAGTGACGAGGTTAACGAAGGCTGTAACTAATCCTTACACTTTCAAAACTTTGAGATAGCAAAGATGTGGCGAAAAATAAGTCACCTACTTGAAGGAGCTCAGACACAGTTACTTGTATGGGGTGTAGTTTTCGATTACGGTACACCTACACCTCCTTCTCAGCACGACCCCTGTCTCTCCTTTAATCCCTACGGCTCTGGGCTCCTTCCGTGTTTGTCTCTTGCTGTTTACATTCTCTTTTGTATTTCTCCCTCACTCAGACTTACCTACCTTCCTTATACTCTCTCTCTCCCTGTTACTTTGTAGTGTTACCTCCAGTCCAAATGATTCTTTCACACTTTATCAGTCGATCCCCCCCCCCCTCTCTCTCTCTCTCTCTCTCTCTCTCTCTCTCATTCACACATGCCCTTCCTGTCTGTCACCCTCAGCCCCAGCCCATAACCATTCCTCATGTCAGCATAAAGCCACGCTCACCCCACACAACAATATTTGCCCTCATGTCTCCCCTCTCCCCCTCCTCTACTCTCACGCCTCTCTCACTCTCCCTTCCTCTCACTCAAATTCACACCTCCCCTTCACGCTCTTTCCTCTTCCTCATCACCCTCCTATTCTCTACCCTGTCTCGCAACTTTCTGCCTTTTGTATTTTTATTCGAGTTAGCTGGGCATCTCTTTTTTTCTATTTTTTTTTTTCCAAATTACCTGTTACCATCTACTTGTTTTCCTTCTTTACACACTTTGTCAATGTCTGTCAGTAGGTTTCTCTTTAAAATAATATCCACTGCATCTATATTTAACTGCAAATGCTTAGGGTGGTTTGTACGGAAAAATTTGTGATAACCTGAATACACAATAACAACAGTGCACTCATCACTCGCAATTGCTTTCCGTGTAATTCCACTCTTACCCCTCCGGCAGTCTTACTTTATCTCTCATATTCCATGCATCCGTATTCAGTCGTCATGTCTCCTCTTATATTCATTCTCTCCCATCTTTTTATTTATTTAACACATCATCCTCATCCTCATCCATCCTAAACCTATTCCCACAGCTAGAAATGGAGTGGTCATGTTCTAAAGATGGTTAAGGGGAAACAAATGCAGCAGACACCTATATGAGCACCCAGGGGCAAACACCATACATCCATTCATTCATCAGTTAAATCGAAATACATTAATACTTTTTTTTTCCCGTAAACCATGTGCAAAGGAACTAACTAATTTGTTTTACTTTGCCGTTATTTTCTTTTGTTTTCGCACCGGTTTCTCTGTTTTCAACCGTTCAGCAAGAGTTTATCCTTTCATATTTGTTTCTTTGTCACACTGTTTTCTTTCCCACCATGTACTCCTCCTCTCTCGCGTGTCCCCCTCCCCCCTTCCAACCCATTATTCCCCGTCTCCTCATTTCTTCTCATTTCCGTCCCCTTTTGCCTCCCAACATGACACAACCCCCCCCCCCTTTCTCCGTCACTGCCTCAGTTTGTCGATACTTCATTCCCTTCATTTTTCCTCTTCATATCCCCGCTTCCTCTCCTTCCTTATCCATCTGGCTTCATTCAAAGACAGGTCAGTCTCTCTCTAACCCCCTCCTATTTTTCCTCGTCCTCCGCCTTGACATAAAGCCCTTCAACTCCTTCATCTCCGCGTAATCTCTTATTTTTCTTCCATCCTATCCCCCTCGCCTCCTCCTCACCCCCCGTCCCTCTTCTCAATACGCCAAACTATATTTTTTGTGTTTTTCTTCCCTATCGTTATTTTTCTTTCCTTCCCCATAGTGTTTCGTTTCTCCCTTTCCTCTTTAATCATCTCCTCTTCCTTGTAATTTCCTTGTTCGTTGTTTCTCCCTTTATTCCCCTTTTCTTCTTGCCATATCCTAGTTCTACATTTCTCCTCTTATTCTCTTCTCTTTGCAAATCCTCTGCTCTCCATTTCTCCCCTTCCTCTCTTCTCCTTGCAGTTCCTCTGTTTTCTATTTCTCCCCTCATTCTCCTTTCTTCCCTGCTATTTCTCCGTTCTCATTCCTGTCGCCTTTGTCTCATCCCTGTCCTCATTCCTCCTGTCCCCCTTCCCCTCTCCCTTTCCTCTATTGTTCCTCCTGTTATTCCACTCACCCCTTGCCTCCCTACCCCTCCTTTCCTCCTCCACTCCGACTCGCCCCAGATTTCCTCCCCTTGTTTTCTCTGTCGCCTTTCTCATCCCCCTTAAAGCTCCTTACCTCTCCCTGCCTCCTCAAATATTCCTCGCCAGTGCCATTCTCTAGGCTTCCTGTAACGTTTCTCATGACCCTCCACGTTCCCACTCGTTCCAGCGTCCTTGTCCCCCATCTCCCTTGCTTTTCCTTTCATCTTTCTCATCCTCCCAAAAGTTCTTCACTTATTTGTTTTGTTAATACATTTATTACTTGTTCCAACCCTCTTCTCCTTATGATCCATCTCACACCCGTTCCTTAACCTTCTAGATTATTGTCCGTCTCCTTCCTCTCTGCATCTCGTGTCGTATCTTCCATCCACTCAAAATTTCTTCCGTACATCTCTTGTCGTTCCATTCTTTACTTCCCCTATTATCCACCCTCCACAACCCTCCTCCTTCCACACTTCCCCTCCTTTTCCCCCAAACTCTCCTCACTCCTAACCCCGTCATCATCTCTTGATTCGTCACCTTCTCCCTCCCTGAATTCCACATCACCTCTTTCATCCCTTCACTTCTCTACCTGTGTCTCTTGCCACTTCATTCTTTTCTTCTCTTGTCCCCTTTTCTTCTTTTCCTCCTCCTCTTCTTGGTCTTGTTACCTTCCCACTGTTTTGCACTCCTTATCGCCTCTTTCAATGCCTCTTGTCTTCAAATTCTTCCCTACCCCATTACCTCCTCTCTCCCTAATTTCTCAAGCTCCCTCTAACTCTCCTCACTCCCACTCCACTCATCCCTCCTTTCTCCTCTCCACTTTGGTCTAGTTTCCTTTCCTCTCCTTTGATTAGAGTCCACCTCTTTCATCGCTTTTTATCATCCTAGGTCTCGTCACTTCATTCCGTCTACCTTTTACCCTTCAGTCTCATTCTATCCCTCTAACCCCCTTAAGTTTTCTTCACCCCCTTACTTCCTATTCCCCTTGTCCTCGTTGCCTTCCCACGCCTAGCATTCTCTATCACCTCCGTTCCCTTCCTGTATCTCCTGACATTTCATTCTGCCCTATCCTGCTTCCCCCCCCCCTTTCCCCCTCAGCTCTTCAGTCTTCCTCCATCTCTCCTCCTCCCAACTCCTCAGGCTCCCATCCTCCTCCTCCCTCTCTTTCATCCCTCTTCTCGTTGTTCTTGCTACCTTCTGACTCCTTTCATTCTTTGTCACCTCATTTCCCTTTCTGTGCCACTTCGACATTCAAATTCTTCCCTACCCTACTGCTACGCCCTCCCCTCCCCCCTCTTCAACTTTTCACCCTCCCTCCCACCCTCCTCACCAACACGCGCCTAGGCTCCCCTCTTCCTTCCCCTCATAGTACCTCTCCCCCTTTTCCTCTCTCCTTGTCGTTCATATTATACCTCCTCCTCCATTGTGTTCCGTATCACTCCTTTCATCCATTTTCATCGGCCTTTGTCTCATTATATTTTCCTATCCTGCTACCCGTCCCCCCCTCTACCTCTCAGCTTTCCTCTCTCCCTCCTCACCCCCACCCTTCCCTTGCTCCTCTTCTCTGTTCTCTTGCTCGTTCTCGCTCCTTGCGCACACTATCACCTCAATTCCCTATCTCTGTCATGTGTCATTTCATTCTCTCTTATCCTGCCACCCTCCCCTCCTCCTCAGCCTTCCCCCACTCCCCCTCACTTCCACCCCCCTCAGGCTCCCCTCATTCCCGGCCCCCCCCCCTCATTTTCGCCTTGTCATCTTTCCATTCCTTGCACTCCTTATCGCCCGTCTCGTCCTCTCAGTTTCTTGTCTGTGTCTCCTGTCACTTCATTCTTTCCTACATCGTTATCAATCATTCCTCCCCTCGACCTACCTATCAACTTCCCTCCAACCTTCTTTCCAACACCTCTTCCATCTTCTCAGCTTCCTAAAAATTTCTCGTCATTTCACTATTTTCTACCCTACCACCCCCCTCCCCCATCACCCCTTACTTCAGGCTTCACTCAACCCCACCCCTCCTCTCTTCCTCTTCTCATCCAACTCGTCACTTACCCTATTACATTTTTCATCTCCTTTCGTTACTTTATATCTCACGTTATTTTATTTTTTCTTACTCTACCAACCACCCCTTAATTTTCCACCATCTTCTCTTAACCCATCCCCCCTTAAGCTCCCTCATTCTCCCCTCTCCCCATGCCCTTAAAGCTCCCTTCATCCACCTCTTTCTCAGATTCTCCTTTCAGCTCCCTCTATCCTTCCTCTCCCCCATCTTCCCTCAAGCTCCCCGCATCCTCTCTTCCCCATCCCATCCCAAGCTCCCTTCATCCTACCCTCTCCCTCATTCCTCTTATTCCCCTCATCCTCTCTCTCCCCAGTCCCCCCTTAAGCATCCTCTTTCTTAATGTCACTCTTGCTCTCCTTATTCTCTCCTGTCTTCCATCTTCTCTCAAGCTCCCCTCATCCTCCCCTCTCCCCATATCCCCCCTCTTCCTCCTTTCATCCTCCCTTCTCCGCCTACGCAACTTCCCTGTCTCCCTTCTCCTCTCAAGCTCCCCTCATCCTCCCCTCTTCCCATAACCCCCCCTCTTGCTCCTCTCATCCTCCCTTCTCCCTTCGCGACTTACCTATCTCCCATCTCCTCTCAAGCTCCCCTCATCCTCCTCTCTCCCCATACCCCCCCCTCTTGCTCCTCTCATCCTCCCTTCTCCCCCTACGCAACCCCCCGCGCCCCCCGTCACGCCTCATCACGCCCCCCACACACCCAAAACACACACGCCAGGCTGGTGTTTGTGTGGCGGGGTGACGAGCCGAAGACGCTGCCTCCCTCAAGACCTCCACTACCAGCTCCCCGTCTCGCTTCACGGCAGCTGTTCGTGGCGGCAGGTAGGGCACGGAAGAGAGGCACGGCAGGGGTAAGGAAGGAAAAGAAAATAGGAAAAAAAAAAATAACAAAGAGAAATGAGAGGACAATAGGATGAAATGCAGTAAAGAAAATACAGGAAACAAAAAATGAGGAAATTCTTTGTTCGTGGCAGCAGGTACGGTACGACAGAGGGGCACGGTAGGGGTAGGGAGGGAAATGAAGAAAAGGAAAAAAACATGCACTGACAGAAATGAGAGGACATGCAGAGGAAATAAAAGTAAAGGAATATAGAAAAAAACACTGTTCGCGAGGGAAGGTTCGGCACGGCAGAGGGAAGGTGAAAGAAAGAAGGGAAGGTGAAAGAAAACAGGAAAGGGGAAAAAAAAAAAAAAAGTCAAAGAGAGAAAAATAGAAGAAGCAAATAAAAAGTACCAAAGAAAAACGGAAAGGAGAGGAAAAAATGTAAGGAAAAAAGACATGGAGTAGAAAGACAAAGAGTAAATATGAACTGAAGGGAAAGCATAAAGGAAGGAAGGAAAGGGGCAACGGAAAAAAAGAAAAGGCAATAGGAAAAAGTGGAGAAAGAAAATGGGATTTAAAAAAAAAATATTCATGAGAAAATGAAGCATAATAATAATAACAGAAAAATAATAATAATAAAATAATACTAATAAACAGCAGAAAGGGGAAAACACTGACTAAATGTGTAATTAAGAAAACAGGAAACAGGAAACAGGATGAGACAATAAAAAAATGAAATGAGGACAAATGATATAAAAAGGAAATGAGAAAGAAATGGAGGTGAAGTCAAAAGGAAAGTGGAAAATAAAAGATAATCAAAAGGCAGTCTAAGAAATGGAAGAATAAAGAGTGAAAAATGAAAGGGAGTTGGTATGGAAAAGAAAAAGGAAGATGGAAACGAAAAGGAACAATAAAAAAGAAGGGATGGAAGAGGGAAGCCTGAGAGGAAGGGGGGAGGTATGGAGGGAAGAAATGGGCCTTTCTTGTATTCTCTCACAGTAGCAACCCCTCGCCAACCCCCCTCCCCCTCCAAAAAATAAAAAGAGAGGAAAAAAAAGGGGAGGGATCTTTCTTGTCTGGCTGGGTCGACATATGCGTGGTCTGTCCCTTCAAAGCCCCGCTGTTAATTACACTGCTTTGTTATAATAATCACGGCAACGAAAAACTAACATATCTCTATCTATCTATCTATTGCCAGACGCCTCAATCCCGTTTGGGGTGGCCACAAACAAATCGCCTCCAAGTCGCCCTGTCCCCCGCCATTTCATGTCCCCTGCTCCCAACTCACACCCCCCTCTCTCATATACCTCTCCACCCCATCTCTCCATCTCATCCTCGGCCTCCCCCTCCACCTCACTCACATACACTCTCTTCGTCAGTCTTTCACCCTCCATCCTCTCCACATGGCCAAACCACCTCAGTGTGTTCCTCATAACGCTTCCTATCACATCCACATCAACACCACAACGCTCCTTTATATCCTCATTCGTCAGCCTCTCTCTCCATGTGACCCCACAGGCTCCTCTTAAATAACTCATTTCCACGGCTCTCACTCTTGACTTGTGTCCTTCCAACAACGTCCAAGCTTCACTTCCATACGTTAGAGTTGGTATCACAATACTGTCATGTAGTAACTTTTTCACTTCCATGCTCACTTCCCTGTTTCTTATCACTGCTTTCAAAGAACCAGCAACCTTTCTTCCCTGCTGTACCCTTTCAAGCACTTCACCCTCCAAACCTCCATCCTTACTCATCACACTACCCAAGTACTTAAACGTGCTCACATTTTCCAATTCCTCACCATCCAACCTCGCTGTACATTCACTGACTTCACCTCTCTCAAAGACCATCACTTTACTCTTCCCTACATTCACCTTTAGATTCCGTTTCTTACACACACTCTCAAACTCATCCACCAAGCCTTGCAGCTCCCCTTCGTCTTCACTCAACAACATGGTATCATCTGCAAACAACAGTACAGGGAGTTTCCAAACACTATCCTCTCTCACCAGGGCCACTCCAACATCCACTACCCTACCTTGTACCTCTTTTATTACCCCATCCATGTACAGATTGAACAACCATGGAGACATGACACATCCCTGTTTCAACCCAACTTTCAAAGAGAAAAATTCACTTAGTTCACCATCCACACGCACTGCAGCCTTCGCACCTAACATATAATAGCGATAATAACGATAATATTATCCATCCACTACGACAAACCATTCCTGAGAAATCAAAAGTCGACTGGAGAGAGAGAGAGAGAGAGAGAGAGAGAAGGGGGGGGGGGTTGGTGAGGGGATGATATGTGGGACCATTAGCCTACCTGAGAACCTGAGTGTGAAGAGGAACGAGGAAGAAAGGTAAGGAAGACGAGAAAGAGTAAAGAGAAAGAGAGTAAGGAGTATGAGGAACGAGAAGATAAGAAAGAGGAGAAAAAGTAGGGAGAAAGAGTATGGAGGCTTAAAAGTAAGGAGAAAGGGAAAACGTGAAGAAGAGAAATAGTAAAGAAAAGAGTGAGGAGCAAGGGAAAATGGAAAGATGATGAAGGTAAATACTGAAGGAGAGAACAAATGAAGAGATAGAGAGTGATTAAGAGGAAGAGAACGCATAGGAAAATAAGAACGAGGAGGTGGAGGGAGTAAAAGAGTAAGGACATGGAGAAAGGGCAAGAAAGAGGACACAGAGTAAGGAAATAAAGACTAAGGGAGAGCAAAAGGAGAAAATAGTAAAGCATGAGTCTACACACAGAGAGACGAGGATGACACAGCTTAAAGGGGCACAAAGTACGATCTCTGTTTTCTGCTTAAAGTACACTGTGTGTGTGTGTGTGTGTGTGTGTGTGTGTGTGTGTGTGTGTGTGTGTGTGTGTGTGTGTGTGTGTGTGTGTGTGTGTGTGTGTGTGTGTGTGTGTGTGTGTGTGTGTGTGTGTGTGTGTGTGTGTGTGTGTGTGTGTGTGTGTGTGTGTGTGTGTGTGTGTGTGTGTGTGTGTGTGTGTGTGTGTGTGTGTGTGTGTGTGTGTGTGTGTGTGTGTGTGTGTGTGTGTGTGTGTGTGTGTGTGTGTGTGTGTGTGTGTGTGTGTGTGTGTGTGTGTGTGTGTGTGTGTGTGTGTGTGTGTGTGTGTGTGTGTGTGTGTGTGTGTGTGTGTGTGTGTGTGTGTGTGTGTGTGTGTGTGTGTGTGTGTGTGTGTGTGTGTGTGTGTGTGTGTGTGTGTGTGTGTGTGTGTGTGTGTGTGTGTGTGTGTGTGTGTGTGTGTTGAGCTGTGGCAGTTTGTGGTGTGTATGGACGGTGGTAATGTGTACAATATAAAGCGTGGCAGTGTGTGGTGTGTATAGAGTGTGGCAGTGTGTGGTGTGTATGAAGTGTGTGGTGCAAGTGAGATGTGGCAGTGTGTGGTGCAAGTGAGATGTGGCAGTGTGTGGTGCAAGTGAGATGTGGCAGTGTGTGGTGCAAGCGAGATGTGGCAGTGTGTGGTGCAAGTGAGATGTGGCAGTGTGTGGTGCAAGTGAGATGTGGCAATGTGAGGTGTGGCAATGAGAGATGTGGCAGTTTGAGGTGTGTATGATGTGTGGGTGCGTGAGGAATTTCTAAGTGTGGTGCAAAATAAGGGGTCAGAGTATTAAGTCTGGCACTATGTGATGTGTGTGAGGTATAACACTGTACAGCATGTCAGTCTATGGTGTGGTGGCATCTTCTAAGACACACTGTAAGTTTCCAGCGCCAAATGGAAAGAGTATAAGGCTGTATACAGATGACACTAAGCTAAATGGAAATATATGGGTTAGGGTTGGTGGGGAAGAGGAAAAGGAGGGATAAGAAGTGATAACGGAAAGAGTGGGACAGTAAGATGCAGGGTAAAGATGAGAGGACAGTAAGATGCAGGATGTGGGAGAAGGGGTCAGTAAGGCGTGTAGTGTGAGGGCGTAGGGAGGGGCCAACAAGTGGAAGGGTGAGCAGGGTGTATGGTAAAGGGATGTAATGTGCAGGATGAAGTGACAGTAAGGTGGAGGATGAGGGTTGAGGGTAAGGGGGTCAGTAAGCTGGAGGGTGAGGGTGAGGGTGAGGAGGACAATAATATGGAGGGTTAGAGTGGGGGGGGGGGAGTAAGAAGAAATAGGAGGGTTAGAGGAGCAGTGTGGTAGAGGGCGAAAATAAGGAGAGTTAAGATGAACGCAGAGAGAGAGAGAGAGAGAGAGAGAGATGAAAAAGGGTAAGGTGACAGGTGTAAGGAATGTAGGCGGGGGGGGGGGGTTAAGGTGGAAGGAGATGGTGAGGGGGATGAAGGTGGAGAGTGAGGGTGAAGGAGACAGTAAAATCAAGGGTGAGGGTAAGGGTGACAAAAGTGGAGAGTGAGGGAGTAGTAAGGGTGCAGAGTGAGGGAGAGGTGGACTGAGGTGGAGGGTAAGGGTCGGGAGGGGGGGGGGTCAGACAAGGGGTAGGCAGAGGGACCCAGGGAGCGGGATATATGAAGAGGTTGGAAATGAAAAAATGTAAGACTGAAAAGACAGATTGGTCGAGATGTTGGGAGCGAGTTGGAGTGAGGCGGTGGAGGACGACGGGGATGAGAGGAAAAGTTGGTAAAGCTGAGGAAATGATGGAATGAGGAAATGATGGAATGAGGAAATGATGGAATGAGAAAAAAGGGAAAAAATAAATGGTCCAAGAAAGAAAGTAAAACAAAAAAAATGGAACTAGAAGAAAAAGAAGAGGGAGTAAGAAAGAGGAGGGAAAGAGATTGGTGGAACGAAAAAGAAAGAATATTTAAGAAAATGATGGACTGCGCGGGAGGGAAAAAAGAAGAAGAGGGAACAATGAGGGAAGACGTGTGAGGAGGGGAAAGAACTGCAAGGAGAAGGGGAGAGGGAAGGAGGAAAGAGGCAGAGACGGAAGGATGAAAGCATGAGTTAGGAAGAGGGAGAAAAAGGAATGAGGGAAGGTACAGAGAGGGGGGGATGAGAAAAGGATGAAAGGGTGAACAGAGGCGAGAAAGGGAGATAAGGAAGGAAGATGGAGTGAGGAAAGAGGGAGAGGGAGAGGAAGAAAGAAGAGGAAAGAGTGCTAAGATGAGGGGAAGGTGAAAGGAGGGAGTGAAGGATAAGCAAAATGATGAAGAAAAAAAAGAAGGAGAGAAGTAACGAAGGAGGGGAGGGATGGGTAGGTGAGAATACTGATGGAGGCAGAAGGGGGGATAAAGAAGGAAAAGAGAAAAAGGGTGAGGAAGTAAGGAGAGGGAGGTAGGGGAGAAGAAAGGGTGAGGAAAAAAGGGAGGGGGAGGAAGGAAAGAAAGGATGAGTAAGAAAACAGGAAGAGGAAGAAGGAGGAGAGGAAGGGAGAGGAAGGAAGAGTAAGGGAAAGAGGGAGAAGGGGGAAAAGGAGGGAGAACAGGCAGGAAGAATGGAAAGGAAGTAAGGGTGAGGAAAGGGGACGGGGTAGTAAGAATGGAGACGGTGGCGGGGGAGGGGGGAAGGGAGAAGGGAAGGAGGGAAGAGGGGAGGAGGGAGGGGGAAGGGAGTGTGAATGAAGAGAAGCGGAAGAGAGGAAAAGAGAGTAGCTTGGAAGGGGGAGGGGGGGAGAAGGCGGATGAAAGGGGAGAGGAGTGAGAGGGGAGAGAGGGAGGGGAGGGAGGCATTGTGATGGGAGGAATGATGGTGGGGGAGTGAGGGAAGGAGGAGGGAATATTGCCATGGCGTCTGTGTCGTTTATATGAATGTGTGTGTGTGTGTGTGTGTGTGTGTGTGTGTGTGTGTGTGTGTGTGTGTGTGTGTGTGTGTGTGTGTGAAAGAGACAGAGAGAGAGAGAATAGGGGGAAGAAGAAACAGGGGTAAAGAATGGGTAAGGACGGGAATGAAGGGGAGGAAAATAGGGAAAAAGGAGAGAGAGAGAGAGAGAGAGAGAGAGAGAGAGAGAGAGAGAGAGAATGGATAGGAGGAAAGACTGGGTGAGGGCAGAGTGAGAGGAAATAATGGACGGGGGGGGGGTGGAACAGAAGGCAGGGAGGTAGAGACGGAGGAGAGGGAGAGGAACAGCAAGTAGGAGGTGGAGATGGGGGATAAGAATGGGTGGGGGGGGGGAGTGAGGGGAAGCAAAAGAGGGGAAGAGGAGGGAAATACGACTCCTGAGCTCCGGATCCTCTCACAGTTTGTCAAGATCACCGCCGCCAACACTGTTACATGGGGGGGGGGAATGGGAAGGGGGGAGGGGAGGGATGAGGGGAGGGCAGGGATAGGGGAAGGGGGCAGGGGAAAAGGAAAGGAGGGATAGGGAAGAGGAAAAGGAAAGGAGGGATAGGGAAGGGGAAAGTGATGGGAGAATAGGGAAGGGGAAGGTGATGGTAGGACAGGGAACGAGAAAGTGATGGGAGGATAGGGAAAGGGAAAGTGATGGAAGCGCAGGGAAGGGGAAGGGACGCAGGATAGGGAAAGTGATAGGAGGGAAGGAAAGGGGAAGGGATACAGGACAGGGAAAGGGAAAGTGATGGGAAGAAAGGGAACGGGAAGGGATGCAGGATAGGGAAAGTGATGGGAAGAGAGGGAAGGTGAAGGGTGGGACAGAGCTAGTGGATCTGGGGCATGGGAGATGGAAGGGGGGCATGGGTGATGGAAGGGGGGCATGGATGATGGAAGGGGGAAGTCGGTGATGGAAGGGGGACGTCGGTGATGGGAGGGGGGTATGGATAATGGAAGGGGGGTATGGATAATGGAAGGGGGGCATGGATGATGGAAGGGGGCATGGATGATGGAAGCGGGGCATGGATGATGGAAGCGGGGCATGGATGATGGAAGCGAGGCACTGGAAAAGGAAAGGATGGAGGACAGGAGGGTAGGGAAAGCGGAAGGGATGGACAGGAAAGGGGAAGAGACGGACAGGAAAGGGGAAGGAAGGGACAGGAAAGGGGAAGGGAGGGACAGGAAAAGGAAAGGGAGGGACAGGAAAAGGAAAGGGAGGGATAGGTGTAGAGGAAGGGAAAAACAGGTGTATGGGAAGGGGGCAGTGGAAGGGGAAAGGGGAACCAATGGCAGGGGAAAGGCAGGAGTGGGGGAAGGGGATCGGGGGGCAAAGGAAGGGAAAAGGAAACAAAGCGAACGGGATGGGGAGCAGGAGAGGATGGGGAGGGAAAAGGGGGATCGTAGCGAAAGGGCTGGGGATGAGGGGCAAGGGGAAGTGGGGAGTCTGGGAGAAGGAAGAGTGATGTCGAGGAGGAGTGGAAGAGAGGGACTAAGAGGAGGAGGAGGAGGAGACAGACGTGGGAAGATTGAAAATAAAGATGTGATGAGAAGAACAGTGTGGGAAGTAAAAAATAAATAAAACCATCGGATGATAGCAAGAAAATCATGAACACGACGTACTCGGGTTAAAGAAGAAGGGAAAAATTGAAGGAAATGGGGCAGAGAAAGCTAGATGTGGCAAGGAAGTGGAGATGACGAGGGGACAGTCTAGGTAGGGGGAAAAGAAGGCGAGACAGGGGGGAAAAATGAGATGTTTGAAATAAAATGAGGAAGGGGAAGGTGTGTGGAGGAAGATATGGGAAGAGCGAAGAGGAAGGCAGAAGAAACAGAACTACGAGAAAAAGGGTAATAAAGAAAAGATCGTGTAGGAAAAAAAAAAAAAAAAGAGAGATGTGACGATTATGATATAGATGTGGAGAGAAAGCCAGAAGCATGGGCAGGTGGGAGAGGTGCATGGGAAAAAGGAAGAAGTTGAAAAGCTTGAAAAGAAAGTGACAAAGAGCTAGTCAGAGAGATGAGGAGGAGTAGAAAGAGGAGTAGAAAAAGTAGGAGAAGAGATGAAGGAAAAGGGGGAGATAAAGTGATTTTAGGTTTCAACAGACGGGTAAAGAAAAAAGTATCACAAGAAGGAGGAGGAAGAGGAGGAGGAGGAAAAGGAAGAGATGAAGGAATGGGAGACGGTGCATGAAAGCAGTGTTTGGCTTGAGAAGGAAGAGAGAAAGTACGAGGAAGAGGATGATGAGATGGAAGAGAAGATGTAAGGAAGCAGTGAGAGATACGACAAAACGAAAGAAGAAAAATGTACGAGGAGGAGGAGGAGTTGGAGGAAGAAGAGGAGGAGGAAGAGGAGGAGGAGGAGGAGGTATAAGATGGTGGTGACAGGTATGAGAAAGACAAGAAACGTGAGAAAAAAAAATATGAACTAGTGCGGAGGCGTGAAGGATGTTGGCAGGGAAGAAACTCAATGACTTGGAGAGAGATTTAGAGAGTAGGGTATATGTAGGGTAGATAAGATGGTGAGAGGAGGAGGAGGAGGAGGAGGAGGAGGAGGAGAGAAAAAAAAAAGAAAAAAATGAAAAGGGAGAAAATAATGAAACGGAGGAGGAAAAGGAAGAGAAGCTGAGCGGGTGAGCATTAAAGAGGAGAATGACGAAAATGAAACAACGACACGGTGGACAGAGAGGACGATGGCAGGAGTAAATACAACGAGGGAAGGATGGAAGAGTGGATGACGGTGTGGAAAATAAAGAGGAAGGAGAAGGAGAAGAAAAGTGACAAGGGAAGTGGAAAGACGAGGGTAGAAATAAGGAAGTTGGAAACAGGATATAAACTGTAAGGTGTGGGGAATAAGAGCAAGAAGACTGGTGAGAGAAAAAATAGCAGGGATGACAATGGAAACAGCTAAAGGGAACGCAACTAAGCACTTCAACCCAAAGACGTCTTTTAAACTAATTTGTTAACTTCAGACGATTACTTTTGGCCTAGGTTCGGAGCGTCCTAGTAGTCTACTGAGTGAAGGCACCAGATGTGGCCAATAAGCGTTTATATCCAAGGGGTGACAAGGGCATAATGTTCACGTAACGTCACTCGGGGAAGAGTGAATAGTCACCCTCCACTTAAATGCTGGCACTAGGTTGCCTAGGCCCGAATCTCTAAGCTTGTTATGGAACAATAAAAAAACTTAATGGTGGGTGGACGGATGGATAGACTACTCATCTGGAGTTAGCAGGAATGAAATAAGGATATCATAGTGGAACGGTTAAACAGAATCACAGTAAACTGACTGAATACATTCCAGATGAATAACAAGGCCAAGAGGAGAGAATTAACTACTGACGATGACCAAATTAAATTGTATTCCCGTCTTGAAATACTCTCTAGCTAAAGTTGATTCCAACTCTGGCTTGTTCTATTATGCTGGGTCTCCACACAGCACTTCTACATTACGGTACAGGTAATAATTTATGCAGTCAGGCGCGGATTATTAGTGAACTGTAATGTCTTGACTGATAGAAGAAATGCATACCCACATAATAAAGATGAAATTACTATGAAGAGGCAACAATTATCGACCCCACTTAGATCCTCTTCAGTTACTCCTACATTCGCAACAAACAACTTCAATATGTAGGTATAACGTCTATCTGGACTATTCACGGCACTGCAAAATCAAGACCCGCAATGACCGACTCGTTTTGCTTTCGTTTAGCGCCTACAAGACACTCCCTTTGCTTGGAACACGACTGAGGTAGAAACTACTTATGTCTCCTAGTAACAATCTCACTCAGCTGAATAAAATCGTCTGATGTGAGTTTTCCGACCATGGAAGGATTAATGGACAAAACAGCAACACTCACTATTCATGACTCACTCTCAGTTAAATAAAATCATCCAGTGTTAATCCATATAAAATACCACAGTCAATGCAATCAAGAAAGGATTATTCAGTCAAAGGCCAGTTCTTGTCGGCACCTCTTCCTTCATGATTAATTTTACACACTACACATTATCATTCTAAGTTTTGACATATAATTTACAGGGATTTAAATTGCATATGCAGCCTCCAAGAATACATCAAAGCACCAGAAACAGAAATAAATTTGCAAAGGGAGCCTCCTGCCTTAAACTCGACACTGTCCCCTTTTCAGTATTTCATCAAGGTGTCCTCAGCTTAGCGATGACAACCTCGCTCAACCTTATCACTTTTTGTGCACTGGTTTAGCTCCCTGGCTGCAGTATAAGAATTTTCTATTATATTCCGGCTTGTCGTATGATTTTTACAGAGATCAAAGAAACCTACCGCTCCACGAAGAATAAAAATGATCTCGATTAACCTGACCTGAGAATTCAGAATTTCATCTCTTATTCCATATCAAGCTAGACGATTTTCATTAATTCAAAGCCGCACGCTGTCAAAGGATAAACCCATCACTCTGAGGACAAATTTTTGGTTTTATTCCTGCTAACACCTGACGACCATATTTTGCTTTGGGGAGATCTTTCGTAATAGCAAAGATTAATGGACAGTGTTTCCAACCTCCTGACTATAAGAAGTTTCTCAGAATTACATAAAACTAAGTGAAAGTTGCAAGAATAAGACGAAAATACGTAATCGGACTGAAAAGGCTAATTGCACCTTAGAATGACACTCACACTGGCCACTATGCAGCTCATATCTACACAAAGTCTAGACCGATCCATTCACTACGATGACGTGTGTGTGTGTGTGTGTGTGTGTGTGTGTGTGTGTGTGTGTGTGTGTGTGTGTGTGTGTGTGTGTGTGTGTGTGTGTGTGTGTGTGTGTGTGTGTGTGTGTGTGTGTGTGTGTGTGTGTGTGTGTGTGTGTGTGTGTGTGTGTGTGTGTGTGTGTGTGTGTGTGTGTGTGTGTGTGTGTGTGTGTGTGTGTGTGTGTGTGTGTGTGTGTGTGTGTGTGTAGGACGTCGCTATCTCGAAACGATTTTGTTTACTGTAAGTGAGATTTTCGAACTAGAGGTGTAAGATATCGTCTTTAACCCCCCTCCCTACCGGATGTCCGTCCTTTTTTGAATAAATGGTCCGGTGGTGGCTGCTTAACATGAAAAATACGTCACTGTCATAAATGGCTGAACGGGACGGAGGATATCCAAGTCTTGCTATGTCTGACTCCATTCCTTTTTTTCTCTCTACTTTTCATCCATTTTACCAGGGCAGACATTTTCGTCCTTCTACAGTTTACTTTCCGTCCTTCAATGGCAAAATAGGACAATACTATGGATCAACATTCTTCCCACTGCACTTCTTCGTGAGTCCCACCATATTCCAGTGTTTTCCTTCTGTTACAGCTCAACATAAGATGAAGAGATGGCAATTTTACGGCTAATTAAACTGAAGTGTATAGTTTATTCTTCGTACTACAAGACGATTTTACTGAGCTTATAAGACCTTCCTTGCAGTATGAGCCCCCTTCTGATGGAAAAATCTCGACTAAGGTGAGTAACAACCGTTCGTACTTCGCAATACTAAAATAATGATAACGTCATAGGCCTCAAGCGGCTAGACTGAGCTGCTCCCTCTTTTTGAACTGAATCCGGAAGTAATCGACAATAATTGTAGTATCTTCGCTCCAGTTCCCGTCGTTGAATAAAATCGTAAGGCGCAGACAAGAATAACGCAACCACCCTCTTCCTTCCTCGCCTTTGCTTTCCAATCTTTTCCACTTCGTTTTTCCCATCCCTTTCTCTCCTCAATTTCTCTCTTGTCTTCCTACTTTTCACAATTTTTCCTCGCTATTTTTCCTAACCCTTTGAAAAACCCCGTATCTC